>NC_082690.1:25589580-25955162 GCF_949987515.2 Delphinus delphis | reverse complement strand
GTTTAACTTCATAAACAACTGCCAATCTGTTTTGCAAAGCGGCTGTATGATTTTGCATTGTCATCAGCAATGAATAAGAGTTTTTGTTGCTCTGCATCTTTGCCACCAAGAATCTGACAAACTTTAAAAATTGTTTTTTATAGTAGTCATTCTAATATGTATGTATCAGTATCTGACTGGGGTATTAATTTTCATTTTCCTAATGACTAATAATGTGGAGTATTTTTTTCACATGCTTATTGCCATTCCTGTATTTTCTTTGGGGAAGGGTCTTCAGATCTCTTGCCCACTAAAGAAAAAATTCAGTTAAAAAAAAAGTTTCCTATATATTCTGGGCACAATCCTTTTTTCAGAGCTGCAAATACTTTCTCCTAGCTTATGGCCTGTCATTCTTTTAATACTGTCTCTTATAGAGCAAAAATTTAAAATTTTTATAACGTTGAATTTATCAAGTTTCCATTTTTCAGTCAGCGCTTTTGGCTTCATGTCTAAAAATTCATTACCAAAACCAAGATTGCACAGTTTCTCCTATGTTTTCTTCTGAAACTCCTATAGTTCTATGTTCTACATTTTGATCTATTATCCACTGTTGGTTAATTTTTTGTATGAGGTATGTGTAAAGGTTTTTCTTTTTCTTTTTTTAAAAAAAAATCTGGATGTCTAATTGTTCTATCACCACTTGTTGTTAAGATTATCCTTTCTCTAGTGAATTGCCTTTGTGCATTTGTCAAAAAAATCACATTTGGACTCTCTATTTTGTTCCACTGATCTTATACCTATTTCCTAATGCCACTCAATCCTGATTACTATTGCTGGTTAGTAAGTCTTAAGGTCGAGTAGTGTGAGTCCTTGAACATATCCTTTTTAAGAACTGTTTGGGTTATTCTGCCACAACACTACTTAAGTGGTACTTGTGCTCCTACTCCAAGAGGCCAGCACTGTGCATCAGCAAGCTGGCAGCAGTAGCGGCTAGGTCTCAGACCCCCAGTTTGAAGGACAGCCCTGCCCACCAGCACACCCACAGCAGCTGTGGCCCAACCACAACAGGAAGCTGCACACAGCCCACACAGTGGATACCCCTGGAGCACCTGGCTCTGGTGACAGGGGGATTCTACCACTGAGCCCACCGGACATCTTCTACATAAAGCCACTCTTTCAAGACCAGGATAATACATAGAAACAAATACAGAGAGCTAGGCAAAATGGAGAGACAAAAGAATACCTTACAAACAAAATAAGATAAAACCCCAGAAAAAGAACTAAACAAAACAGAGATTAGCAATTTACCAGCTAAAGAGTTTAAGGTAATAGTCATAAAGATGCTCACTGAACTTGGGAGAAGAATTGATGAACTCAGGTGAGAACTTCAACAAAGAGAAAATACAAAAAAGAACCAATGAGAACTGAAGAATACAATAACCGAAGTGAAAATAACTACAGACAATCAACAGGTTAGAGAATGCAAAAGAATGGATCAGCAATCTGGAAGACAAGGTAGCAGAAATCACCCAATTAAAACAGAAAAGATTGAAAAAAAATGAGGATAGTTTAAGGGATCTCTGGGACAACGTCATGCACACTAACTTTCCCATAATAGGGATTCCAGAAGGAGAAGAGTGAGAGAGAAAAGAATAGAAAACCTATCTGAAGAAATAATGGCTGAAAACTTCCCTAACTTGTCAAAGGAAAAGACATCCAAATACAGAAAGCATAGAGTCCCATACAAAATGAACCGAAAGAGACCCACACCAAGACACATTATAATTTAAATGTCAAAAGTTAAAGAGAAACAGAGAATCTTAAAAGCAGCAAGTGAAAAACAACTAGTCACATACAAGAGAACCCCTATAAGATGATCAGAGGATTTTTCAGCAGAAACTTCAAATGCCAGAAGCGACTGGCACAACATGTTGAAAGTGCTGGAAAAAATAACTGAACAACCAAGAATACTCTACCTGGCAAGATTATAATTCAGAAGTGAAGGATACAGTTTCCCAGATGAACAAAGCCAAAGGAGTTCATCACCACTAAACTGACCCTATAAATAATGTTTAAAGGGACTTTAAATGGAAAAGAAAAGGCCAAAACTAGAAATAAGAAAATTATGAAAGAAAAATATCTCACTGGTAGAGTCAAATACATAGTAAAGGTAGTGGATCACCCACTATAAAGCTAGTATGAAGGTTATATACGGTCTACAAGAGACTCGGTTGTTCAAATCTAAAGACACACAAAGAGTAAAAATGAAGAGATGGAAAAATATTCCATGCAAATGGAAATGAAAAGAAAGCTGGGGTAGCAATACTTGTATCAGATAAAACAGACTTTAAAACAAAAACAAAGAAAGGCATTTCATAATGATAAAGTGATCAATGATATTTTAAGTGGGTGCTACTTTAACAAAAATCAGCTATTGTCAATAAACCAATTCAACACAAGCAAATCTGATACTGGACTGCAAGTTAATGTTAAGAATGTGATTCCAGGTTTCCCTGGTGGTGCAGTGGTTGAGAGTCCGCCTGCCGATGCGGGGGACGTGGGTTCGTGCCCCGGTCCGGGGGGATCCCACGTGCTGCGGAGCGGCTGGGCCCGTGGGCCATGGCTGCTGGGCCTGCGCGTCCGGAGCCTGTGCTCCGCAACGGGAGAGGCCACAGTGGAGGGAGGCCCGTGTACCGCAAAAAAAAAAAAAAAAAAAAGTCTAATAAAAAGTTTATTGAGTACTTTTCTCTGAATACCCTCATTCTTTAAAATTATTGTCATTAAATAAATGAAGAGCCCAACAGTATCAAATCATTTGCAGTGAAGATCCAAAATCCCTGAAACTGTTGGGATCATATGGGTTATTTAATTTTTAAAAGCAGTTTAATGTTCACAAGAAAATTGAGAGGAAGGTACAGAGATTCTCCATAAACTCCTGCTCCAACAAATGCAATGCCCCACCTATTATCAGCATCACTCCCAAATGTGTATTAAATTTTAGTTTTTTTCAGATTTTGAGATAATGCCTATTATACCTGGACATAAACTGTGTATTATGTAATAACGCCTGTGGGGTTGGGGCAGCATCCCACAATCTAAAATTAACATTTCTACAACTAAGTGGATAAATAGTTAGAGAGTGGGATTTTTAAAACTATAAATATCAGTTCAGATTAGGTCCTGCTGCCAAAAGAGTTGTGGATCTGGATCACTCTTGTAAAATGTTATCATCAATTTGCTGATGCTGAGTGTGCACCTGGTAGATATTCAGTAAATTAGGAAAATCACTTCCTAATTCGTATCATAGTGAAAGCTGATTACAGTAAGTCCCTTATATATGAATGAGTCCCATTCCAAGAGCGCATTCGTTAAGTCCAACAAAGTTAGCCTAGGTACCCAACTAACACAATCAGCTATATAGTACTGTATTGTAATAGGTCTATAATACTTTTCACACAAATAATACATAAAAAACAAACACAAAAAATAAAGAAAACATTTTTAATCTTACAGTACAGTACCTTGAAAAGTACAGTAGTACAGTACAATAGCTGGCACACAGGGCTGGCTTGAGTCAAAAGGCAAGAAGAGTTACTGACTGGAGGAGGGAGAGGAGATGGGAGATGGTTGAGCTGAAGGATCATCAGCAATAGGAGACAGAGGGCAAACTACAATTTCACTCACGCCTGACGTTGATGGCACAGGTTCTGGTTCCTTGCTGGATTCAATTCCATCTATCCTCTTGAAAAAACGATCCAGTGATGTCTGGGTAGTAGCATTTCACATCTTGGAAAGTTTGCAATTTGAAGGTTCCTATGTAGGGGACTTACTCTATTTCCCCTAGGCAGACACAGGGCTTTCTGTGTCACATCGTTAGCCATCCCCCTTAAATGAATGGATTAGATGTAGTTTCTGTTTATTCTTGAAAAAACTATGTGAACAACAATAGGATGTAAATAGTACCTTGCAGATCAGACATAGTCAGTAAATGGCCATTTCAAAACAAAAACAAACAAAAAACTTGTTGGGATTTTGACTGTAATGAATGTATAGATCAAAATTTGGAGAATGGACATTTAACAATATTGAGTTGCTCATTCCATGAACACAGTGTATCTTTCTTTCTATTCAAGTCTTTTGATTTCTTTCATGTAGATTTTAGCATACAGATTTTACGCATATTTTGTTAGATATATTAACTAAGTATTTTATTTTTGTTTGTTTATTGGGTGCTACTATAAATGGTATTTTTTTTTAAATTCCACTTCCAATGGCTCATTGTAGGTATAAAGAAATATGATGGACTTTCGTACACTTTGTATCCTGTGACCTTGCTAAACTCCAGCAGTTTTGAATGTTTTTTAGGTTTCCTCCGTAGATAATCATGTTGTCTGTGACAGCTGAAATGAATCTAAAGACCCATGTTTAAAATAAAATGACAGGGCTTCCCTGGCGGCGCAGTGGTTGAGAGTCCGCCTGCCGACGCATGGGACACGGGTTCGTGCCCTGGTCCGGGAAGATCCCATATGCCATGGAGCGGCTGGGCCCGTGAGCCATGGCCGCTAAGCCTGCGTGTCCAGAGCCTGTGCTCCGCAACGGGAGAGGCCACAACAGTGAGAGGCCCGTGTACCGCAAAATAAAATAAAATAAAATAAAATGACAAAATACCATTTCAAATAATGTAGTTCTAGCATATACCCATTAAATACCAAACAATGCTCTACTGGTCTAGTGATATTTAAAAAAGAGGTGACAACAAGATATCAAAATATGTTTCATATTTGTCTGAAGTAAGCAACTATAGGAAAAGCAAATATAGGAAAGATTGGACTGCTATATAATGCCATAGACCAGGTGGCTTGTTTCTCATTGTTCTGCAAGCTGGGAAATCCAAGATCAAGTTGGCAGATGATTTGGTTCCTGGTGAGGACCTATTTCCTGGCTTGTAGACATCCCCCTTCTTGATGTGTGTGCACGTGGAAATTTCTCTGTCTTTCACTTTTTAAATCCCATCATGAGGGTCCCAACTTCATATTCTAATCTAAACCTATTTACTTTCCAAAGGCCTTACCTCTAAATACCATCACACTGAGGGGTGGGGTTTCAATACACGAATTTTGGAGGGATATAAATATTTAGTCCATAACAGGCAGTAAACAAGTAAGCCCCAAAACAAGCAGTAGTGAAACTAATTAGAAATGAGGGTGTCATTTTGAAACTGACTCTCAAAGTTGGAATTCACTTCCCAGCTTAGACATAAATGTATGAAAAAAAGAGCTGGCCTTCTTTAGGTCTTTCCACCGATGCATGAATACAAACTATCAAAATTTCTGCCCATTTTGATTTTGCTAATGGGCTGATTTTTAAGACCATGTTTATAGTGTCTTATGTGGGTCAATGATGAAATATTTCCTTAAAGAACAAATCACTCACCAGTAAGCAGGCTGGGATAAAACCTTCATCTGTACAGTGTTCTGCATATTCTTTTAAATTTGAACTTTCCAAAATAAAAGCCTGGCAGGTAGAAGTAAGGTTCTCTTGTTGTAAGTAACCTAAAGGAAAAATAAAATGTAACTCAGTAATTTCAGTAAATGCTGAACTTTCAATTAAAACTGCTGTTGAAAATACTACAGCAGTTTCACATCATAAATGTAACTTCAGGTGAACATGACGGGATTCTACAGCCTTGCCTGAAACACCAGTTTGTGCTGCAGTACAAAGCAGAATTCATAAAACGAGTGTTCGAAAAGAAAAACTCTAGCTAATATGCTATAAAGCCATAGTAAACAAAACAGTATGGTACTGGCATAAAAACAGACAAATAGATCAGGAGAACAGAATTGAGAGCCTAGAAAAAATCCACAGCATAAACGGTCAACTAAATTTGACAAGGAAGCCAAGAATACTCAATGGAGAAAAAAACCATCTGTTCAACAAATGGTGCTAGAAAAATTGGATATTCACATGTAAAAGAGTGAAACTAGACCCTTATCTTACACCACTCACAAAAATTAACTTGAAATGGATTAAAGACTTAAACATAAGACCTGAAAGCAAGAAACTCCTAGAAGAAAACAGGAAAAAAGCCCTTTGACATGGGTCTTGGCAGTGATTTTCTGGATTTGACACCTAATGCACAAGTTACAAAATAAAAAATAAACAAGTTGGAATATATCAAATTAAAAAGCTTCTGCACAGCAAAAGAAACCCATCAACAAAATGAAAAAACAACCTATGGAATGGGAAAAATATTTCCACATATCTATCTGATAAGGGGTTAATAACCCACATAAATAAAGAACTCATAAAATTCAAGAACAAGAAACCAAGTTATCCAATTCACCCTTGTGTACTGTTGGTGAGATTGAAAACTGATACAGCCACTACAGAAAACAGTATGGAGGATTCTCAAAAAATTAAAAATAGAACTACCATGTGATCCAGCAATTCCACTTCTGGGAATATATCCAAAGGAAAGAAAAAACACTATCTTGAAAAGATATCTGTGCCCCCTGTGTTCATAGCAGCATTATTTACAATAGCCAAGGCATGGAAACAACCTAAGTGTCCACTGATGAATGTATGGATAAATAAGTTGTGGTGTATATATACACACAATGGAGTATTATTCAGCCATTAATAAAAAAAAATGAAATCTTGGCATTTGGGACAACATGGATGGAACTTGAGAGTATTATGGTAAGTGAAATAACTTAGGCCAAGACAGACAAATGCTATATGATCTCACTCATATGTGGAATCTTAAAAACAAAAACAAAAAAACCCAACTGAACTCACAGAGAAAGAGACCAGATTTGTGGTTACCAGAGGCAGGGGATGGAAGGAGGGGCAATCAGAAAACGGTGGTCAGAAGGTACAAATTTCCAGTTACAAGGTAAATACAGTTGACCCTTGAACAATGCTGGGGCTAAGGGCATCGACCCGCCACACAGTCGAAAAATCCATGTATAACTATAGTTGGCCCTCCAAATCCGAGGTCCACATACGCAGATTCAACCAACTATGGATTGTGTAGTACTGTAGTGTGTGTTTGTTGAAAAAAAAATCCACATGTAAGTGGACCCGCACAGTTCAAATCTGTGTTGTTTAAGGGTCAACTGTAAATACTAGGTACTGTAAGTACACTGCAATATATTAAGTGATTATACTTAACACTGCTGTATGATATATATGAAAATTGTTAGGAGATTTAATCGATCCTAAGAGTTCTCATCACAAGGAAAAAAAATTTGTTTTTTTGCTTTCTCTTTTTATTGTAATTATGTGAGATGATAGAGGCGAACTGAACTTACTGCAGCAATCATTTCACAATATATATGTCAAACCATTATGCTGTACACCTTAAACTTATACAGTGATGCACATCAATTACATCTCAATAAAACTGGAAAAAACCAAAACTCCCAGAAACTCTAGCTAACCCAGAAAAATAAGGTGTTTGATAAAGTGCAATTACTGCACAGTAATGCTTACAGGAGAAACAATAAAGTAACAATAAATAACAAGAGAACCAATAAGTGATAAATGTTCTACTCCATAGCCTCCACATTAACTAGGTGAGTAGATGCTATAAATTAACTTATTGGATTATGAAAAAAATTACATTCTCTCAACATTGCAATTTACCTGTATATTTCACTTATTTGCCTAATGGTTTAAAAAAAAAATTGAAGAGAAGACCTACTTCGTATGAAATGTAAGAAAGGCACTCCTTTGCTTTTTAATTTCTGCCCTTTGGGAATCAAAGCATTAACTATTTCAACCAGAACTTTAATATTCACACCTAACTGACATTTATGAAACAATATCATGTACCAGTGCTTTGTACTTTCATATATATGAACACTGTCTTGACTAGCATCCTATCCTTGTTTATTTATTTCTTAGCATCACTGGGGTTCAACTAACCAACTCTATAAGCAGTAGTACAGCAGAAAAAGAACACTAGATAGGATATCAGGAGACCAGGTTCTTATTCTATCGTGTTAAAATAAGCATTGTGGCTTTGGGGAAAAAAAGCACTTAAATTATTCCAGAGTAAGATACTTCATCTATAAGGCATCACACCCGCCTTGACTTGTGAATCAAATCTGCTTATTTCCTTGTGTAAAGCTGAAGGGCTCACATCATTTCCCACAGCTCTCAGGTTAAACTTCTAAATCCTGAGCAGTTTCAGCAGGAATGGAAGAGTAAGGACCTCCAAAAGTCCTCTCTTCTATAAAAGCAATGAGAACACTGGCACAAATTATTAAACTTTTACAGAACTCTGAAAATAATCATTGTCTTGCAAAAAAATCTGTGAGCATTTATTAAGAAAAATGGCTGAATGTCAGTAAGGACAATGAACACTGTGGCATTTTAACTTCCTCTATTCTCATGCTCATCTCTCCAACTGAGTGGTATACTTGAAAATCAACAGCCTGCAAATGCAGTGAAAACCAGCAGCCCAGTAGAAAACGGACAGATCAGATGAAGCTGGAATCTTTCCCAAGTCCCATTCCCAGAAACTGTCATTATTTGATTTGTGTGACTTCATGTAAAACCTCACTTGCATGGCTTGTCTTTGAATTGAATCAAAGTTCACCCTCTGTAAACCTTCTCCTTGGAGGTGTTTTTGTTAAATCAATCAGCAGAAACTGGTTAACACTACAGCTGCCTATGACAGAGATAATGGTTGGGACAAACAACAAGCTAAACAAACAAACAAACTCAAAAAGAAAAGCTGGGGAATGAGAAGTCTGTAGGGGGATTTTAAAGGCTCTGACATACTCCTGGGACACTAGAAGGCCATGTGCAAATGTAGGGTAGCATGTGTATTCAGAAAAGATCTGACAACCCTAAGCACTCACCTCTGGCTGACCATAAGCCTCTGACAAGCAGGAAGTGAAGGCTAAGGCAAAGCTGTCAAATGCTTAGCCGAATGTTGAAGCATACCCCAATGTACACACAGCCCCCTAGCAAACAGTGGGAGATTTACTGACTCCAAGCATTTAAGAAAATCATTGTCCAATCATAGAATATAAACTCAAAGAATATAGACTTTACATAATTAGTTCAGGAGACTAATCGTTAAAAAAAAACTGCTAAACAACAACAAGGAGCAATAACAAACATGAAGGAGGGAGGTGAATCAGATTACAAGAGTTGTCACATTCTACCACTATACCAATTGAAAACTTTTAAAGTTCTCAATTTTCAATAAAGAAATTATGAGACATGCAGAAAAACAAGAAAGTATGGCTAATAAACAAGGGGGAAAATGTACGGTCAGTAGAAACTGTCACTAAGGAAGCCAAGGCACTAGACTTAAAACTTTCAGCTTTTTAAAATAAGGTCAGAGAACTAAAGAAAATTATACCTAAATAGCTAAACAAAATTATGAGAACATCTATGAAAAAGAAATAAAAGATAAAGAAATTAAAAGAAAAAAACCATGTAGAAATTCTAGAGTTGAAAACAAAAAACATAATAACTGAAGTACAAAATTTGCCAATAAATAGCAGATTTGAGGAGAAAGATCAAAGAATCAGTGCACTTGAACATAGATCAAATGAGATTATCTAGTATGAGGAACACAAACAAAAAAAGAATGACGAAAGTGAACAGTCTCAGAGACCTGTGAAACTTTTTCAAATGTACCAACATAAGCATATGTTCTGGGGGTCCCAGAAGGAACTGAGAGACAGAAAAGGGTAGAAAGAATATTTGAAGAAATATTGGGCTGAGAACACCCCAAATTTTAGGAAACTATAATCAATCTACTTATTCAGGAAACCCAAAAAACTACAAGTAAGATAAACTCAAAGAGATCCATAGCTAGACATATCGTAAATTGCCAAAAGAGAGAATCTTGAAAGTGGAAAGAGAAATGGCTTATAACATACAAGGGATCCTCTATAAGATTAACAGCTGAGTTCTCATTAGAAACCATGAAGGCCAGAGGCAGTGAGATGACATATTAAAAGTGCTGACAGGAAAAAGTCAACCAAGAATTCTATTATCTAGCATGACTTCTTCAAAATTAAGAAACTAAGATAGTCCCAGATTAAAAACACTGAAATAATCTGCTGCTAACAGACTTGCCCTATATGAAATATTAAAGGGAGTCCTTCAGACTAAAATGAAAGTCAAATCCACACTAAAATATTAACGAAAAATGGTAAAGGTAACTACACAGGCAAGAATAAAATAGTATAAATGATATTTGTTTGTAATCCTTTTCCTCCTCTCTGCTTTAAAAGACAACTGCAGGAACTTCCCTGGCGCTCCAGTGGTTAAGACTCTGTGCTTCCAATGCAGGGGGCGTGGGTTCCATCCCTGGTTGGGGAACTAAGATCCCACACGCTATGTGGCCAAATAAAAAATAAATTAATTAATTAAAAAGGGGGAAAATGTTCAAAAAAAAACCCAAACAACTGCATACAGCAACAATTATAAATCTGTCTTGATGGGCCTACAATATATGAAGATGTAATTTATATTACTTTAACAGCAAAAAGAAGGGGAAAGGGAATGGAATTATAAAGGTGCAAAATTTTTAATATACTATTGAAACTAAGTTGATATTAATCCAAATAGAATTGTTTTAAGTTAACTGTAATCTCTAAGCAATCATGAAGAAAATAACTTAAACATAAAAAATAAAAAGGAAACAATGAAATTAGAATGTTAAACTGGATCTACTCAATACAAAAAAGGCAGTACTAGAGGAATAGCAGAACAAAAAAAAATAACATGTATAGACTACAAATAATTAAATGGCAGACAAAATCCACATCTAATCAGTAATTACATTTAATGGCAATGGATTAAGCACCTAATTAAAAGGCAGAGACTCACAGAATGAATAAAAATATGATCCAACTATATGTTCTTGACAATAGACATACTTTAAAGACACAAATTAGTTGAAAATAAAAGGATGGAAAAAGATACACCATCCAGACAGTAACCTAATGACAGCTGGAGAGGCTACACCAGTATTAGACAAAGTGGACATTAAGACAAGTGAACGTCATATTCAATGATGAAAGACTCAAAGCTTTCCCCACAAGGTCAAGGACAAGACAAAGATGCCTGCTCTTGCCACTTCTATGCAACACTGTACTGAAAGTTCTAGCCTGGTCAAGACATCATCTAATCTGAAAACAGAGATATTTGACTCCTTCCTTTCCAATCTGGATGCTTGTTATTTCAATTTCTCTCCTAATTGCCCAGTCTTTAATAAATGAAAAAAGACTGAAATCATACTGAGTATGGAATTAAATGAGAAATCAGAAACAATGGGAAATTCACAAATATGTGGAAATCAAACACTCTCCTAAATAATCAAAGGGTCAGAGAATATATAAATAAGTAGAAAATATTTTAAGATAAATGCAAACAAAAATACAATATACCAAAACTTATCAGCTAAAGCATTGCTTATTTGTATACTTATAGCTATAAATACCTGTATTAAAAAGATGAAAGACCTCAAATCCATAACCTATCCTTGCACTTTAAGAAACTAGAAATAGAGCAAACTAAACCCAAAGGAAGCAGAGGGAAGGAAATAATGGATATTAGAGGAAAAAAAAAAAAAAAAAGGAATAGAGAGTTAAAAAATAGAGAAAAATCAATGAAACCAAAAGTCAGTTCTGTTTCCAGAAGAGATGATGTCACATATAGAAAATTTTAAATGACTTCAGCAAGGCTGTGGGATACAAGATGCCTATACAGAAATCAACTGTGTATCTATACACTTGCAATGAACAATCCAAAAATGAAATTAAGAAAACAATTCTATTTAAAATAACATTAAAAAGAATACTTAGAAATAAGTTTAACAAAATAAGAGTACACTAAAACTAGAAAACATTAAAAGACGTTAAATAAGACTAAATAAATGGGAAGATATCTTGGGTTCATGGACCCGAAGAATATCAATACTCCCAAAGTTGACCTACACACACAACACAATCCCTATCAAAACCCCACCTGCCTTTTTTGCAGAAATTAATAAACTGATCCTAAAATTTGTAAGGAAATACAAGGGACACAGAGTAGCAAAACAATCTCGAAAACAAAACAACTGGAGGACTCACATTTACCTATTTCAAAACATATTACAAAGCTATAGTAATCAAGATAACTGTGTACTGGCATAAGGATAGACATGTAGATCAGTTGAACAGAATTAACAGTCTAAGCTTTTATGGTCAATTGAGTTTTTAGAAAAGTACCACATCACTTCAATGGGGGAAAGAATAGTCTTTTCACAGCTGGTGCTGGGACAACTGGATAGCCACCAGTTGTCAAACTGAAGTTGGACCCTTTCTTCATGCTAAATACAAAAAGTAACTCAAAATGAATCAAAGACCTAAATATAAGAGCTAAAACTATAACTTTTAGAAAAAAGTCACAGGTGTAAATTTTTTTGACCTTAGATTAGATAATGGTTTCTTACATATGGCATCTAAAGAATAAGCAACCAAAGAAAAAAATAAACTGAACTTTATCAAAATTAAAAACTTTTGTACTTCCAAAGATACTATCAAGAAAGTGAAAAGACAACCAACAAAACGGAAGAAAATATTTGCAAATCATATATCTGATAAGGGACCAGAATACAGAATATATTAAAAAAAACTCTTGCAAGACAATAACAAGACAAATAACCCAATTAAAAAATGCACAAAAGATCTGAACAGACCTTTCTCCAAAGAAGATACACAAACTGCTAATAAGCACACGAAAAGAGGCTCAACTTCGTTGGTCATTAGGAAAATGTAAAAGCAAAAGCACAATGAGATATACTAATTCATACCCATTAGGATACCTAGAATTAAAAGACAGACAGTAGTTAGTATTGGCAAAAATGTGGAGAAATTGGAAACCTCATATATTGCTGGTAGGAACATAAAATGGTACAGACACTTTTGAAAACCGTATGTTAAGTTCTCAAAAATAGTAAACATAGAATTACCATACAACCAAGCTAATCCACTCCTAGGAATATATCTAAGAGAACTGAAATCATATGCCCAAACAAAACTTGTACACAAATGTTCACAGCAGCATTTTTAATAATAGCCCCAAAGTGGAAACAAGCTACTGTTCATCAATGGACAAACAAAATGTGGTATATCCATACAACAGAATATTATTCATCCATAAGAAGGAATTATCTATACTTGTTGAAACATTGATGAATCTTGAAAACACTGGTAAATTCAAGAAGTCAGACATAAAAGGCCACATACTGTATAATCATATTTACATGAAATGTCCAGAACAGGCAAATCTATAGACAGAAAGTAAATTACTAGTTGCCAGAAGATGTGAAAAGGGAGAAATTGGGAGTGACTGTTAACGAGTATGGGGTTTCTTTCCGGGGTGATAAAATGTTCTGGAATTAAGATAATGGTGATGGTAGCACAACATGTACTAAAAACTGCTGAAATTTACACCCTGTGGTATGTGAATTATATCTCAATGAGAAAAAATCCTATATTCTTAATATGTCATATGAGGCTCTACTTGTTTTATATCCTAATTTCCTCTTTAGCCTTATGTCTTGTCATTCCGTCGTTCCTAGCCAAACCGGTCTTTCAATTTCATGAATACATGAATGCTTTTTTTAAAAACTGAAATATAGTTGATTTACAATATTGTGTTAATTTCTGCTGTACAGCAAAGTGATTCAGTTATACATAAATAAATACACACACACACACACACATTTAAAACATTCTTTTCCATTATGGTTATCACAGGATATTGAATATAGTTCCCTGTGCTGTATGGTAGCACCTTGTTGTTTATACAACAATCTCTCAATCCATCCTCTCCTCCCCCCTGCAACCACAAGTCTGTTCTCTATGTCTGAGAGTATTTCTGTTCTGTAAATAGGTTCATTTGTGTCATACTTTAGATTCCACATATAAGTGATATCATATGGTATTTGTCTTTCTCTTTTTTACTTACTTTACTTAGTATGATAATCTCCAAGTCCATCCATGTTGCTGCAAACGGCATTATTTCATTCTTTCTTATGGCTGAGTAGTATTCCATTGTATACACGTACCACATCTTTATCCAGTCATCTGTTGATGGACATTTAGGTTGTTTCCATGTCTTGGCTATTGTGAATAGTGCTGCTATGAACATACAGGTATATGTATCTTTTTGAATTATCGTTTTGTCTGTTTATATGCCCTGGAGTGGGAGACTGCTGGATCATATGGCAACTTTAATTTTAGTTGAGGAACCTCCATACTGTTTTCCATAGTGGCTGCACCAACTTATTATATTCTCACCAACAGTGTAGGAGGGTTCCCTTTTTTCCACACCCTCTCCAACATTTGTTATTTGTAGACTTTTTAATATGGCTATTCTGACTGCTGTGAAGTGGTACTTCATTGTAGTTTTGATTTCTATTTAATAATTACTGATGTTGAGCATGTTTTCAATACATAAATGCTCTTATTTCAAGGCTACTGTATACTTTATTGCCTTTGCTTGGGCAGCTTATCTTTTCTTAGCCTAGCTACTTCCAACTCATTCTTTTTTTTTTTCCTTTTCTTTTTTTTCCAACTCATTCTTCAGGTCTACTGTAATTATCACTTCCTCAGAGAATCTTTTTTTGAATTCCCTATGTACCGAAATCCTATTACTGGATACTAGATTCCCTTTGTAGTATATTTACCTTGGTGTTGGTATAATAGTTAATAACTACTAAGGCAATTATTACTAAGGTCTTTCCCAACTTTAAAATTATAAAGGTCTACCCTCTTCACCTGGAATGATATCTTCAACCAGGCCCTTCAAGTCAAAAAATTGAGAGGGCCTACAAAGTTATTATATATGAGCATTATAAAAAGAAAAGGGCAAGGAAATTGTCATCCTATTTTAGGGAATGCCCTACCTGGGATTTGGGAACCAATTCACCAGTTTGTACTCATAGTTGATGAATCAGTTTTCCAACCTCTTGCTAATCAATGCTACAGGGAGAAACAAACATACAAAAAAAAACAACCAAAGACATTGTCGTTTGGAGTGTGAGAAAGCATTTAGAAATCAGAAGAAACCTTTCACTTCAGATACTACCACTTCAATATCCCCTTCACTGAAAATATAAAATCACTTTCAATGTGGATCAAAGATAGACTGCTATTTTCCTTGGTTTTTCATTTTTCACAAATAAACAACCCAATATAAACCCCAATAAAACTATAGCCAGCTGAAAAGAAATCATTTTTTATGACTGGCTTTCTAACAGTTACATTATTTGGAATAAGTAAGTCAGCTGCCACTAGGATTTCATGAAGTTAGAATTTTAAATGTCTATAAATCACTAGAATCATTCATGGAATCAGGGCAGTTGGAGCTTTTTCTTTACATGCTTCAAGACTTAAATTGAAGACCCCAAACAGTTTCTTTTCATGGTAGAAAGTTTCAAAAGTACTAATCACCCCAGACATATTGACAATCACTTGGGACTTCTAACAGCTGGTGCTATGAAATCTAATTCCTTAAAGTAGATTTGCTTTTTTCTAGACCAAGTATTCTCAAAACGCATGACATAGTCCCAAGGGGGTGAAAATTGGTACTGGGGAGGAAGGGGAATGAATAAAATATAACTCTTTTTATGCATAAATCACAGATATACATACAATATATAAACAGTGTATTTGTAACATTAAAATCTCATGCAAGGGGCAATTAGGGGAAAAAAAAGTCTAAAAATACTTCCTAAGGGTATGATAACGAAATAGAGGTTGAGAAATGCTGCCCAAGACAGAATATAGTGATATACAGTTAACCTTTCTAGAAAAATATGGTGGTAATTCCCTGGTGGTCCAGTGGCTAGGACTCCGTGCTTTCACTGCCGAGGGTCAGGGAATTAGCGGCGCAGCCAAAAAAAAAAAAGGAATCAATGAAGACCAGATAGTTTTTGGCTTCTTGTAAGATATTATACTTTTGTATAGTATACATTTGAGAAAAGCCTTTGTTAAAAGGCTAGATTGCTTCTACAACAGTGTTTAAAAGTTATGATACATTTTTAAATAGCAATATCTGATATAACTCTTCTGCTCTTCAAAAAACTTCCCACCTTTGGGCTATCCAGAATTCCCATTTTGGATTAGACTTGATGTATTCTGCTTTACTTTAGTCTGGGAAGTTCCAAAATAATGTGGTAAAGCAACAGTTGATTGCTTTCATGCTCATTTATTATTACACTTACAGTTAACCAGTTATTTGCCTACGAAAAGCTTATTTATCATCATTAAGTACCTGATTGTAACCAATTCTCAATCAGAATAATGGGGGAAATTTTAGGTACAAATTATTCTAAATCTAAAATGTTACAATGAAAATACACAATAGGGGCCAATTATCTTTTATTACAATAATACAAATAGTTACTCTTCAATCAAAATTAGTTTAATTTGTTTCTCCTTTTTATTCCTTAAAAAAATCTTTAGGGCTTCCCTGGTGGCGCAGTGGTTGAGAGTCCGCCTGACGATGCAGGGGACGCGGGTTCGTGCCCCGGTCTGGGGGGATCCCACGTGCCGCGGAGCGGCTGGGCCCGTGAGCCGTGGCCGCTGAGCGTGCGCGTCTGGAGCCTGTGCTCCACAACGGGAGAGGCCACAGCAGTGAGAGGCCCGCGTACCACAAAAAAAAAAAAAAAAAAAAACTTTAAAATAACTACATCTTTTGTGTAAACTTACTGAACAATGTTCAAATAGGTAATTTGAATGTCCTTTTTTCTTAATATTGTCTTCTGCCTGCTTTTCAGTGGCGGTAGTAATGAGTAACAAATAGACTGAAGGGAAAACATAATTGAAAAAGAGAAGGAAAGACAAAATCCTAGCTATATCTAGGGTTTTTGAATTTTAGGACCTAGGATGCCAACAGTCTGCCCTCTCTTCTTCCTATTTATAGAGAGGGAAAGATAAAGAGAGATACACCTGATGAAGAAAGCAAGAGACAGCAAACCTCCCTACCTGAAAATATTTCCTTCACATATTCTAATAATTTCCCCCAAATATCAGTAGTTTAAGATCTTTAAAAAATGTAAATATTCTTGGGAAGACTTAACTTGCAGTGCTTTATACTTAACTTACAGTGCTTTATATTACTAGATCCACAAATAACAAAGAAAATCTCTCTATAAAGAAGCTATGATCTACAAGGACCCAAAAGATATACATGCAAATAACTGTAATATAAGGAAAGGTGGTAAGACAATTGGAGTTACTTCATAGGGGCTAGAGAAAGTATTAACAGACTGGGGAATACTATGCATGTTTCAAGGAAGAGACAAATAGTGAAGGACAGTAGGGGAATCCCAACGAAGCTGATGGAAAGCACATATGGAGCATGTTTGAAGAACATGCCTGTTTTGGATGAAGAACTAGGTATATGATGGAGAACAGCTGGAAATACAGCTGAAAAGACAGAATGGGTAAGGACCATAAAATGTTGTAAATGTCAGCAATGACATATTATTATGAATAAATAACAGAATCTGAATAAACAGAATCTGAAAAAAATGACAGATATTATTCAGTACAAAGGGGAAGGTCATGATCACAGCTACACTTTTGTAAATATTTATTAAATATCTACGTCTTAGTGATATAAAAGTGAATAGAACCAGTGGCTCTTCAACTTTCAGAGGTATGGCAGTCCTGGTTGTTTGCCTTCAAATCTACTCTTCCTGTTTCCCCTGCTCTGCCCTGTAGGACAGGAAACCTGAGCCCCTGCAGGCAATTTCCTGGGCTCCATGTCAGCTAGCTTCTGGTTGGGTTCAATCAATGGGAAGCACCAGTTGGAGATTAGAGGGCAGTTGGAAGCAGCCATGTTTTTTTCCTCCATTTCCTCTTTGCCATGGTAGAATCTCCTCTACTACTGCTCCCACACCAGACAAGTCTACCTTCCAGCTTCCACAGTGAAACCAGCCTCTGGGTTTCATCTCTCCTTGTCTTACTGATTATCAGAGTGGTTTCCTGCTGTTGCTACTCTCTGAGCTGGCTCATGTAAGCAGCTTGTCTTAGCTTTTCTATCACCAGTGTAACCAATTCCCTCATTAAATCCCTCCATGTTAAATACTCAGATTACTTTCAGTTTTCCTGAATGGATGCTGACTCACACAGGAAGGAACAAACATATTTGGGAATCTAAATAAGGTTCTGGATACTTTACCCATAAAAAAAATGCCCCACCTATACATTAAGTTTTATAGATAGTCTGGGGGCTCACAGAACTCTTGAAGCCTGTCCATTAATCCCAGATTAAGAATACTACATAGGACAAAAAAGTAAGTTTCATTTTGGTAAGGTGAAGTTCTATAGGTGAATGATGGTGATGGTTACAGAACAATGTGATTGTACTTAATGTCCCAGAACTGTAAAAATGGCTAAAATGGTTAAATTTTGTTATGTTTTATTTTACCAAAAAAAAAAAAAAGTAAGTAAACACAAAGCTACAATAAAACATGGTAAGAGTATGACAGAAGTAATCCACAATGCCATGAGAGCATGTAAGGAGAAAGTACTAACTGTACCTGCTGGAAAAAGTTTGAGAGATTACAATTGACCTGAACCTTGAATACAAGTGTACTAGGGGAGAAAAACATTGCAGGCAGAGAGAACAAAATACATAAGAAGAGTATCTGCAGAAACTGCAAGTCGTTTGGTATGCCTGGAGCATAGGGCCTATGTCGAAAAGTTGAGATCAAGCAAGAGAGATGGGTAGGATCAGTTCCACAGAGCACCTTGTATGACATACTAATAAAACCAAAACTGGTGGCCCAGAGGCAACAAACAACACTTTGATGTAGTTTGGCCTGTACAATATTTAAAGAAATTCCAGCAAGGAAATAGCTGGATGTAGCAGAGTAGCAAGGGCTATTTAAGTGGAGTAGTGAGGTACGAAAGCACAGTATGTTGAAGAATGAAAGCTAAGTGAGGAAATAGAGCAACTAAGTAGAGCTTATTCTTTGAATAAATCTGACTTGTGAAAGGATGACATAGATAGAGCATTAGATAGAATGTGAGGTGGGGTCTAGGAAAATGTTTTGGTGTGTGTGGGTAAGGGTAAAAAACCCAATTATGTAAACTCTAAGGGAAGAACTCTATTTTTAGCATTTGGCACAGTGCCTGGAACATACTACCACCCAAAGATTTGCTGAAAGGACATAATGAAGAAAAGGGGCCAACAATGAGAGGGGCTGAAGGAGTACTGAGAGGGAGGGAGTACTGACAGGAGGAGAAACATGAGCAAATAATAAAACTGTTAATATTTTAAGCCACTAAGTTGTGTGATCACAGATCTCCATGTTGATATGATAATGCTAAATGAAAAAAGCAAGAGTGGTGAGTGTGGGGAGATTTGCTTTTTTTGGTATTATTCTTTTGCACAACTTGAAATTTTTTAAGTGCACAACTCTTTCAACTTTCAGAATTGGAGGTGTAGTGTGAATGCTTTAGGCAGATTTTTGTAACAGTAAATAAGATGAATTGCAGGACCATATGAGAAGCCATGACAACAGTCCAAAAGAGAAGTAATGGGATGCATACTGCTAGGATTGGTGGCAATGAAAATGGAATGTGAATGACAAATAAGAATTTTAGGGTAAGAAACAATCTCTGTAGTTTTTATCCATTTAAAAAAAAGGAGGAAGTCTAGGAGAGCAGCTGGTTTGTGGAGAATAAATACAAGTTTGGTGTAAATTATTCCAGTTAGAAAATCGTACTGCTTTCTTAAGACCAGTGGTTCGTGCCCTCCAGGAAACATACTGG
This sequence comes from Delphinus delphis, assembly GCF_949987515.2. NCBI lineage: Eukaryota > Metazoa > Chordata > Mammalia > Artiodactyla > Delphinidae > Delphinus > Delphinus delphis. The sequence goes on along the minus strand of NC_082690.1, from coordinate 25,935,372 downwards.
CAATATCTGGACACTTTTTTTATTCTCACGACTGGGTGGGGGTGGGGACTGGGTCCTGCTGGCATCTAATGGATAGAAGCCAGGGATGCTGATAAACATCCCACAATGCACAGGACAGCTACCCATAATAAAGTATGTCAATGTTATTGTGAACTTTGTGAAAGTCTACTTTGGATCTGTTTACATATAAGCCTAATTAATATAACAATTACAAGATAGCTAGCTTTTTCCTTAGATGATGTAGGTTAACTGTTGATATTCAGTTCTGATAAAGTGCACAAAAGATTAACCAAACATTAACAAAATATTAGTTTAAACTTAAGTCATTATTTTCTCCAAAAACATATGGTAGAACCATTACCTTCTAATGTTTTCTGCAAAATGTGCTCATCGAGAACCTGTGCACAAAAGCCATTTTTTTTGGACAGGGCTGAGTACTTAAAATGGAATACGAAATGGATTTTTTTGGCAATAAAATAATGGTAGTAATGGCCGTGGATGCCAGGGGAAGTTTTATCACAGATGTTTACCATTTACCATTCATATATGATGTCTGTAAATCACTGGCTCTGGTTTTGAGATTTATGTGGCTCTCATTCCCAGCAGTACAATCCTCTTTATTCTTTCAGGGGAAAAACAACAAAACCCGTTTCCCACACAGACAATACAGTCTGACAACAGGCAGTGTTACTAATTCTTTTCAAATTGAGGAAAAACTAACTAGGACTAGAAAATGTTTAAATGGAAGGCATTTCCCCTGTGAAAATTCTTGCTAATCAAAAGAACAGGAATTGCTGCTGTCTTAAAGTATGCAACTGGCATTTCAAACCTCTACACTCTACGACTTCTTGCGGGAGGGTGGGGGATAGAGAAGGAAGATCACCCCATTTGTCCCAAATTCGTAGTTCTAAGGGCTAGTTATGAGAAGGTCGTCAAGAAGGTTCTTCTACAAAGCTGGGTGGCTGGGGAAGTTCTTATTTTTCCTAATTCGGTCCCAGCTCTGACACGGGAAAGTGAGCCCAAGGCTGAAAAACGCAGTCCATCCATCACATAGGCAACTCCCCTTGCAGGGATCCTAATTAAGTGTGCAGGCCTGATTTTCCCACCGGATCCGGGCCTCAGATGTTTCACCCCGAGCTTCTCTTCAGCCTCCCCTCGCCACAGAGCCTCGGAAGAGAGGAGCATCCACACACAAAGAAGCTTAAACCATCCGAGCCTCCGACTGAAGAAGATTCACCTCCAGTCTGAATTTGCAGGCGGGGAGGCAAAGCCCCAAAGCTTCCCCACCCAAGGAAAACCTTTGGCCCCAAAGGTCCTTCCGTCCTGCTTAGCCTGGTTCAATACCCCTCCCTCCAGCGTCGGCGCTTACCCAATACCAGTCGGGCTACGTCCGAAGGTAACAGCATGATCGAAGCCGCAGAAGGAACCACAATAAGAGACGAGACCCAGGTAAAAGCCAACACAGCGACAGCTTCTGCGCCGCATCTCCCGGTTCCAGTGGCGGCACTAAACCCGCGGCGATTTGTCCCGCCTCTTTAGCTCCTCGCCAGCCAATCGCTTCCGCCGGAGAAAGAAAGGCGCCGAAATGAAACCCGCCTGGTTCTCCTTCGAACTGTCGTCATATCCGTCCTCATATTTGGAGGGGTGAGGCTGAAGGGGGCGAGGAGGCGGGACGAGTGAGCCGGAGCTCGAGCTAGCGGGCGAGCGGCGAAGGCAGGGTCGCACGCCATTGGCGGGCAGTGCGAGCGGCGAACGCAGCGGTCGCACGCCATTGGCGGGCAAGGAGCAGGCGCGTTTCCTAAGGTGAGCCCGTCGTTTTGGGGGTGCGAGTGCTGGGAGCTGAAGCTTGTAGCGTTTGGCGCGCATGGGCAGACAGTGTCCGGGCGCCCGTCTGCCTTACTGCTTCCGACGGAGACGCACGCTGCGTGGTCACGCCAGGTTTGATCCGGAAGCCGAAATAGTGCGTGGACAGCAGGCTGGGCTCGTGAGGGAGGCGAGTTGAGCGGGATTCTAGGCTTCGGCCATCGCCGCTTCCAGAGATTCCGCCTTGGCTATCCGAGTCCAGCGGTAGGGGCGCGGAAGCAGCGCAGTGGCTTCTGCGTTGGGGAGTTCAGTCGTATCTGAGCCGTTCAGTCCTGGCCTTCAGACTCACTCCTTCTCTTCACCTCATCTTGCCCAGCCCACTGCCCTTATCGCTCTCGTCCGCCCACCCTTCCTGCTCCAGCCGACATAGCCTTGAAGCTGCTTCTTAATGCCCAGAATTGAACCTTCGTGCGCGTACCCTTCCCGTGTCCAGATGTAACTAGATGGCTTGAGTAATCATCTTTTTCTCCCCTCTCATAATTAGTAGTTTTAATCAGCGAGCAATTTGTTTGGGCTTAAACTACAGTCTCGTGATTAAGAGCATGGGCTTTGGTATCACACTCCCGGAGTTCGAGTCAGCTAGCTGTGTGACCTCGCTGTACTGTCTTCCTTGTGATAATCCTGTCCTGTGGTGAGCACTCAAGAGCGTTGGTGGCTGCTTTTATCAGGTACGGATAAGTAACAAGACTATTAGTATTAAGAATGAAAATGTGATAGAAGAGGATTGTGGTGGTAGAGGAGTGGATGAGGTTCTGTAGAAACGTAGCCTGGGAGAATCAATTCTGTTTGCGGTGAGACCTTGCAGTGTTAAATTGTCCTGGAGGGTGATAGGAACCTTCTAGACAGAAGGGAAAACGCATATAAAGGCACAACGTGTAAAAGGTTCCTGAAGCTCAAGAGTGAGGTCCTGCACTGAATGAAATAGATGTGGGCATTTTTCACGTGTTGAAATCATAGGAATGGATGAGATCCTACTGTGAGAACATACAGTGAGAAGTAAGGAGACAAGGATGTTCTTTCAGGTGTGGGTGGAAAAAGAACCATCAAAAGAGACTTGTGAAACAGAAAGGGAATAATGATAACTGCTAACATTTATTGAGCAACTTCTATGTCCCAGGCAGTGTTAAACATGGACACGAATCCTTACAATAAGTAACTCTTTGAAGATCTAGTTCAGTTCTAGTATTGTTTTTCATTTTATCATTGAGAAGACGGAGGTTTAGAGAGATTAGCTAACATGCCCAAGGTTATACAGCTTGTAAGTGGCAGGACCAGGTTATGAACTAGTACAATCTGACCACAGACTTCACACTCTTACCGTTAGAAAAGAATGGCATGCTACAGGTAGAATTAGATCTAGGAAGCTGGTATATAAGCATCATTGTCAAATTCTGCAAAGGGACCAACTTGGTTGAGATCCGAAAAGGAACAACGGATTTTCCAGTTCAGAAGCTGTTACCTAGGAAACATGTACCATGCCAGTTGCATGGTTGGGAGTAGAACCTTAATTGTTGTGGATTAATGTATTAATTGAATTCAGCTTTATCTGGTGACACTCTTACTCTGCCTGTCTACTCTCTAGTTCCTTTGGCCATCTTTCAGTTCCTCCAACATACTTTGCATTTTTTCATCTTGGGACCCTTTGGCTGTGCTAGTTTCCTTCTCTAAGATGTTGGTCCTTTAACTCTTTCTGTGATTGGCACCAGTTCATTCAGATCTTGGCTTTATTGTAACTTCCTCTGATACATTTTCCTTGATAGTTTATAAAAAATGATCCATTCCATTGCTAATGTATATTTGCTCCCTTTGAGTCATATATCACAATTTGGAATTATGCATTGATTTATCAGTGTACTTGTTTATTGTCATTCTTCCCCACTAGTCATGACTCCATGAGGGTAGGATTTGTGTCTATTTAGTTCATTATGTGTCTTAACTACCCCTAACATAGCACCTCACACATAGTAGTTGCCCAGTAAATATTGTTGCTTGTCGCAGTGAATGAACATTTCCTGTTTATGTAGATAATACTGAACTGTTTTGTTTTCTTGAAAGTAATCAATCTCTGAGAATTGGATAAGGGGAAAAGCAAGTTCAGAAAAGCCACAGCTTAAAAAAAAAGTTTAGGGCTGTCACTTCTTGGAAGTGTCACATGTTCAGTAAACATGCATTTTTTTTCACACTACAAATAACATTAAGAATATAGGTGCCTGGGCTTCACTGGTGGTGCAGTGGTTGAGAGTCCGCCTGCCGATGCAGGGGACATGGGTTCGTGCCCCGGTCCGGGAAGATCCCACGTGCTGCGAAGCGGCTGGTCTCGTGAGCCATGGCCGCTAAGCTTGTGCGTCTGGAGCCTGTGCTCCGCAACGGGAGAGGCCACAACAGTGAGAGGCCTGCATACCGCTAAAAAAAAAAAAAAAAAGAATATAGGTGCCTGCCTTTACGGTTCTTTGGATATTGCTAAGGTGTTTTCATTGGTTAGAATCCCAATTTTATTTTCCTTATTGACTCAGGAAGCCTTTAAACTAAGATTGAGCAAGAAGGGAGAGGAGTTCTAGATACAACTATAAGGAATGGAAAAGTAAAAACGACAGTCCTTGTCTTCAAGAGGTATACAATCAAATGAAAAAGGCAATCAAATAAATAATGACCTGTATTCTACAGCATAGAAAAGGAGGTTGTTATAGGGGTAAAAGAATCAGAACGACTTATGGATATAAATGGAGAAGAGAATTAGAGCTATCTGCCAATAAAATAGGTAGTCTTACTAGGAAGTTTGTTCTAAGTGAGAGTGTTTAAAGAGAGGTCAATAATTTTGTTGGAGAGATTTCTTCCTTTGTAGGAAGATTGGACATGGTCTCTCAGTTTGTTCCAATTTTAAGATTCTGTGAGATTAAGCAGGGGCAGAGTAATATACTTGATCTTGAAAGATTGAGTAGAATTTATGTGGATGGATGGGGAAAGGACTTTGCCCACCTTTTTTTCCTCTTGAGATATATATGTAGTGTAGATATAATAGACAGACGTACATTTTTTCCTTGTTTATAAACATAGTAACAAAAGTGAAGCTTCTTTGTAAAAAGGCTCAGAAATACTAAAACAATGCTTTTCTTGAAAGATTTTTTTTTAAGTTTATCAAAGGAAGGTTTGATTATATCAGAAAATCTAAAAGGAGGAGGTCTACTGCAATGGCATTAAGATATATAAAATATAGTTGACCTTTGACATTTGCAAGGTATATCACTATAGCATATAATTTCCTTCGTTTCCTTTTATAACAATAATATCATTTTTCTCCTACTTTTATGTATTAAATGAGAACCATAAAGCCAGTTGAGATGTAAGTGCTAGGCAAGGCTTACTAGCTCTGATAACCTCTTACATATCCATTCCAAAGCATAAGCAATTTAAGCTTTTGGCTCAGGAAAGTGGCAAGTCACTACGTATAAGAAAGGGTCCTTTTGGGCTTCCCTGGTGGCGCAGTGGTTGAGAGTCTGCCTGCCAATGCAGGGGACACGGGTTCGAGCCCTGGTCTGGGAAGATCCCACATGCCGCGGAGCGACTAGGCCCGTGAGCCACAACTACTGAGCCTGCGCATCTGGAGCTTGTGCTCCGCAACAAGCGAGGCCGCGACAGTGAGAGGCCCGCGCACCGCAATGAAGAGTGGCCCCCGCTCGCCACAACTAGAGAAAGCCCACGCACAGAAAAGACCCAGCACAGCCAAAAATAAATAAATAAATGAAATTTAAAAAAAGAAAAAAAAAGAAAGCGTCTTTTTAAATCGTTCAGACAGTGTTAAATCCTTAAGTGCTATTTTCCTTACTCTTTGCCTGGCTGCCTTTTTTTCATCTTTTATATTTCAATTTAAATGTCATGTTTCTTAGAAGAAGAAAAGGTCTCTCCTCTAAGAGATCCTCTTCTTAGAAGAGGTCTCAGAAAAATAAAGTAAATTATACCTTACTTATTTTTATCCTGCTACACATTCAACGCACATTTGCATGTTAAGGCTTTGTTTTGATATATTCTAAGAAAATCTCATTTAAATATGGAAGTATTAAGAAAAATCATTGTGCATTATAGTATGCCTCTAGCTATACAGTTAGATCTAACTATATATTAATACCACAGTCTGAAATAATTTTACATATGTATATTTTTTTTTTTACAGATGATGTGTTTTCTGAAATTCTGAATCATGAGTCTAGCACTTAATGATCTGCTTATTTGCTGCCGTCAACTAGAACATGATAGAGCTACAGAACGAAGGGTAGTAAATTACTTAAATTTAATCTTTCCTTGAAACAGATGTGTGATTGGTAACTCATTTTGTTCTTTTTTCATTTTCAGAAAGAGGTTGAGAAATTTAAGCGCCTGATTCAGGATCCTGAAACCGTTCAACATTTAGATCAGCATTCAGATTCCAAACAAGGGAAATATTTGAATTGGGATGCTGTTTTTAGGTATTCCATTATTTTTTTACTGTCTTTATTTTTCTTTTTCATTTTTATTTCTCTTGTGATTCTTTTTGTGTATGTAGGTCTAATTTATCTTTGCTCCCTTTGTACCCTTGTGCCTTGCATAGGAAATTGGTGCTCAATATTTATCTGAAATATAATTTTTAAAGGATGTTCATATAGAAAAAGTTAAAATTTTTGAATCATTTGTTCAATAAAATGTCTTAGACATATTTCACTCAAGATTAGAGAGAATTTCATTCATACCAGTTCATTCATAAGACTTTATTTCAAATTAGAGCATAAAATTAAGTTATATCAAGTCCTTTATTGTTACTTTGACATATTTAAATATTTCTCTAAGTAACTGCCATATGTTGAACTATAATAAAAAAGTAAAAAGGAATTTTAGAAAAACTCTATATGAATGCAGTTAACAAACACAAAACTCTGGCATTGGAAAGACACAATTCATTGCTGAACTGGAGTGGCAAACAGAATTGATGCTTTTTACATTAAGACATAATTTTCAATTACGAAGTCCATTTATAACTAGAAATAGATTGTAAGACTTAGGAAAGATGAATAAAATATTTTAAATTAATATAGAATACTGATAAACTTGAAAGAACATTTTCAGTCAAGGCGAAATATGAGTATTGTTCTTGAACGTTTAGAACAGATAATCTATTTTATTTTTTAGCTCTTATTTGGTACTAGATAGACTATTGCAAATATCATTGTAGATAACATGAAAAATATATACTTCTTTTCCTCTGGTTACTTACTTTATTTCAAATACCACAAATATAGTTATCTAAAGATGAATACTGTTTTGCATAAGCTGATCATGTAGGCCAAATATGCACCTGACGTACCCAGCTGATCATGAATATCTTATAGGCAGGCTTCATTTAAAGGCTAGAGACATTACCAACTGCCTAGGAAAGAGATAGGTCATGTACAGAGTAACAGAGTTGAGAAAGAATTGAGAGCCCCTAATAGCATTGCAAGCTTTTAGTGATAAAATGAGAAAGCAGGCAAGAAAGCAATAGAAAATCCTGGAGGTTACAGATTAAGAGCTTTGCAGGCCAGACTTTAAATTGGTGTTGAGGGCTTAGGCCTTAAAAAAGAAATGTAATTGTTTTGTTTAGCTGGTACATTGATTGAAGCAATGTGGTTTAAACAATGCTCTTTATGATGGCATGAAGGACTTTTTGAAACTATTATAATAATTTAAGTATTTAATGAGTTTCTGAAATTACATTGCACTTTCTTGAAGAGTTTTACAGAAATATATTCAGAAAGAAATGGAATGTCTGAGAACAGCAAAACCAAATGTATCAACCTCAACACAAGCCACCAGGCAGAAAAAGATGCAAGAAATCAGTAGCTTAGTCAAATACTTCATCAAATGTGCAAATAAAAGTAAGTGCTGTTACTTGGCTTAATAGATTATTGTTACATGAGTTTGGTCTGAATATGGTGAGATAAAAGTTCAGTGCTAACTCTTAATTTCTAGTACATATACTGATTTTTAATACTATAGGTTCAAATATTTGGAGGAATTTATACAAGCATGGAATGATAGAATCTCAGGGTTTAGAAGGATTAAAAAATATTATTTCATCTACCCATTTTTCTTGGATCCCATCTATATGTCCCTGGCACTTAGGTAGCCTTAATGATAAAACATGCCTTTTGAGGCTTTCTTTTCTGTTTTAGTAGTTTTCATAGTAGTGAAAACCTGTCTCCTTTTGTTACTGCTTCTGTTTGCTGAGATAATACAGAAAAATACTAACTCAGTTTTTTCAATATCCTTTTTTCAAATATCCTTTGAGATATTTGAAGTTACCCATGATATTTCCCCTGAGTCCTCTTCTCTAAGCTAAACAGACCTACTTCCTGTTGCTCATACGAGCTAGTTTTTGTGTCACTTCTGAATATTCTTCAGTTTAATTCCCTGTCTCTTAAAGTGTGGGACTCAATCTTATAGGCATATTCTTATTTGTATGGAGTGGAGCAGGACTTCCATATCTTTTATTCTATACTTCTACTGATTCATTCCAAGATCACATTAGCTTTCTTGGCAGTCAGAACCACACTCTTTAACTAATAGCATGCTTACAGTTGATTAAAAAAAACCCCAAGTTCTTTTTTGCTCCTGATGAGCCACATATCTCCCATTTTGAACTTATACAGTTTTGAAAAGCCAAATTTTTGAACCAAAATGCAGAATCCTAGTAGGCTTATGTAAGGAAATGGTTTTCATACAATGCTGAAAAGCTAGTGGCGGAAATGTTTGTTTAGGGACTTGGACTCAAACTTTGTTTATTTTTCACAGATAAGAAAGTGGCTTTGTGATGCCAGGTTTAGTTTAAGAATCAGAAAAGCCCAATGTTGGTAAACATTATTAAGTAGAAGGATATAGATTGTTAGTGAATGATGTTTCAGAATGGTGGTATGAGACTTGAGTCTAAAAGACAGTGGCTTTAGCAAAAATTTAGTTTTTTGGCTCCTCTGAGATGCCATTTTGTGTGGGTAGCTGCAAGTCCTGAGCAGGGACTCCAGCATAGACAGAAGAAAGCTACACCGAAATATTTTTGCACCTGCTTTTGCTCTGCATCCATTAAAATTTGTATTCCTAGCTACTAATGCTGGGCTCTTAATAGATCTTAATATGGTCTGACAGAATTTGTGAGTGAGTGAGAGAAAGATATTTGTAGCCTATTTGTAGCCCATCAGAAAAGTTTGCAGCTTAGAATTTTGCTTTAAAGTGAAAAAAACCTTCTATTGCAAAATTAACAATGGAGATCACATTTTCATTTTATTTATTTTTGGCTGCGTTGGGTCTTTGTTGCTGAGCATGGGCTTTCTCCAGTTGCGGCGAGCTGGGGCTACTCTTCGTTGTGGTGTGCGGGCTTCTCGTTGCGGTGGCTTTTCTTGTTGCGGAGCACGGGCTCTAGGCACGTGGGCTTCGGTAGTTGTGGCTCACGGGCTCTAGAGTGCAGGCTCAGTTGTTGTGGCGCACGGGCTTAGTTGCTTCACGGCATGTGGGATCTTCCCAGACCAGGGGTCGAACCTGGAATCCACCAGGAATACACCCTGCGTTGGCAGGTGGATTCTCAACCACTGCACCCCCAGGGAAGCCCGTGATCACATTTAAAAATGTATGAAAGTATCAATATGTTGGTTTATAGGAATAAATGGATGAAATTTTCAGTGTAAGATTATTCAAATGGTTGAAAAATGATATTTTTATTCAAGGCTTTTTTTTCTTTCAAGTTTTACCTTGTAACTTAAACATCTTTAATCTCGGAGCAAAACCAGGAGCTACTATCGTGTCATCTCACTTATTCAGTTTTTTTTTTAAAGGGTTGGAGGGTTGATGAGAATTTAAACACATGTCCAGACTTTGCCAGACTTGCTTAACATTGGTACCCAAGGTATGATGAAAGAAACAGAGATCAGAAAAAAAGAGGTAGATGGGAAGGAACCAGTAAGCAAATATTGTTCAACTATAACAGATGTTATAGTTAAGAAAATGTTAGGAAGACTATAAGAGAGAAATGCACAGGGTGTTACAGCAGAGGATATTATGATTGTGCATTTCATCATTAGCCAGATGCCTAAAATTATAAGCCATAAGTAAAAATGATTTTTTAAACTAATAAGAACAGAAACTACACTTGATCTTAGCCAAAAGGCCAAGAAGCGATGATTTTTTGTTATACCCGTGTATATTTATTTATCATACTTCTAAATAACTAGTCTCATCATAAAAAATCCTAAACTAGAATATATTCAAATATACATAATGACTTGCACCCTGCTCGTAACTTACAACAAAAAATTTATATGCAATTTTAAGATTGTTAATATTGAAATATGAAAAATTTCAGCTGTGACAGCAATATGATTTACTGAAAGTAACAAATAACTTTTAAATGTACTTTTGTTACCTTTAAGAATATATCCAGGGCTTCCTTGGTGGTGCAGTGGTTAAGAATCTGTCTGCCAATGCAGGGGACGTGGGTTTGAGCCCTGGTCAGGGAAGATCCCATATGCCGTGGAGCAGCTAAACCCACGTGCCACAACTACTGAGCCTGTGCTCTAGGGCCCGCGAGCCACAACTACTGAGTCCACACACCACAACTACTGAAACCCGAGTACCTAGAGCCCATGCTCTGCAACAAGAGAAGCCACCGCAGTAAGCCCGCACACTGCAACGAAGAGTAGCCCCCACTCACCGCAACTAGAGAAAGCCTGCGTACAGTAACAAAGACCCAACACAGTCAAAAATAAATAAATAAATTAAATAAATTAAAAAATATATATATATCCAGGGACTTCCCTAGTAGCACAGTGGTTAAGAATCCGCCTGCCAATGCAGGGGACACGGGTTTGAGCCCTGGTCTGGGAAGATCCCACATGCCGCGGAGCAACTACACCCGTGTGCCACAAATACTGAGCCTGTGCTCTAGAGCCCGCAAGCCACAGCTACTGAGTCTGCGTGCCACAACTAATGAAGTGCGCGAGCATAGAGCCCGTTGCTCTGCAACAGGAGAAGCCACCGCAGTGAGAAGCCCATGTACCGCAACGAAGAGTAGCCCCTGCTTGCCTCAACTAGAGAAAGCCTGTGCACAGCAAAGACCCAATGCAGCCAGAAATAAATAAATTAAAAGAAAAAGAGTTCCATTAAAAAATATATATATCCATTAATTCTGAATTTTCAGGACCTCTAATAATTAAATAAAACTAAAAATTATAGCTTTACATATGTATATATAATAAATGCTATTATAGGACTTGGAAGTAATTTTGCTTTTCAAAGGAAATAGTATTCTCTTTATAATCTTATTCTAATCAGGTTTTTATAAAAACTACCAGGAAACTTTGGGTCACTCAAGGTCTAATGTCAGAAATTGTGAATTATTAAGGTAGAATGAATGATTGTTTTTGCTACATAATCCTATAGGATTGGCAAATTTTTTTTGTAAAGTAACCAGATCGTAAATGTTTTTGACTTTGCAGGCTATGTAGTCTCTGTCTCAACAACTCAACTTTGCCATTTTAGCATGAAAGTAGCCATATACAATATGTAAATGAATAGACATGTTTATGGTCCAAAAAACTTTATTTCCAAAAACAGGTGGTTGGCTGAATTTTGCCCCTGGGCCATAGTTTGCTAATCCGTGTTTTATGAGAAGGAGGTTAGTTAATAGTAAGTTCCCAAATGGAATTATTTATACAATTGCCATTCCAAGCATCCTTAACTTACTTTTCTTAAGATTTATATGTTTTTGTTTGTTTGTTTTATTTTTAAATAGGAGCACCCAGGCTAAAATGTCAAGAACTCTTGAATTATATCATGGAGACAGTGAAAGATTCATCTAATGGTGCCATTTATGGAGCTGATTGTAGCAACATATTGCTGAAGGACATTCTTTCAGTGAGAAAGTACTGGTGTGAAATATCTCAGCAACAGTGGACAGGTATGTTTTGAAGTTTGTTATTTGTGAATTTTTCCTTGTGAAATGAAATTTCACCAAAAGAGCATTCAGAGTCTATTTATATCCCCCAAATGACCTCACAGTTTAACAGTACCTTAGTGAAATTAAATGATTATAGAATCTGACACTTTTCATGTATTATGTACTTCTTAAATTGTCACTAATAATGTATTTGGTGCCTGCTATCAGAACTAAAATTACAGATTTGAAAGATGCCATACCTGTCCTCAAAGACTTGACAGTCCAATGACAGAAAAAACCAAGTAAACCAAAAGTTATAATGCAGTGAGTTCACAGATCAGTGACACCTAAATGCAACAATGATTAAAGTAGAAAGAAGAAAACCAAGAGAGATGTCATAAAAGGGAAAGCAAGAGAATTTCAAGTTGGAAGGGGTGTGACATTTAAAGTGTTGTAGAAATAATAAGATGTGGAAGTATCCATTAGGACTAGGCAGTTTGCAGGTCACTGGTAAGGTAATTGAAATGAAATATTAGAATAGAATATGTAGGACCCAGTGACTTACAAGATAAGTAGAGTGGGGTACCATGGAGGTATTGTTGACAGTTTGTAGGTGAGAGGTACTAAGAGACCACAAAGGAAGTTTGGTCAGAGGCTGAAATTTTTGAGTTTATTGATTTCAAAAGTGGAGTATTTCTGGCTCTGGGTGGCTTAATGGGTGAAAATGGTATTTGGCTTTAATGAGGTGACTTTAAGCCAGATGTCAAAGTCTTCTAATACAGCCACCTCTGAAAATTTAGAAACTCAGTATTTTTCATTGAGAAGTATTCAAGATAAATTGTGCTAACTTAAAAGACATTTATCTATATTTTTTACCATCAGTTTATCATTTCAAAATAAGATGTTTGTGGACCATAAACCCATGACCTAATCAGTGGTCTACATTGTATTCCACCGTTCCCACATGAATAAAGGCCTTCTTAGCTATTGCTTAATTTCTTATCTGGGGCCTTTGCTGTTGCTCTGAACACAAAGGAGGCTTTGTTCCAAACAGAGCCCTCAGTAAGCCTAGTGGCAGCCTTTAGAGAATAGGCCAGTGATATCTAGGGTACACCGACATGTCTGTCACCAAAATGGTTCAGCCTAAATATTTAGAATATTTGTACATTTTAGATTATTACTTGTAACTATGGGTCTCTGAAACAAAGGCAGTCGTTCCTCTAGTCTCTTTACTCTGATTCCATCATCTGGCATGTTCTCTGAAATTCTCTATTTTTAAGCAAACTACTTTCACTTCTGATAGTCAGTCTTTTTGTTGAATTTTTTTTTTAGTTAGTTACCGTCTCTGAAATTTACTTCTCTAATGAAGCCTGCTCAAGAAGTGAAGTTTACATTCAAAATATATTTGGTAGAGGTGGTGATTGAAGCCATGGTTATGGATTAGATTGTCTAGGGAGAGAGTTTAGAGTGAGATGAGAAGATGGCCTTAGTCTTCTAAACCAACATTTCCATATAAATTTTGGAATCAGCTTGTTGATTTCTACAAAAAATCCTGCTGGGATTTTATTGGTATCACGTTGGACCTATTGAACTAAGGAGCAATAGACATCTTAACATAGACTCTTCCAGTCCATGAACATGGTATATCTCTCCATTTATTTACGTCTTTTTTGATTTATCAGCATATAGAATTTGTATATTTTTGTTAGATTTATACTGCAGTAGTTTGTAAATTTTACTGTCTCTTTAAAACATTTTCTCTTCCATGTTGTTCAGAAGTACTGTTGACTTTTGTATACCATATTGATCTGGGACCTTGCTAAAATTGCTTATTAGATCTAGGAGCTCTTTTGTTCATTCTGGGGAATTTTCTATTTAGACAGTTGTGTCATCTGCAAGTAGAGAGTTTTTTGTTCCTTCATTTCTGAGCCATGTGGCCTTATTTCTTTGTTCTACCTTATATTGACTAGGACCTCAGTATGATTTTTTTTTTTAATGGTAAGATGGACATAACATAAAATTTACCATTTTAACCATTTTTGCATATACAATTCAGTGGCATTAAGTATATTCACATTGTTATGCAACCATCACAACTCATTTCCAGAACTTTTTTCATCTTCCAAACTGAAACTCTGTACCCATTAAACGGGAACTTCCCCTGCTCCCCACCTCCAGCTCTTGGCAGCCATTCTACTTTCTGTCTCTGAATTTGACTACCCTAGTACCTTCTGTAAGTGAAATTGTACAGTGTTTGTCCTTTTCTGAATGGCTTATTTCACTTAGCATAATGTATAAGGTTCATCCATGTTGTAGTATATGTCAGAGTTTTCTTCCTTTTTAAGTCTGAATAATATTCCATTGTATGTGTATACTACATTTTGTTTATCCATTCATCTGTCATTGGACCCTTGGATTGTTTCTACATTTGGATATTGTGAATAACTCTACTATGAACATGGTATACACATAGCTCTTTGAGTCCTTGCTTTCAATTGGGTATATATTCAGAAGTGGAATTACTGCATCATACGGTAATTCTGTGTTTAATTTTTTGAGTACCCACCATACTGTTTTCCACAAGGGCTACACCATTTTACATTTTCATCAGCAATGCACAAGTGTTCCAATTTCTCCACACCTTCACCAACGCTTTTTTTTTTTTTTAAAGCCACTGGTATTACTTTATCACAAAGAATTCAGATCTTTCCCTGAATTTTCACAAGCACACCATAATCTAGTAATAAAGCACCTCCCCATCCCCAGTTTTGCTTATTTCCCAAACTGATTTTGGCTGATAGCTTCCTCTCTAATACGGTTATCACTTAAAAAACACAAACATTCAAAACTAAAGATACAGTGGATTACTAACTGTAACCTTAGCAAGCCTACATGGATTGTTTGCTACCAAATATTACAGTAATTTTACAGTGATCACAAGTCATTAGGTTCTCCTTATTACAATGACGACGAAAAGTAAAAACTCTTGCTGTTTCTAATACTTATCACAAAGAAGAGATATGCTTTTAAGGCAGGAAGTAACACAAAATTCCTTTAGAAGTCATTGCATTTTCACTTTGCTCAAGTTTTCAACTGCAAAACCTCAGTGAAAACCCAGAAGAGTACATCTCACCATCTTAAGTGCACTCCAAAATCTCAAGCTTACTTTAAAAGCCCACAATATGGGTATTTAAAGTCTTTTCGAAGACCTCTCCCAAATACCACACATCTTCAGATAAACCACGTAAGGAGCTTGAAAGCAGTGAAGGATGTTAACCTGCTGATGCAAATTTCTGACACCAATCTTTCAAGCCACCAATAACCAGGTCTTAGTTACCTTTTCAGTCCTCCCCATCTTGCAGCAAAGCAATTTTGCTTTTTCCCCTGCACTTAGCAGAGTTCTAAGCATTTTAGAAAGTTTCCAAGTGACTTTTTTTTTTGCTTCCAAGCGATAATTTAACTAGCATTAACAATTTACTATTAACCA
Organism: Delphinus delphis; assembly: GCF_949987515.2. NCBI lineage: Eukaryota > Metazoa > Chordata > Mammalia > Artiodactyla > Delphinidae > Delphinus > Delphinus delphis. The sequence continues at coordinate 25,920,094 of NC_082690.1, read as the reverse complement.
GTATTTTCTTGGCCCATGAGCTCTATATAATTCCCCAGAGCTCTGCCTACTGATCTTTTCAGAGAATTCCCTTCAACCCACATTCCCTACCACTCCCACCCTCTACAACCCACACCTAACCACAACCCTCCCCCCTTCTCCCTTTCTTCACGCCCACCCCTCCCAGCACCTGTGGTAGGCTTTTCCCTCCCCACCACCCCTCACCTCAGGGTCCTCCCATTTGAACACTAAAATTACTCTGAAATCTGATCAAGTAAAATCGAAGTTAAAAAACACATAGAGCAAGATGAATCAAAGATCACTATCGGTACCCTGACCACTCCCTTCTTAGTAGGAATGCCCAAACTAGACCTGCCATTTCTATCATAATTGGGGCATGACCAACTCGTATCTCCAGCACAGTACAATGACCCCCCTCAATTTGCCAGTTGGCTCATTTAAGTATTTGCCTAAGGCATTTCCATCTTGAACACTTTCCCAACACGCAGATTATATCATCACACTAAGAATTCCTCCGACCAATGCACAGGAAGGCGGGCGGGTAGATGAGAGGGTCACTGGGATGCATCTGCAAGCTCCATCTACAAGGCAGCACTCTGTGTTGTGGCATCGTGTTAAAATGTTCTACAGCTTACGAGTCCTCTGGGAGCAAGGTTCGTAGCACAAAACTAGTACAACAGAAGGCTGAATTTAGAAGATGCAGCATCTGAAAACCTCCACCCCAGAACAGGACAGGTGCCTGGTGGCATTCACGTGCCCAGAGATCGCTGCTCCCGGATTACACACTCAAAGCAACGCATCTGCTGAAGGCCCCGGATGCATCTGCTTTGGACTTTTAAAGATTGCCCCCTCATAAGCTCATCTGAAAACGTTAAAGGATGGTCTCCTGAATGAATACAGGGCTTCCTGAGCAAGGCCTGGAAACAGGACAATGGGGAACTCCTCCTCCTAAGCCTCTGGAAATTCAATCTGTAGACATCAATTTAGGCGGGCTCTCTCCTCCTCCAGGGTCTCCCCTCCTGCACTGCTACGACTCACACTGGACAGGGGCTCCATTTCTCCTGCTGCCATCAGCTTGCCATGATGAACACAGATTACCAGAAGCAATGTTTTAAGTGAAGGGGTAACCTCGAAAGAGTTAAGAGGGAGGAGGAGGGGCAGAGTGAGGTCACAGAAGAGGTAAGCATGGAACCTAGAGGAAAAGTCTAAAGGGGTGCACTGCCACCGCCCTGGGCCAGAACTGTCAGCCCCGCGAAGCTAATTTCAGTTTCCACAACACCAGGCCTCATCCCCAGGCGGGTTCACAACGCTCTGTACAGGAGCGGCGCCCTCCTAGAGGTCAGGCTCCCCTTCTCCAGCAAGCAGCTGCGACAGCCAGACCTGGGTGTTGTCCTCCCCCCGGGTTACTGTGGGCACTTCTGACGCAGCTCTTCCCAGCACAGTTCCCCCAACATCTAGTCTCCCCTTCAACCTTCCTTCTCCTGGCACCCTCACCCCCCCAGTCCCATCTAACTCTGCCATCTCCCCCACCTGTCCCCTGAGACCCTAAACTGGCCACCTCCTCCCCCAGAACTAAGCACAGGCCCCCTGCCCTCCCTGTCGCTAACTCCTCAACACTTCTTTTTCTTTCTCTCTTTTTTTGATAATAGCCATCCTAATGTAAATGTGTATGAAGTGGTGTCTCATTGTGATTTTGATTTGCATTTCCTTAATGACTGGTGATGTTGAACTTTTCATGTGCTTATTGTCCATTTGTATATCATCTTTGGACAAAAGTCTATTCAAATCTTTTGCCCAGTTTTTAATCGGGTTGTTTGTTTTTTGTTGGATTGTAGGAGTTCTTTATGTATTCTATATTAATTCCTTATCAGATACATGGTTTGGAAATATTTTCTCCCATTCCATGGGATGCCTTTACCTCTGATGATAGTGTCCTTTGATGCACAAAAGGTTTTGCTTTGATGAATACAGTCTATCTATTTTTTTGTTGTTGTTGCCTGTGCTTTTGGGGTCATTTCCAACAAATCATTGCCAATCCAATGTTATGAAACTTTCCCCCTGTGTTTTCTTCTAAGAGATTTATAGTTTTTCCTCCAATATGATTTTGATTAGGAGTAGTGAGAAGAGACATCCTTCCTTGTCCTGTTCCTGGTTTTAGGGGGAAATATTCAGTGTTTGATCATTAGCATATTAGCTATTTTTAAATAATTAATTAATTAATTTTGGGCTGCGTTGGGTCTTCATTGCTGCACGTGGGCTTTCTCTAGTTGCAGCGAGCGGGGGTTACTCTTTGCTCCAGTGTGCGGGTTTCTCATTGTGGTGGCTTCTCTTGTTGTGGAGCACGGGCTGCAGGCGAATGGGCTTCAGTAATTGTGGCTTGTGGGCTCAGTAGTTGTGGCTCACGGGCTCTAGAGCACAGGCTCAGTAGTTACGGCACATGGGCTTAGTTGCTCCATGGCATGTGGGATCTTCCCGGACCAGGGCTCGAACCCATGACCCCTGCATTGGCAGGTGGATTCTTATATGCTGTGCCACCAGGGAAGTTCAGCATATTAGCTGTTAATACAGGTTGAGGACATTCCCTTCTATTCTGGTTGCTCATGGTTTTTTATCATGAATGGATATTGAATGGATATGAATTGAATTTTTTTCTGTATATATTGAGATAATCATGGTTTTTTTTTTTTTTTTTTTTGCGGTACACGGGCCTCTCACTGCTGTGGCCTCTCCCGTTGCGGAGCACAGGCTCCGGACGCGCAGGCTCAGCGGCCATGGCTTACGGGCCTAGCCGCTCCGCGGCATGTGGGATCTTCCCGGACCGGGACACGAACCCGTGTCGCCTGCATCGGCAGGCAGACTCTCAACCACTGCACCACCAGGGAAGCCCAATCATGGTTTTTTTTGTCTTTAGTTTATTGGTATGGTGAATTATGTTGATCAGTTTTTCACAGGTTGAGTCAACCTTGTGTTTCTGGGATATACCCTATTAGGGCATGATGTATTATCCATTTTGTATGTTACTGGATTGAATTTGGAGGTGGTGGTGGTTGTAAGGTTTTTAATTATGAATTCAATTTCTTTAATAGATGCAGGATTATTTAGGTTACATATTTTCAGTGACCTTTGGAATTTGTTTCTTTAAGAATTTGTTCATTTCATATAAGTTGTTGAACGTATGAGTGTAAAGTTGTTCTTGAACATTATTGTCTCATTATCCTTTTAATGTGCTTAGGCTCTGTAGTGGTATTGCCTCTTTCATTACTGAGTCTGATCTTATAATTATTAGTTCCTTACTTCTGATTGTTTTGGATTTCATTTCTTTGGTTTCTTAAGCTTAGATCATTGATTTGAGAGCTTCTTTCCAAGTATGTGCATTTAATGTAATAAGTTTTTCTCTAAACACTACTTTAGTCACATCTCACAAATGTTGACAATGTTGTTTTTTCTTTTTCTTCAGTTCAAAATATGTTCTAGGTTTTTTTGAGGGTTTCCCTTTGACCCTGGATTATTTGGAAGTATGTTGTTTAATTCCCATTCATTTGGGGTAATTCTCCTGTTTTGTTTTCCTTTTGTGGTTTAATGTTTTGGTCAGAGACCATGCTTTTTATAACCAAAATTATTTATAACTGTTATGATTTCTTTTATGATCAAGGATAAGGTCTAACTTGGTGAGTGTTCCATATGCATTTGAAAAGAATGTGTATCTGCTATTGTTGGATGAATTATTCTATACATGGCAGTTAGAGTCAGTTGGTTGATGGTGTTCAGTTGTATAACAAACTGGTGTGAAAGCATGAGTGACAAGTGAGAAAATGGATTAACAAATACAACGTTTTCAAAAGTTTTGGTTACAAGGGGAAGGGAAAGGGGGGTCCTATTAAAGAAGAGAGTGATTGAAGTATATATACATGTAATCAGAAGGATTCAGTGAAGAGAGAGTAGTTGAATACACAGGAAAATTGCTCATGTATGTTTTCTGAGAAGAAGGGATTCCAAAGCAAGAGCCCTAAGATTGTCCTAAGGAAGAAAATAGTTTTTCTAATTAGGTAGAAAGGAAGAAAAGTTAAAAACCTTCAGTTGCTTTCTTGTATAACTAATATAAGATATGGACTTCCCTTCAGGTCTTGGAAGTGCTACGTAGTTTTGCTTCTGCCTATCTCTCTGACCTTAAAGCCCACCCCATCCTTCTAATTTCTATGCTCTTGCTACAGTGGCCTTTATTCAGATTCTCTAACCCAGTGATTTTCAAACTTTTTTTTAATAGACTTTATTTTTTTAGAGCAGTTTTAGATTCACAGCAGAATTGGGCAGAAAGTACAGAGTTCCCATATATCCCCTGACCTCACACGTACACAGCAACATCCAGCACCAAAGCGGTACATTTGTTTCCGTCAGTGAACCTACGCTGACACCTCATATCACTCAAAGTCCATAGTTTACACTGTCACTCTTGGTGTTGTACATTCTGTAGCTTTTGAGAAATGTATAATGATATGTGTCCACCATTATTGTATCATAGAGAATAGTTTCACTGCCCTGAAAATCCTCTGTGCTCTGCCTATTTATTCCTCTCTCCACCTTGATCCCTAGCAACCACTGATCTTTTTAACTGTCTCTATAGTTTTGCCTTTTCCAAAATGTCATATAGTTGGAATCATACAGTATATAGTATTTTCAGAGGGGCTTCTTTCATTTAGTAATTTGCATTTAAAGTTCTTCCATGTCTTTTCATGGCTCGATAGCTCATTTCTTTTTAGCACTGAATAATATTTCACTGTCTGGATTTACCACAGTTTAATTATCCATTCACTTACTGAAAGACATGTTGATTGCTTGCAAGTTTTGGAGATTATGAATGAAAATGCTATAAACATCTGTGTACAGATAAGTTTTCAACTCATTTGGGTAAATGCTGAGGAGCGTGATTGCTGGATCATATGGTAAAAGTATGTTTAGTTTTTTACGAAACTGCCAAACTGTCTTCCAGAGTGGCCATTGTCGATTTCTATATTAAAAATCAGTAAAGCATAATTTTTGTAATTAGTTTTAATTAAAAAATAGGAGCGCTAATATTTTCTTCTGACATAGCTATGGATCATCTCACACACTCCTGTTTAGAAGGTATAAGCTCTTTCTTACCTGTGGCATTTGTTCTTTTTTCAGAGGCTACCCTTTGTATGGCCTGTTTTTTCTTGTCCTTCAAGTCTCAGTTTAAATGTCACGGCCATTTTCTGATTGCTTTTCCTAATTTCTTCCTCTCTTTTTATTTTCTACTGTGGTACTCTTTCCTTCATAGTACTTTTGTGAAAATAAATGACACGCTTCTAAATAATTCATGGGTGGAAAGAAAATTCTCAAGGCATGTTTAAAACTGAATGAAAATGAAAATTACAACATATCAAAATTTGTGGAATGTAGCTAAAGTTATGTTGAGAGGGTAATTTATAGCATTAAATGCCTACATTAGAAAAGAGGAAAGATATCAAATTAGTAATCTTAGCCTCCATCTCAAGAAACTAGAAAAACAAACAAATCCAAAGACTTCAAGCAGAAGATAAGAACAGAAATCGATGAAAACAAAACAGTAAAGGAAAATTATTGAAACAAAAAGCTGATTCTTTGAAAACATCAAAATCTAGACCCTCTAGCAAGAGTGAGTAAGGTAAAGAAAGACACAAATTATTGATATTAGGAATTAAATGGGATATAATTGCAGATTCCACAGATACTGAAAGAATAGTAAGGGAATGCTATAAACAACTCTACACACATAAATTTGATGACTGAAAATAAATGGAACAATTCCTTAAAACCACACACTATCAAAACTCACCCAGTATGAAATAGGTAATCTGTATACTTCTGTAACGAGTAAAGAAATCAAATCTGTAATTTAAAACTTTTCATTAAAAAATTGGGAACAAGACAAGGGTATTCACTGTCACCACTCCTATTCAACATTGTACCGGAGGTCCTAGCTAGGGCAGTTAGGCAAGAAAAGGATAATTGGCATACAGATTGGAAAGGAAGAAATAAAACTTCACATTTGTAGATGATATGGCTGTCTATGTGTAAAATTCCAAGGAATCTACATTTAATGATGTCTTTTGGGGTTTTATTTTATTTTAACTCCAGAAACTCCTTTTAAAAGAAAATTTATTGAAGAATAGTTGATTTACAATGTTGTGTTAATTTCTGCTATACAGCAAAGTGACTTGGTCGTACATATATACATTCTTTTTCATATTCTTTGCGTTATGGTTTATCACAGGATATTGAACATAGTTCCCTGTGCTATACAGTAGGACCTTGTTGTTTATCCATCCTATATATAAAAGTTTGCATCTGCTAATCTCAAACTCCCAATACTTCCCTCCCCTACACCTCCCTCCACTTTGACAACCACAAGTGTGTTCTTTATGTCTGTGAATCTGCAGAAACTGCTTTTTAATATCATGCTGTTTTGCTATCTGCTCTTTGAGCTTTTTTTGTTGTTGAATTCATGGAGAAAGGGAATTCATTTGGAGGCATGCACTGCCGCCGTTTTTGGAGAAGTAGGACTCTTTTGTTGAATGTCTTATACTAGCTTTTTTTTTTACCCACTTACTAGAGGAATATGTTGGATTCTGTGAGAACTGGGATAATTTCCCCAAGTAAAATAAAAGCCCTGAAAGTTGAGATTTAATCAGAGACAGAGAGTTGCATTGTTGCCTTTTCCTGTTTCAGCACTTTGCTCTTGCCAAGTAATAAGAAGGAAATGCTAAAGATAACGCCTCCTGTTTTTCTGTCTCCAAATTTGTGTGTGTTAATTCATGTTTTTACCATTATTTAGGTATTGCATGTAGTGAAAAAACTTTGGGAAGCACTTGTGTAGAGTTCTATAAAGTCAGATATGATAGGAATCATTTTTCTTACTACTTGATGTTTGAGGTTTTTATATTGTCCTTATTCTTTTGAATTTAACATTTCTGACTTTAAGCTATTTCTGCAGAATTATTTGACATATACAGTTGAAATTATTCTTAAGTCACTTTGCTAACTGAGGACTTCCTAATTATCTCTTTATGGGAAGAAAATCCTGCCTTAGCAACTTTGCTTTTCATTGTGTTGGGAGATAATTCTCAATGCATTTCACGTTTCTGCATGTCATGTCAAAGACATGACACTGACTATTCTTTTCCAGACTGTTTTTTAAAGTATGTACAGTGAGCCTTGGAAGATAGAGATGACAGAGATGATGGCCTCCTCCAGAACAAAGGAAGGTTTGCTTGCAGCTCATTGCTTGGGATATCTCTCCTGTATGGTAGCTCATCATTTGAACTGTGTCACTTGTCCCTCTTCACATTGCTTTTGAGATTGAGGAATTTATGCAAAAATGAAGGTACTCTGGCTACTCTCATTGCTGTGAGAAATAAATTGTCCTCTTTCTCTGATCAGGAATTTCATGTCTTCTGCCAACATCCGTGAAACTGGCATTCTAATTTGTTGGGTTACAAATAGCGTAAAGTCTCAGATTTTTCACAGTTCTTGACACACTTTACACACATTATTAATCAAATAGCACTAAGACAAAACAAAACAAAACTGTGGAGAGTACACTGTCAAGTGCTTTGTTAGGCCTAGCTGAAGGAATTTAGGGATAGAGAAGTTAAGTAGCTTATCTGAGATCTGGCTCTTAAACTGGTGTTCACATACTCTGCTGCCTGTAGTTCCTGTCTTGAAGGCAGTTTAATTTATAAAAATAAATATTGAGGGAATGCTCTTACTGTAGTAAGTATAAATTAATATAATTTTTAATCTTTTGTCTGTGGGATTATTGAAATTTAAATTGAATTTTGACATCTAAGTTAAATGTTTCGATAGCTTTCTTTTTAAAAACATAACTAACATTTTTTTTTTTTTTTTTAAGAATTGTTCTCTGTGTACTTCCAGCTGTATCTTAAACCTTCACAAGACATTAATAGAGTTTTGGTGGCTAGAATAATTGAAGCTGTGACCAAAGGATGCTGTTCGCAGACTGATGGATTAAATTCCAAATTTTTGGATTTTTTTTCTAAGGCTATTCAGCATGCAAGGTAATCTAATCTGTTTTTGTTTTGTATTGGAAATCCATTTGATCTTTTTGCAAGACTGTGTTTTAGATTGAGTAACTAAATTTTACCAACTTGAAAACATCATTGGCCGATTATAGTAGAACTAGTGGATTCCCAAGGAAAATGTTAGGTCCAGCACTTCCTGAATATCCAATATGCAGAACATGTAATGATGTTCTAGATCTGTCTTGCTTTTTTAATAACAGGAAAAGCTATATGGCCTCTAAATATTTTTATTTTCCTGAATTTTGAAGATAGTCGTAATGTGCTAAGAATAAAATGAAATAGGAATATATTTTGGAAATATCAGTATCTTATATTTGTGTGGCATTACCCAATTTATAATGTGAAATATTTTATAAATGGTAGGTATTACAAATTAGTTTTATATAATTTTAGACAGTGTTTCAGCAGCAGGGAGAGCTAACAGAGTGATCTCCCAATGCCGAATAGGAACTATTTTTTGTTGTTGCTAAGTAGTGCTGCTGTGATTTTTCTGAATAATTCTGAAAGTAAGGCTACTATTATTTGAAAATCAGAACTTTTTTTCTTTCAGCACGCAACTTCATTACTGTCTTCAGTTTCTGCATTTTCCCCTGTTATATTAAGTCTGTTTATTTTCTGTTACAGACAAGAAAAGAGCTCTGCAGGTCTAAATCATATCTTAGCAGCATTTATTATCTTCCTCAAGACTTTGGCTGTTAACTTTCGAATTCGAGTATGTGAATTAGGAGATGAAATTCTTCCTACCTTACTTTATATCTGGACTCAACATAGACTTAATGATTCCTTAAAAGAAGTAATTATTGAGTTATTTCAACTACAAATTTATATCCATCATCCAAAGGGAGCCAAAACTCAAGAAAAAGGTATAAAGAAAGTTTTTGCTATTTTGAATTTGCTTCTTCATTGAAATATAGAGGGTTAAGTATGAAATCTGTATGTTATAGGAGGTTATGACCTTCCTCTGGATTGCTTTGCTTGGTAATAGTGTCAGTCATGAGGATATTTTTCACACTTTTTTTTTTTTAATTTGAAGCTATGGTAGGTAGCAAATCATATCATGCCTTACCATTTGTTTAGTACAATGCTACGTTTTGTGAGGAATACAAACAAATATGAGACACTATTCCCTCTAGGAGCTGATTATGCAGCAATAATTAGGTGCTAAGAGGTGTGACGCAGACTGTAGGAGTAAAAGAATTTAGAGAAGACAGGATCTTGTTTATCTACATATTGCTTTTATTAGAAAATAAAATAGATAAATGTGGATTGAACCAGCCAGATTAGTCAGTTCCCAAGGAAGATAAATACATATTTGCTAGGGAAACCAGAAATGAATGACTTATCCTCCCTTCATTCATTTATGTTTGTCTTTCACCAAAAGGGTATTGCATGGATGATGTAGCTCCATTCAGTAGACAGGAACTTTACTGGGTGGAACTAGAATTGAATGAGTTCTCTCATGCTTAGGCTATGTTTTGAATCTGGCTTGTACTAGCCTTTGGACCAATTCATCATGGCTAGTGTAATGACCTTATTAAGGACATTAATTGAATAGTAGCTAAAATAGAGGAAAACTGTTTGTAGCCACTTTTTATCAAAAGCAGCTGTGTATGTTTCATGGGCTCTTCTAGTATGTATAGTTAGATGTATTTGTAGCCCATGAAACCACTGGAGGTGAAAGAATGGTGGCTTTCCTTAGTTTTTCATCTTTCACATAGCTCTCACCAGAATGAAAATCAGGCTTATTAAGAGATGGTGAGACATGTTTAGGGTTTTAGTTAAGTGCATGTTTAGGATCAATTGAAAATTGGCAGATGATGAGGCTGTCAGCAACACGAATATAGTTTTAGTATACATTAATAGACTTTATTAGGTTCTTTAATAGATTAATTAAATTCATTAATAGATTTTAAATAGGTTCTTCGTTTTGTGGGAGGAAACAGCCCCATTGTTCCCCATACTTGTTAGATCGTGGTTGGGAATATTATGCTTACCAGAGTTTGTAGAGTCATCATTTTAAGAGGGACATAAGTTGACTGGAGTGTGTCTAGGGAAAGATGACTGGGATGATGATAAGTCTGGATAACATGTTATTTGTACACTCGTTGAAGGAACTGGTAGTGTTTTTCTCTTAAAGACATACAGAGAAGTTGGTCCTTATGTATAAGAGGGACAGTATTAATTTGCTTTGGGGGAGAGAAGAAATTAAAGAAAGTTTGATTGAGATTTTGATTGAATTGGTTAGAGATAGATGAGAATATGGAAGAATTTTATAAGAAATACAGTTAACTGAGTGTGAAATGTGTGAAATGGACATCATTATGAAGTAGAGCTTGTAAGGATATTGTCAGAAGAGCCATTAGTACTAAATAGGCTGGACCAGATGTCTTCTAATGTTTCCACCTTAACAGCTGAATAGTTTTGTGGGAGTTGGCGGTGCAAATGGATTGTATGTATAAATTATATTTTAATTTAATTAATTATTTTTTAAAATTACAGGTGCCTATGCATCAAGAAAGTGGAAGAGTATCTTATACAATGTATATGATCTGCTAGTTAATGAAATAAGTCATATAGGAAGCAGAGGGAAATATTCTTCAGGATCTCGTAATATTGCTGTCAAGGAAAACTTGATTGAATTGATGGCAGATATTTGTCACCAGGTATAGTAGATCTTGTCACATTTTGAAATTTCTCATTCTCCTTTTATTGGCCTGTAAAAAGCGTGTAAAATTACTCGGTACATGTAACTATTCCTTTCTAAACACCATAAATATTTAGCATTGCCCTTCTAACTTAAGAGGTAACTATCTTGCAAATATAAACTTAGGGAAAACTGATGATGAACTTTTCCATTCTTAAGAAAACTGTCTACAAGCAATAAGATTATCCTAACCCTATGTGTTTTCTTTCTTTGTTTTTTTTCCTGATTTAGAAATCACATGACATAAAATTCATTATTTTAAAGGGTGTAATTCAGTGGTTTTTAGCATTTTCACTCTGTTGTGCAACCATCACCACTAATTCCAGAGCATTTCCATCACTGCCAAAACAAACTTTGTACCTATTAGCAGTCAGCCTCAATTCCCTGCTTCCAGTTCCTAGCAACCAGCCACTAATCTACTTTCTGCCTCTGTGGATTTGCCTGTTTTGGACATTTCATATAAATTGAATCATACGATGTGTGGTCTTTTGTGTCTGGCTTCTTTCACTAAGCATAATGTTTTCAAGGTTCTTCCATGTCGTACCATGAATAAGTATTTCATTCTTTTTTATCGCTGAGTAATATTCAGTTGTAGGGATATATTACATTTTGTTTACCCATTCATCAGTTGATGGCTTAATGTTTCTTTTTTTTTCTCCATAGAAGAAATTTTAAAATTTATGCAATTTTTAAAGGTTATACTCCATTTACAGTTATTGCAAAATATTGTCTATATTCCCCGTGTTGTACAATACATCCTTACAATAAACTCCCACTCATAGTTTGTTACCCCCCATCCCCCACTGGTAACCACTGGTTTGTTCTCTGTATCTGTGAGTCTGCATCTTTTTTGTTATATTCACTAATTTGTTGTGTTTTTTAGATTCCACATGTAAGTGATATCATACAGTATTTGTCTTTCTCTGTCTGACTTATTTCACTTAGCATAACGCCCTCCAAGTCTATCCGTGTTGCTGCAAATGGCAGAACTTCTTTCTTTTTTTATGGCTGAGTAGTAGTCTTTTGTGTGTGTGTGTATGTGTATATATATATATACATATGTATATACACTCACCAATCTTTATCCATTCATCTCTTGATGGACACTGAAGTTGCTTCCATATCTTGGCAATTGATGCTGCTGTGAACATTGGGTGCATGTACCTTTTTGAATTAGTGGTTTTGGTTTTTTTGGATATATACCCAGGAGAATTGTACTGGGTCATATGGTAATTTTAATTTTTGAGAAACCTCCATAGTGTTTTCCACATTAGCTGCACCAATTTACAGTCCCCCCAACAGTGTATGAGGGATCCCTTTTCTCCGCATCCTTGCCACTGTTTTTTATTTGTGTTCTTTTTGATGATAATCATGATAACCATTCTGACAGGTGTGAAGTGATATTATGGTTTTGATTTGCATTTTCCTGATGATTAGCATGTTGAGCATTCTTTCATGTGCCTGTTGGTCATCTTCGTTTCCTCTTTGGAAAAAATGTATGTTCAGGTCTTCTGCCCATTTTTTAATAATGTTGTTTGTTTGTTTGTTTGTTTTGATGTTGAGCTGTATGAGCTGTTTATATGTGTGAATATTAACCCCTTATAGGTCATATTATTTGCCAACATTTTCTCCCATTCAGTAGGTTGTCTTTTCATTCACTGGATAGTTTCTTTTGCTGTGCAAAAGCTTGTGAGTTTAATTGGGTCCCATTTGCTTATTTTTGCTTTTATTTCCTTTTCTTTAGGATATGAATCCAAAAAAGTATTGCTATGACTTACGTCAGAGGGTGTTCTGCCTGTGTTTTCATCTAGGAGTTTTACAGTATTCAGTCTTACATTTATGTCTTTAATTCATTTTATTTTTGTATATGGTATAAGAGGACATTCTAATTTCATTCTTTTACATGTAGCTGTCCAGTTTTCCCAGCAACACTTATTGAAGAGACTGTCTTTTCTCCATTGTATATTCTTGCCTCCTTTGTCATAGATTAATTGACCATAAGTGCATGCGTTTATTTCTGGACTCTCTATCCTGTTCCATTGATCTATGTGTCTGTTTTTGTGCCAGTACCACACTGTTTTGATTACTGTAGCTTTGTAGTCTTTATAGTCTGAAGTCAGGGAGTGTGATTCTTCCAGCTCTGTTCTTCTTTCTCAAGACTGTTTTGGCTATTTGGGGTCTTTTGTGTTTCCATACAAATTTTAAAGTTATTTGTTCTGGTTCTGTGAAAAATGCCATTCGTATTTTGATAGGGATTGCATTGAATCTGTAGATTGCCTTAAGTAATATGGTCATTTTAACAATGTTGATTCTTCCAATCCAAGAACACAGTATATCTTTCCATCTGTTTGTGTCGTCTTCAGTTTCTTTCATCACAGTCTTACGGTTTTCCAAGGACAGGTCTTTTGTCTCCTGTAGGCAAAAGGTTTATTCTAGGTATTTTATTCTTTTTAATGCAAGGTAAATGGGATTGTTTCCTTAATTTCTCTTTCTGGTAGCTCATTAGTGTGTAGAATTGCAACAGATTTCTGTATATTAATTTTGTATCCTGCGACTTTACTTAGTTCATTGATGAGCTCTAGTAGTTTTCTGGTAGCATCTTTAGGGTTTTCTATGTATAGTATCATGTCATCTGCAAACAGTGACAGTTTTATTTCTTCTTTTCCAATTTGGATTCCTTTTATTTCTTTTTCTTCTCTGATTGCTGTGGCTAGGACTTCTAAAACTGTTGAAGAAAAGTGGCAAGAGTGGACATCCTTGTCTTGTTCCTGATCTTAGAGGAAATACGTTCAGCTTTTCACCATTAAGTATGATGTTAGCTGTGGGTTTGTTATATATGGACTTTATTATGCTGAGGTATATTCCCTCTGTGCTTGCTTTCTGGAAAGTTTTTATTATAAATGGATGTTGAATTTTATCAAAAACTTTTTTGTATCTATTGAGATGATCATTTGGTTTTTATTTTTCAGTTTGTTAATGTGCTATATCATATTGATTGATTTGCAAATATTGAGAAATCCTTGCATCCCTGGGATAAATCCCACATGATCCTACTTTTTTAATATAAATTTATTTTTATTTATTTATTTGTTTATGGCTGTGTTGGGTCTTCGTTGCTGCGTGCAGGCTTTCTCTAGTTACGGAGAATGGGGGCTACTCTGCGTTGCGGTGCGTGGGCTTCTCATTGTGGTCGCTTCTCTTGTTGCGGAGCACAGGTTCTAGGCGCACGGGCTTCAGTAGTTTTCACTCACAAGCTCTAGAGCACAGGCTCGGTAGTTGTGGCACATGGGCTTAGTTGCTCCGCAGCATGTGGGATCTTCCCGGACCAGGGCTTGAACCCGTGTCCCCTGCATTGGCAGGTGGATTCTTAACCACTGCGCCACCAGGGAAGTCCCAGGTATGATCCTTTTACTGTATTGTTGGATTCGTTTTGCTAATATTTTGTTGAGGATGTTTTCATCTATGTTCATCAGTGATATTGGCCTATAATTTTCTTTTTTTGTGATATCTTTGTCTGGTTTTGATATCAGGGTGATGCTGGCCTCATAGTTCAGAATTGTTCCTTCCTCTGCAGTTTTGTGGAATAGTTTGAGGATAGGTGTTAAGTCTCTAAATGTTTGTAAAGTTTACCTGTGAAGCCATCTGTTGCTGGACTTTTGTTTGTTGGGAGTTTTAAAATTACTGATTCAATTTCATTACTGGTTATTGGTCTGTTCACATTTTCTATTTCTTCCTGGTTCAGTCTTGGGAGATTGTACCTTTCTAAGAATTTGTCTGTTTCTTCTAGGTTGTCCACTTTATTGGCATATAGCTGTTTGTTGTAGTCTCTTATGATCCTTTGTAGTTCTGTGGTGTCAGTTTTAACTTCTTTTTCGTTTCTGATTATATTGATTTGGGCCCTCTCCCTTTTTTTTCTTGATGAGTCTGCCTAAAGGCTTATCAATTTTGTTTATCTTTTCGAAGAACCAGCTTTTAGTTTCATTGATCTTTTCTATTATTTTTTCAGTCTCTATTTCATTTGTCTAAAACCTATGCGACACATCAAAAGCAGTTCTAAGAGGGAAGTTTGACCTCAGAAAACAAGAAAAATCTCAAATAAACAACCTAACCTTACATCTAAAGGAGGTAGAGAAAGAACAAATGAAACCCAAAGTTAGTAGAAGGAAAGAAATCATAAAGATCAGAGCAGAAGTAAATGAAATAGAGACAATGTTTCTTAAGTAAAACTTTTCCCCAGAGATTTGGTTACCATCCATTTCACATGTGAAATATTTTCTTAACACTAAGTTTATGATTTAATATCTTTGAAAATAGAGGTTTTTGCTTTACTTTTAGATGTTTTGGTGCTTTTAATAAAGTTTCTCAGGAACTAAAACTAATAACTTACTTGGTAATATCTGCTTTCTAGAGAGCCATTATTGTCTGCAAAATGTTTGTCACCATATTTTCATATTCATATATTTCTGTAGTTTATTACTCTTGCTTTATGACTAACCTGTATATTCATCTAAGAAGGAACATTTTTTCCTAATGAACTATTAGAAACAATAGCAGTATTAAAAAAATAGATTTTCCTTTTGTTGTTTTACAGGTTTTTAATGAAGATACTAGATCTTTGGAGATTTCTCAGTCTTACACAACCACACAAAGAGAATTTAGTGATTACAATGCACCTTGCAAAAAGAAGAAAATAGAATTAGGCTGGGAAGTAATAAAAGATCATCTTCAGAAGTCACAGAATGATTTTAACATTGTGCCTTGGTAAAATATTGTTTTTTTCTCTTTCAATATCATTTTAGTCTCATTAATTTTTCTCACAAGACCCCGGTATATTCCTTTACCTCATTGGCCTGGCCAGAACTAGGTCACTCCCAAAGCAATGACTGACAAAGGGGAAGGTGATTACTAGGACATGTGAGATCAACCACTGTGGTTTATCTGCTGGAAGCCAGGAATAGGGCACCTTTCCTAAGCATATTGCCATAGCAAGGAAGAAGGAGAATGGCTGCTTGGTAGGCGATCGGTACTGTGTGCCTCGTGGAATTCACTGAGTTGTATACCTCAACACAAAGAAATTTTACCATGCTTGGCACCTTCTAATAGAATTAGATTAGGAAGAAATTAAAGATAGTATTCAGAAATCACAGAATAATTTGGACCTTATGCCATGATAAAGGTTATTTTTACTATTTGCTCTGTTCTTTTTTTAAAATTTGTTTGTTTTTGGTTGTGTTGGGTCTTTGTTGCTGCGCACAGGGTTTTCTCTAGTTGCAGCGAGCGGGGGCTACCCTTCTTTGTGGTGCGTGGGATTCTCATTGCGGTGGCTTCTCTTGTTGTGGAACATGGGCTCTAGGTGCATGGGCTTCAGTAGTTGTGGCACGTGGGCTCAGTAAGTGTCGCTCACGGGCTATAGAGCGCAGGCTCAGTAGTTGAGGCACACGGGCTTAGTTGCTCCGTGGCATGTGGGAATCTTCCCAGACTAGGGCTCGAGCCCGTGTCATCTGCGTTGGCAGGCGGATTCTTAACCACTACGCCACCCGGGAAGTTCCATTTGCTCTGTTCTTTAGTCTCATATAGCATTTGCAGTTATTTAAGTAATTAAATAAATTGTGGAATTCTTTGGAATCACAAAATATTAGGTCTGTTAGGAATCTGTAGAATTCATGCAGCTCAGCCTTTTTGCTTTATCAAAAAGACAACTGCAACTGAGAAAGGTTAAGCAGCTTGCGTAAGGACAGTTAGAAATTTGTAGATTACAGTCATACTTTTGTTAACAGTGCTCTTTGATTTTTCCTCTGTTGATGTAATGTTTAAATATAATTGAGTTGTGGAAGGAAATCGTATTGATTTAGATACCTATTGCTAAATTTTCTATAGTTGATGTTGCAAATTTCATATTCTTTAATTTGTCCACTTAGTGAAGTCATTTATTGAACACCTACTATGTGCCAAGCATAAGGGATAGAGGGTGAACAAGATATAGTTCCTATTCTTGAGTAGCACTCATTTTAGAGAACTCGCAGCAAATACTTACTGAATTAACTGAATTAACGTCAAGGGAAAACAGTTTTTGGGGTTTTTTGTTTGTTTTACTGTTCTAGAGGAATATTATTGGTGGCCGAAGAGCAGGGATGTGTGTGATAAGTAAGAAGTAGAATGTTGGTAATTTAGTTATTTAAAGTTACTGTATAAGCAAAATATGATAGCTTACCCAGCTAGCCTAAATGTTTTCAATCTTCTTGCCACTTTAGGAAGTAGGGCCTAATAAATATTAAGAGCCAGTTTATTATGAGAGTAGTCTGGAAAATGATGATGATAATATTCTAATTAGGATATTATAAGAGTACTATGTCTATATATTTTCTTTTAGCCTCTTAATGGATTTGAATAATTTTCAAATTATTTATACTTTTTTTAGGTTACAGATTGCAACTCAATTAATATCAAAATATCCTTCAAGTTTACCTAACTGTGAGTTGTCACCATTACTAATGATACTACACCAGCTTCTACCTCAACAACGACATGGGGAACGCACACCATATGTGTTACGATGCCTTATGGAAGTTGCATTGTGTCAAGGCAAGAAATCAAACCTAGAAAGCTCTCAAAAGTCAGATTTATTGAAACTCTGGATTAAAATTTGGTCTATTACTTTTCGTGGTATAAGTTCTGAACAAATACAAGCTGAAAACTTTGGCTTACTTGGAGCCATAATTCAAGGCAGTTTAGTTGAAGTTGACAGAGAATTCTGGAAGTTATTTACTGGGTCAGCCTGCAGACCTTCATGGTAAGTTGACTATGGATTGTATTCTATTTTGCAACATATATATATATATATATTTTTTTTTTCCCCCCTGAGTTTTATAATTTCTAACTTCAGTTAAAGATATGTTAAATTCTGTTTCAGATGCTTTTGTTGCTTGTCCGGGAAGTCTTAATAAATAAATAAGTGTAATTTAGTTTCAAATGTGAAGAGATTACTAAGGCCAGTTTTAAAGAATTAAGTGTTTATATTTCTTTTATTTGTAATTGACAATTATTTTTTGCTCAATCTTCATAAACTTTATTTTTTTTTAGTACTACATACTGTTACAATAAGAGATAGTTCTTAATCAAGAATTTTCTCAAATGTAGTCAGACTTTTTAGAATTTTTTTGTGTTCATTTAGTCCATAGAAGTTTACTAAATGTCTACAGCATGCCAGGCACTGCCCTAAGCATTGGAGGCACAGTGATAAATAAGATAGACAAGGTCGCTGTCCCTGAAAGAGCTTACTTTTTTTTAAATTGAAGTATAGTTGATTTACAATGTTGTGTTAGTTTCTGGTGTACAGCAAAGTGATTCAGTTTTATATATATATGTGTGTGTGTGTCTGTGTATATATACACACACTCACACACATATATATATTCTTTTTCATATTCTTTTGCATTATTGTTTATTACAGGATATTGATTACAGTTCCCTGTGCTATACAATAGGACCTTGTTGTTTATCTATTTTACATATAATAGGTTTTTTTTAACATCTTTATTGGAGTATAATTGCTTTACAATGGTGTGTTAGTCTCTGCTTTATAGCGAAGTGAATCAGCTGTACATATACATATATCCCCATATCTCCTCCCTGTTGCGTCTCCCTCCCACCCTCCCTATCCACCCCTCCAGGTGGTCACAAAGCACGGAGCTGATCTCTGTGTGCTATGTGGCTGTTTCCCACTAGCTATCTATTTTACATTGGGTAGTATATATAAGTCCATGCCTCTTTCTCACTTCGTCGCAGCTTACCCTTCCCACTCCCTGTGTCCTCAAGTCCATTCTCTATGTCTGTGTCTTTATTCCTGTCCTGCTCCTAGGTTCTTCATAACCTTTTTTTTTTAGATTCCATATGTATATGTTAGCATATGGTATTTGTTTTTCTCTTTCTGACTTACTTCACTCTGTATGACAGACTCTAGGTCCATCCACCTCACTACAAATAACTCAGTTTGTTTCTTTTTATGGCTGAGTAATATTCCATTGTATATAAGTGCCACATCTTCTTTATCTATTCATCTGTCAGTGGACACTTAGGTTGCTTCCATGTCCTGGCTATTGAAAATAGAGCTGCAGTGAACATTGTGGTACATGACTGTTTTTGAGTTACATATAATAGTTTGTATCTGCTAATCCCAAACTCCTAATTTATCCCTCCCCCACCTCCTTTCCCCTTTGATAACCATAAGTTTGTTTTCTATGCAAAGAGCTTACTTTTAATATTAATTGTCCTTTGTTTTGCTGTAGTCCTGCAGTATGCTGTTTGACTTTGGCACTGACCATCTGTGTAGTTCCAGAAACAGTAAAAACAGGAATGGAGAAGAATATATATGATGTAAACAGAAATTTTTCTTTAAAGGAATTGATAATGAAATGGCTCTTATTCCATCAGTTAGAGGATGACTTTGAAGACAGTGCAGAGCTGCCTCCAATTCTTCACAGGTAATTTGAGTTCAGTTAGCATGCTGCTGGCTTTTGTTTTGTTTTATAAGGTGCCCTCCATTTCTTGTTTGATATTAGATGGCTTTATTTTACAGTGATCATACAGGATTTCCCAGAATTAGTCCTAGAGATTAAACAGTCCCTTTGTTTTTATAGTGTTCTGTATCTTTGTGCCTGGATCTTTGTCCAAGTTCTTTTACTTTGTTTTCTCTCTCTGCCTAGACAGTGAGAATAAGGGGGATGTGCATGAAAAATATGTATATATTTCTTTGAGCACTTATATGTTCCTTTGTGATCGTCTGTAAATAGGTCCATCTGAACATATATCCAACTCATGTATATCCTGGAATCATAATGAGAGTATCTTCTAGGCGAAATATTTTAATGAGGGGAAGAAATGAGAAAAAGCCAAAATGGGACTTAAGCACTAGGATGGGAGCAGTTTGCCCACTTAACCTATCCACAGTCAGTAAATGGAACTGAGTGATTGGAGGACAGACCTCTGGATCCTAGTGATTTTACTTTAATGCCTTTTTTAAAAAAAATTTTTATTTTTAAAATTTTTTTATTTTTTGGCTGTGTTGGGTCTTTGTTGCTGCGTGTGGGCTTTCTCTAGTTACAGCGAGCAGGGGCTGCTCTTTGTTGTGGTGCATGGGCTTCTCATTGCAGTGGCTTCTCTTTGTGGAGCACAGGCTCTAGGCATGTGGGCTTCAGTAGTTGTAGTATGCGGGCTGTAGAGTGTGCAGGCTTCAGTAGTTGCAGCGCATGGGCTCTAGGGCACATGGGCTTCAGGAGTTGTGGCATGTGGGCTCAGTAGTTGTGGCTCGTGGGCTCTAGAGCGCAGGCTCAGTAGTTGTGGCACACGAGCTTAGTTGCTCTGCAGCACATGGGATCTTCCTGGACCAGGGTTTGAACCCATGTCCCCTGCATTGGCAGGCGGATTCTTAACCACTGCACCACCAGGGAAGTCCTACTTTTATTTCATAATTGTTTATGCTCTTTAAAAATTCAGTATGAGCCTGCTTCTAGGAAGTGTTGAAAATGATAGTAACGTGAAATGTATGCTCTTTAAGACCTGTTTTCAGATGTTAAATTCAGTAGAGATGAAAGTAGTTTTAATTTTGGATCCAAATTTTAGAGGTCAATATTTATAGCTAAACCTGGGTGTTTAAGTTTAAGAATGCTTTAAATGGCTTTTGGTCTTCTAAGTAAAGATTTTTATTTTACTTTATAGTAATTTTCCTCATCTTGCCCTGGAGAAAATTCTTGTGAGTCTCACTATGAAAAACTGTAAAGCTGCAATGAATTTTTTCCAAAGTGTGCCAGAATGGTATGTATTTTTAATAGAGTTCTGTGTTATTTTAAGATACGGCTTTAATTAACAAAGATAATATTTTAGCAGAGTAGTAGCTACATCTTAAAAATTATGAACTGAATTGGTCAATTAAAAAAATCATAACTGTTAGCAAGGGAAAAGTTTCTTTTAATTCAATAATTATACTTTATATCCTATAGTTTATATTTATGCTGGGATATTAAGAACATAAACATCATGTGGAAATGAGTTCTTTAAAGATGTGACCCATTTTTATATGTCAAATAAAATCTGACTCTTCGCTAAAAACTAATGATAATTGAGGATAAGGGAAACAAGAATAAATCTGAAAACCTCATTTTAGTTGATTGACTCAAGAGGCTTATGTTTATCACTGTGACTGAAAATGATTCACTGCCATGAAGATTCCTATTCTTCCTCCAGAGGGCATAAGATGAAAAAAGATCTATATTTTGGAGAAATCGAAGGTGAAAAAAGGGAACTGTTTTCAGATAATGTTATTCTTAGTGTTTATATCTGTTGTTAATTTTTTTTAATACTTTCTGAATTTGCCTTTGAAACTGTAACTTTTATTTTTTTGTTTATTAGTAAAATTTGCTACTGAATAATGAAATTGTATACAAGTAATTATCAAAATCCAAAGAAGAGAAGCATTTAAAAGAATAATTCACTAATTGTATAAGCAGTCTTTGAATAATATAGATGCTATTAATGTTTTTATTTGTAATAGATTGCTGCTATATGAAGGTGAAATAATAGATAATTTGATTTTACAAATTAAGAATCTTATTTCTTTGAAGTGAGCAACACCAAAAAGATACAGAAGAACCTTCATTCTCAGAAGTTGAAGAACTATTTCTTCAGACAACTTTTGACAAGATGGATTTTTTAACCATTGTGAAAGAACATACTACAGAAAAGCACCAATCCAGTGTAGGCTTTTCTGTCCACCAAAATCTCAAGCAATCACTGGATCGCTATCTTCTGGGATTGTCAGAACAGCTTCTAAATAATTACTCATCTGAGGTGAGATTTTCAAAACAAACTAAAGCCTATATTTGATTCTACTTTGGTAGACTGTTAGGAAGCTTAATTTTAAAAGCAAAGTAGTAGCACATGGCTATATATAGGGAAAATTCAGCATGAAAAAAAGGAAAACTGAAGAAAAACAATTTGACTATTTTCTTTTACCAGGAATTCTCATAGACATTAAAGAAGTAGAATTCTTTGTGTGAGTTGATGAGTAGTAATAAAGGTTTTGAGCATAGTGATTGTTTGATGAAAAAGAACCTCAATACAGAGGAGGGAAATATTACAATAACAGAAAATGACATAATATAAACTGATCTAATAGATTTTGGTTGCACTTGAAGAGGGAGAAGTCATTAATAAATGAACTAGCAGTCACCCATATTTTAGAGGTCCTTTAGTAATGTCTCACATATCATTTCCTTTGTCCTCTTAAAATCACAAATTCTCTTCGTGTGTGCTGTTCTCTTGCCAAAACTCCTGTGTCTTTCTACCCATTTCTATGTGTTCAGATAATCCATATGTCAAAATCCTTGCTAAAGCCTTTCTTAGATAATCTCAGCCGTACATCTTTTAATTTTAATAGTACTTAATATTTCTTTTTCTTTTTCTTTTTTTTTTTTTTGTGGTATGCGGGCCTCTCACTGTTGTGGCCTCTCCCATTGCGGAGCACAGGCTCCGGACGCGCAGGCTCAGCGGCCATGGCTCATGGGCCCAGCCACTCTGCGGCATGTGGGATCTTCCCAGACCGGGGCACGAACCCATGTCCCCTGCATCGGCAGGCGGACTCTCAACCACTGCGCCACCAGGGAAGCCCAATATTTCTATTTTTAAATGACACTTAGCATCTTCTTTGTACCATATACACAAATATCTCTTAAACTATGCTAGAAGCTCATTAAAAGGCATATATAATTTTTATTAATCTTTGTATCTTCTGCAATGCTTAGTTATATGATAAATGATAAAATATTTGTTGACTAAAATAAAACCTACAAGCTACTCAAAGGGGTTGATTCAGTAGCCATAATTAATGATACAAACAGCCAGAGAAGAGACAGTGTGCCTATTTGCTCTATCTTGCCCCTATTACTGACTGACTTCTGGATTATAGTTGTAACCATTTTCATTACAAAGTAATGAGATCTTCCGTGTTTTCCCCTAAAATGATATTTCATACGATATAGGAACAGAAAAATCTGAAAATTTTATTTTTCTGTGTAACCTTTGCACATTCTTACATAATTCTATAAAATTGGTTAAGCAGTATCTACTGGCAAAAATGCCTTGTGCTAGTCTGTGGAGTGTAAAAAGCTGAATAAATCAAGGTTCTTATCTCTTAGAAGCTCAAAACGTCATTTTAATGTCTCTTATTATGAATCTAACTTCTACTCATGTTCTAAGAGTTACAGACATTTATTTGCCTATCAGTTTTTTTTCTTTCTTTTCTCCTTACCTCAGATATTTAAGGGCTTGTGTGTGTAGTACATTAAGCCACTTTAAGAAGAGATATATTACTTGGCCATTAAGACATACTACTTCTGTTTTTCCTGAGAACCCTGGTTATCACAACTCTGCAGGGATCCCTCAGATGGTTTTAGAGATGATCAGAATTATGCCACTATTAATTCAATTAACTGAACTTTTGTTTTTTAATATGTACATAAAATTTGCTCTTACAAAAGATAATAGTACTCGAAATGATTTACAAAATATAAAAATTTTTTATTTGGGTTTTACTTTAAGACTTCAAATTCAGAAACGCTTGTCCGGTGTTCAAGTCTTTTGGTGGGTGTTCTCGGCTGCTATTGTTATGTGGGTGTAATAGCTGAAGAGGAAGCATACAAATCAGAATTATTCCAGAAAGCCAAGGTAGGAAGATTTATGTCAATAATGTTTTGGATTAATTTGAATGAAATATATTCCTGGGAAAACTGGTATATTTGTTTGGAAAACAAATTTTTATGTAGGTTAGCTCTTTCTTTTTCATTTATGCAGTCTGAGAAGAAATGATAGTTGTATCTCCTTCCTTAAATTTGAAATTATTTTAAGCCAGCTATAAATACAGTAATTGAAATTATATCATATTAAAATTTAATCTCATTAACAAAAGTACTGGTGTTTATCTGTACTTTAAAATTTTTTTCCCGGATCAGTTATCCTAAAGAATTTTTAACCAGGAGTGTTAATCTAGTAGGCCCTAACCATGAAACTGACTTTTATCTCTGGGTGCTGTTCTGTCAGTTGTGTGATTTGTAAGGATAACAGGTATAAGATTTGTTGTTTTTAAAAATTTGTTCATTTTTAATTATATTTTATAACCAAGTATAACTTCTTAAAATGATTACTTTTACTTCTTAAGTAAAACAAAAAAGCAATCAATCAGCTATGATTTTAACTGAAATTTGGATTTTTCCTCCTTTTTTTTAATAGTCTCTAATGCAATATGCAGGAGAAAGTATCACTTTGTTTAAAAATAAGACAAATGAAGAATCTAGAATTGTTTCACTGAGAAATATGATGCATCTATGTACATGTTGCTTACATAACTGTACCAAGGTAAGATGTTCCTACTTGACAGCATAGCCTACCTAGGAGGATGATAACTGGTTGGTGCTGTTACTATTTTTTGGGTCCATTCATAAGTTGATACACTGATTTTAAATTAAATTGGTAAATTAAGATAGTATCCAGAGGAAAAAAGCAACAGGTAATATGAGTTTCTCATGAAACTAACTGCACGAAACTAACCTTCTCAGGAAGGTTTCTGAGATTATTTTACCCCTTTAATATACAACTGATTGGTGACTCTTTTATTGCCAGTGTATTTTCATTTATTTAGTAAAATCTTGTTGACTACTAAGTATGTGATGTGCATACCAGTACACGAGGGCTAGTGGGCACTGCAAAGATAAACAGTTCTAGCACATACATTACTCTCTTTTGCCCAGGTAGTCTTACATAGCATTTGGTAGAAAGGGTGCTACTGTGTGTAATCTTTGTTTTGATTTGGAGCAGGCCTCAGGGGTAGCTGAGCCAAACCAGAGTATTGCTAATAACTAGAAACACTTTTTAAAGCTAATGTTAAGTACATGGCCATATATCAATATTATCAGCATGTATTTTTGGATTTTTAATGTGTTTTTTTGTGTTTTGGTATAAATGGGGAAGGAGAGAGTGGATGAATAAACTCTAAGCTATGATTATTGCTTGCTTATGTTTAGGGGCAGTAGCTGGTATTTTACTTCAATGTTATTTATGCTCAATGAAAGATATTTGCTATAGTTATTATTACTTTAAGAAAAGAGGTTTGTATGTTTGAAGCAAGTCATATCTTGCTCCTAATAGTAAACTCTTTATCCATGCTTATTCTGATAATTTCCAGTGTAAAATAAAATCTGCATTTCATTCAAGATAGAGAAAATATTATCTGCAAAGAATAATTGTTTGTTTTTATTTCTTTGTTTGCTTGGTGTTTTGTTTGTCTTAATTACAGCACAGTCCAAATAAGATTGCATCTGGCTTCTTCCTGCGATTATTAACATCAAAGCTAATGAATGATATTGCAGATATTTGTACAAGTTTAGTAAGTATGCTTCCTATTTTACTACCATATTTCATTGATTCTAAGATGCTTTTTATAACTTTGAAATCTCTCTTGAAAAGGGATGCATCTCACAGAATATGGTATGTTATATTTTTAAAATGTGGAAATTAAATAAAGTTATTTGGTTTGCAGGGGGGAATGTATTTGATTGCTTCTTAATATCAATACCTAGCATAGTGCTTGGCTGTTAATTTCTCAATAAATAATAATAGACCAAGTGATTGGGAACTAATCATCTGGACTCAGTACCTTTTTCTATATGACATTGTACCAAAATTCAAAATAATTCTCTATTCTTAAAAATAAAAACAAAAACCTTGCCAGACAAGCAACATATTCTTATCGTAATATTTATATTTCTTTTTCCATATAAATGAGCTTACATACTTTTTTGTCTGGAACAGTGCCTGGCACATAGTAGATATTCAAATATTTAATGAGTGAAAGAATGTTCTGTAACTTGAGTGTTTTCATTTAATAATAAATCTTGGTCATTTTTCCATGTTGCTACTACATAGGGGTATACCTATGTAGACTTTTTTTTGGGGGGCAGTACCATGGTATTTCATTATATATGGGAATAGTATATATGTATTTTAACCCAACTAATCTTAATTAAAATTTTAAATTTTTTTTTTTTTAACAAAGAATTCTGCAGTAAATTTCTTATACTTTCATCTTCTATTTGTGCCTATGAAGGATGTAGGATAAATTCTAGAAGTGAAATTGCTTGTTCAAAAGGAATGTAAATTTTACTTTTCGATGGATAATGTTATTGTCCTCCAAAATAGTCTTACCAATTTATAATTTTACCTACACCCTCATCAATTTGGGGTAGTATGAAACTTCTTAATATAAGAAATCATTTGTAAAGATTGTGTATTATTCTGCTGTGTAGACAATACAGTTGATATATCTGTTTTCCTGTTGCAGGACATTTAATAGAAATAATACTGCAGGGTTTCATACACTTGAATCTTGAATTGTTTGATTAGGTCAGTTTTAACAACAGCATGCTTCTGAAAGAAGCCAACTTGGAACGTCTTTCTTTCTCTGATTTGAAGGTATCCATTATCAAAAAGCCATTTGACTTTGGAGAAGTAGAATCAGTGGAAGATGGTACTGATGAAAATCTAATGGAGATGGAGGATCAGTCATCCATGAATCTATTTAATGATTACCCGGCTAGTAGTGTTATTGATGCAAATGAATCTGGAGAGAGCCAAATTACTATTGGTAAATATATTTTTACTGCATGGGATTTTTTTTTACCTCTTTACATTGATTTGGTATTATGAAAGGCCTCATAGATACTAATTTTATGCGCATTTTATTTCCTTTTTGTATAGTCTATTGAGATTGTTCACCTCTATACATTTTAGAATTCCCTGATTTTTAATTGAATTTATTAGTTTCCTATTTTATTCTTCATGGGGGAATTTAAAATAATTATTAAATAAATAAAAACATATAATAGGTTATTTGGAAAATAGAAAGCAGGATAGTGCAAGAGCACCCATAATGCCATCATTGTTTACCTTTTTCTGTTATTCTACATAGACCCTTTCAAAATTATAATCAGCATTAACATTCAAATGCCTTTTTATACCTTGTCTATTTTCTTTCAACATTAACTGTAAGCATTTTTTTCATTTAGGTACTTGTGATATTGATAATCATACTTTTTAATGGCTCTATAATATCCCAATTAACATACATACCATAATTTACTAGAGCACTTTTTTTTTTAACTTATTTATTTTTTATGTTTTGGCTGGGTTGGGTCATAGTTGCAGCACGCGGGATCTTTGTTGCGGCATATGGGATCTTTCATTGTGGTGTGGGCTCTTCTTTTTTTTTTTTTTTTTTTTTTTTGCCGTACGCGGGACACAGGCTCTGGACGCACAGGCTCAGCGGCCATGGCTCACGGGCCCAGCCGCTCTGCGGCATATGGGATCCTCCCGGACCGGGGCACGAACCCGTGTCCCCTGCATCAGCAGGCGGACTCTCAACCACTGTGCCACCAGGGAAGCCCCATGGTGTGGGCTCTTTGTTGCGGCGCGCGGGCTTCTCTCTAGTTATGCAAGAGCTCCAGAGCGTGTGGGCTCTGTAGTTTTGACGTGTGGGCTCCAGAGCATGTGGGCTCTGTAGTTTGCGGCACGTGGGCTCTCTAGTTGAGATGTGTGGGCTTAGTTGCCCCATGGCATGTGGGATCTTAGTTCCCCGACCAGGGATCGAACTGGCTTCCCCTGAATTGGAAGGTGGATTCTTAACCACTGGACCACTTTTTTATTGTCAGAAATTTAGATTCCTTTCTAACAGTATTGCAGTGAATATTTGTCTATATAGATTTTTCCATAGATTATTTATTGATGACAGAATCCTAGGGTAACCTTTTATGAAGAATTTTGAAGCTTTTAGTGTGTAATCAATTTCATCATAATTTTGCTTTCCATATATTTTTATCTCTTTTTTTTTGTTGTTCAAGGGGAAGATATTTATGTTAATATTCAATGTATGTATTTGTTGCACACCTCTGTTAGTCTTAATAAGTGCTTTTTATTTTTAGGTGCCATGAATCCTTTAGCTGAAGAACATCTGTCAAAGCAAGATCTACTTTTTTTAGACATGCTCAAGTTCTTGTGTATGTGTGTAACCACTGCTCAGACCAATACTGTATCATTTAGAGCAGCTGACATTCGAAGGAAATTGTTAATGTTAATTGATTCTAGCATGCTAGACCTTACCAAATCTCTCCATCTACACATGGTGAGTTCAGTGAAATGAAGAAGTGCTTCATTTGTGTCTGATGTTGCTAGCTAAATGTAATGGACTGACATATTAGAATCTTATAGTACCTTTGAAGACTTGAAATTGCTTCCTTGAGAAATGAATCTGAGACTAGTTATAAAATACACTTTTCTTCTAATATACTGTGAAAAAAATTTAAGTGGATACTGAAACATTAAAACTTGGATGGACTTGGATAGATTTATTCTCTTTGGGTGTAATTATTATTATTTTAAACTAGGCCAAGAGCCACAGACTCTGAATGTAAAAATAATACTCATATAACATTGTTCTTGAAGTCTGAATCTTGCCTTGACCTTGGTTTATATGCTTTAAAATTTTTAAATGTAATTTCAAAGTGACTGTAAAGTTAAAATACTACAAAACTCCCATATTTCCTTCATAAGCCTCTGTAGTTAACATTTTACCACATTTGACTTATCATTCTCTCTCTTTGCACACTACACACACACAAACACACACAAGCACACACTTTTTTTCTGAACTATTTCAAGATTAAATATTCAGACGTGATGCCCCTTTACTTCAGTGTGTATTTCCTAAAAACAGTGATACTCTCCTATATAACCATAGTATAATCATCAGGAAATCAACATTGTATCATTGAATTTACTTGTCAGGTCTGTTCAGTTTTTTTCAGTGTGGAACAGTTCCTTTGTCTTTCCTTATCTTTCACGACCTTCATATTTTTGAATAGTACAGCCACTTGCTGTATGGAATCCGTCGCTTTGAGTTTATCTCATGTTTCCTCGTGATTAGATTTAGACTTAACAAAAGTAATCTCTCTCCTTCCCTTCTCTCATCACTTTACTCATCTACTGATAGATATCTCCAATTCCAATCTAACATCATAGGATTTATTTTCTGTGTCCATATTTGTAGCTCCCTTTTCCAACAGTAAGAAACCAGGCTTCCTACTTAACCTCAGTGCATTTACTTGTTTACTCAATATTATTACATGTAACTTATCTCCCAACCATGTGGGCCATACCCTTAGCCCCAGTGCTGGTGAACATGTGGGGAGAGCTCCTGTCTCAGCAGATATCCTGGATGAGTCCATGGTCATATCTTAGTCCCAGCAAATTGGCAAACATGGCAAGTGATTTCCCCAGCCCTGGGAAACATGCCAAGTTATTCCCTAATTAGAACCTCTTGGAAACATTCAGGTTGAGTCCCTGGTAGAATTCCTTGTCATGTTCTAGCTGTGGTGAACGTTCTGGTTGATCCCCTAGCCCCGGCAAATATGCTTATTTGAGCCCTGTTTGATTCCCTGGTTTCAACCCTGGCAAATACTCTAGTCAAGTCTCTAGCCCCAACCAGTGGGGAGGGCTGTATGCTTTTCTTGGGACTTTGATGTTCAAAGTCACTTCAAGACACTTAGTAACATCACACATGGCAAATATTTAAAATGGTCCAATTTAATATTCTTTTATAGTATCAGAAGGAGTAAGAAACAATTTTCTACATACAGATGATAGGAAAAAAATGCCTTCTGATTCTTAATACAGCTAGAAAATTATTTGTCAGCTGTCAGAAACTGGCTGCCTCGTTATAACTACCAACTATAACAACCGGTAGTTGCTGAGTAGCCCTTTATATCCATCGTTCCATAGAGAGCCTTACAAGGTTGCCTTATAGGAAGATAAGTCAGGGTATTTGGATTCTTCACTGCCCATAATTATCTCTGCTTTCCAGAATTCATTAATAGAATAGTGTTTAACCATTGAAGTTATCCCCAAGCATTGTTTTCGGAGGGTGGTGACATAATATAGTTTCAGACTCTTGCTCAGGCACTTAACTCCAACAGTGATAACACTGTCACTTACTGAATTCCTACAATAAATGCTAGACCTTTACATTCATTTCCTTTAATCTTCACAGTAATCTGGCCAGGTAAGTGCTATATCCTCATTTTAAAGCTGGGAGTACAAAGACTCAGATGACAAGGCAAGTTTTTAAAGCACTCAAGTAGTAACAGGTTATGGTATGGGGATTTGAATCCAGCTCTGTTTGACTTCAAAACACCCCTGCCTCCCCCTTTTTTAAAATTATATTGCTTCATAAAAATTCACTGCTCGTGTGTGTGTGTGTATGCACATGTGTTTATATATGAATTTATGGTTACATATATGTACTTATTTAAATAAATGATATATGAAAAAACAAGAACAACAACTAATTTCCCCCACCCAACTATCTTAGTATCTAGTGCTTTTAAAGGACCTTCCTGGAGAAGAATATCCCTTGCCAATGGAAGATGTTGTTGAACTTCTAAAACCGCTATCGTAAGACATTAAAACCATATAAAATATTCACTCTAAATTTGTAGATTAAACTGGTGTGTTCTGTTATGCTGATAAAGTTAAATTTTTTTCCATCACAGCAATGTGTGTTCTTTGTATCGCCGTGACCAAGATGTTTGTAAAACCATTTTAAACCATGTCCTTCACATAGTGACGAACCTATGTCAAGGAAATATGGATGCTGAGAACACAAGGGATGCTCAAGGACAGTTTCTAACAGTGATTGAAGCATTTTGGTGGGTATAGACATTTTGTGGAGTTACTTTTCTTTTGCCACTTCTGCATACAAATGCAAACTTTGCATTTCTTCTAATCCTCGAATGTAACTATATACATCTTTTAACAATAGTGACATGTAATTTGTGTTTCCCTCCTTAATTGCTTGAAGAACTGAATTGTTTTCTGCTTAAGACTTGGCTTCCTAAAGTGGTTTTAGTGTATTTCCCTGCGAATTTTGAATCTCTTAATAGTTTGACATATATGATGAATAAAGCAAAGTGCAACAAGTCTAAATCAATTGAGTAGTTTATATTCCTAAAGTGGACAAATTGGCCTTGTCATTCTCTGGTTATTTCATGCATATAGTCATAGTGTGAGTTAATACCAAGACACCTATAGAGGAGCACATATATGTAATTTAGAGCCCTCCTACCATTTGGTGGGCAAGGACTTCTGAGTCAGTATAGAATGTCGTTTTTAAGTCTTTGATATAACAACACAGCAACTTTAAAAATGTTTTCCTTTTAAAGCAAGTTTTCTATAACATGGTTAGCTGAAGTGGAATAGCCCCAAAATGAGGCATAATCATGTGACACAAATAACATACATTAAAATGAACTTTTCAAATCAATTTATTTTAGCTGGAATTTTTGGAAGGTGAGAATATTGGCATATGCCACATAGTGAGAATTAAATTTAGCATGGAAAGAAATTTTGGAAGCAGCCTAGAATAACCTTAATGTCCAGTGATTTTTTTTTTTTTACTGTGCTTTTATTGGAATAATTACTTGATATTAAGACACATACTTTATTTCAGGCACTTAACAAAGGAGGGAAAATGCGCATTCTCTGTAAGAGTGGCACTAGTAAAATGCCTTAAAACTTTGCTTGAGGTGAGTTATTCTACTTCAGTTATTAGTATGGTCTCCATTGGCATTTTTAAAGCAGTCTTTGTTTCTGTTTGTTAATGGGTGATTTTTCTCTTAGTATTTCACATTTAACCTCAGTTGTTCTTTTCCCATAGGCTGATCCTTATTCAAAATGGGCTATTCTGAATGTAATGGGAAAAGACTTTCCTGTAAATGAAGTATTTCCACAGTTTCTTGCTGATAATCATCACCAAGTTCGCATGTTGGCTGCACAGTCAATCAATAGGTAATGGGTCAAGTATTCATGAAGTGTCTGGAGTGCTGCAGATAGCAATTCAATGTGCAGGACAGTCATAGTTCACTAGTTGTGATATTAAAAATAGTTAACGTTTACTGAGCATATATTGTATGCCTGGCATTTATGTTTTCTCTTAATTCTGACAACTGTATCACTTTGATACTATTATTTTCTCCAATTTATTAATGAAAACTGTGGCTTAGACAGATAAAGTAATTTGCTCAGTGCCATACAGCTAGTAAGTGGTTGAGTTGAATTAGGTGTGTCTACTCCCACTTACAAGAGATATAGGATGTTTGGATATTACTGAGATTTTATATGAGTTTGTAAAATGAAAATTAGCACATTTTACATTGTGCTAATTACAATCATATTTATTCAAGTGAACATAGAGTTAGACATTGGAGTGTTTCTCTCACAGGGATGTGTTTTATGTTTGAGTACCTGAAGAAGCAAATATTAATTTTTCAACAACTGCATGTTTATCAGGTTATCAACTTGATTTTAAAACTCTAAATTATAACCTACCTCTGCCTCTCCTACCTCACACTCCTGTAAATAAAGCACCTCTCTGCTTTATTTTTCTCTGTAGCATTTATCACCAGTTGAAATAATTGTATTTTAGCACATTTACCTAGGATATAAGCTCCTAGAGGGCATTGATTTTTCTCTTTTCTTGTATATTTAGTACCTAGAATAATACTTGGAATGTGCCAGTTGTTTAATAATTTGTAAAATCAATGAACATTTGAAAAAAAATTACATTATGCTTTAAAAACATCAAAGCTGAAAATCATTTAAGTAATTTTACTGTTCAAATGTAAGTGACCAATAATTAAAGAATGCTATAAAGAACTTGCCCAGCAGTCACATAAATACATGTGTTAGATGTGTCCAAAATTTGGATATGCTGACAATATTTTTTTTTAACATCTTTATTGGAGTATAATTGCTTTACAATGTTGTGTTAGTTTCTGACAACAATGTTTTCATAAGTCAGTCGTGTCTGGTAAAGTAAGCTCAGGCTTAGGACTGTTTTTAATAAAAACCATAGAGCATTGTAAGGTTTGCTAATGAATGTGTGCTTACTTCAAGTGCTTAAAAAAGATAGAAAATATATACTAAAGTTAAAGATCTGGGGTTACAGAGGATCATAAGTTGAATATAATAAAGCAAGGTAGTGGTGGCATTAAAAAAATCTCTTAAGATTCAAAAATGTATAAATTCATGAGTGACATGAGCATAGCATTTATTTATTGGTTGTTTACTTGTTAGATATCTAATATTAGACTATTTAAGAGAGATTAGAGAAACTGAAGGAGTCAGAGGAACACCAAAAAAGTTGATACTTCCATAAATTTTGATTAGTAAAAAAGGGTAAAGGACAAAATTGGTTAAAGAGTTGTCCTTAAATATCATTGTACATTGTGCAAAAAGCTGATCAGCTTTTCTCTATCACATAAAATTTTTGTAATGGAATATCAAGACAGTAAAGCTATCCACTTTTAAGTTGTGATTAAATATTAGAGCAGGTTGATGTAAGAGTCTGTGGCTGCTTCTAATTGATATTTGACCAGAGGACAATTTTTCTTTTCTGGTTAGTTAGAGTTAAGGGATATTCAGGTTTGGGCAATAATCTAAAAGGTCTGTTGAGACCCTTTTCAGTTCTAGGAGAAAATGGAGTATATGGTAAAGACCCTAATATTAAGCAGTAGATTTGAACCTCTTTAAATAGACTCACATTTCCTTGGTCTTTTGAAAGAAAATCTAATATGTTAGTATGTCTCACAGAGTGATTTATTTTTGCCCTGTAAATATGCTTTGGAAAGTATGGTTTATATTTCACTTTTTGCTTTTTTTTTTTTTTTTAAGATTATTTCAGCATATGAAAAAAGGAGGTCCTTCCACATTATTGAAAGCACTTCCTTTGAAGCTTCAGCAAGCAGCATTTGAAAATTCATACTTGAAAGCTCAGGAAGGAATGAGAGAAGTGGTAATTTTAGTAATGCTTATTTGCTGTTATCATATGCTTTCTATAAATATGCCACATATTACTTTACCAAGTTTGGCCTAAGACAGTATATATCCAGTAGTTCACAATATAAATTTAGACTAGAACAGCTATATGAATTTATTGAAATTACTTTATTTATAGGTCAGAATTGGTTGAATAATGACAGTTTCTTTTGGTTCAACTTATATGCAGCATTTTTGTAGGAAAAACAGAATTTACTGAGTTTTTATAGGAGTATAAATGGCTTATTTTTTAATTAAAAACTATATTTTGGTAAGATCTGATTAAAAGCTAATTCACAGAACAGGTGACAAGAGGAAGAAATGGATTGAGGAAAAAATGTTCTAATTGGGAAGATCAAATTATCTTTGTGCTCCTTAATGAACCTTATGATTTTCATATTTTTCTGTAGATAATATTTTTCTTAAAATGGCAAAAATTGTCTTAGTGGTAGAATTTATTCATTTATCTATGCCTTGATTTGTTTATTAAAAGTGTGTGAAGCAGTTAGTCAAATGACTATATATTCTGTAACAGCACCAAACTGAAAAGGAAAGTTGCATGAAAGAATGTGAATTTAGAAAAAGGTTTCAATAGATTGGAAAAATGAGTGTAAATAATACTCATTTAAAATTTACTAGAAATAACATATTATATATTTTAAAATCAGCCTGTCATGTGCAAAAAGGGAGAATACTGACCTGACAGCAGTTAATTTGGAGAAAGATCTAAGAAGTTTTACATCTTGAGAGCATAATATGAATCAACATTGTTATCAAAAAAAAGCAAATTCTGTCTTAGATGTCATTAATAGAAGCAGACTGTAATGAACAAGTTTATAGAAAGAACTTGAATCTTGTATTCATTTTTTTTAACATCTTTATTGGAGTATAATTGCTTTACAATGGTGTGTTAGTTTCTGCTGCATAACAAAGTGAATCAGCTTTACATATACATATATCCCCATATCTCCTCCCTCTTGATAGCATGTTGGGTTTAGTTCCCAGTAAAACTGAATTTTTAACTATTGCTAGAATGTTAGAGAGTCTGAATATTAGAGAGTCTGTAGATCTGTCTTTTATAAGGAATAGGTAAAGGAGTTGACTTAGTGGGAACCTCATAGCTATTTTCAAACATGTCAGTGATTGCCATTTAGTAAAGGAATTAGGTCCTTCCTTTTTTTTGTACCAAAAACAGCAATAGGATCAGTGACTGGCAGTTTTTTCCAAATGTGAAGAGAAACTTCTACCAAGTATAGCAAGTCAAAAAATGTACATGTCTGTTGGAAAAATGATTGGTTGTTAAACTAGAAGCATATATCATTCTATCTAGTTGCATGAATTTATTGGTCTTTTTAGTAATATATATGATAATATTTTTAAAGAATAAAGAGCTATAATTAAGTTATAATGGTAAACATCTTAGGAGGTAATACTTGGTAGTTGAAGAGCTTTTAGTCTCTCACTTTCCTGCAATTTCTTTCTTTCTCTTTTTTTTTCTTTAAAGTGCTTTATACCCATTGAAATGTTTGGCAATTCTTTCTATAAGATCTTATCAAAAGCAGTCTTTCCCTCTGTAGAAACTGTGGTCCTTTCTGATAATATCTCTTCTTAGCTCCATCACTATAGGATTTAAAACTGTTCACGGGCTGCTTAGATGTTGTCGTGGTGTACTCTGGTTTTAGTCTGGTTGGTTTATTTGGAATATTTAAATATTAACATTGCATATTGTTTTTAAAATTATTCCCAAGTCCCACAGAGCTGAAAACTCTGAAATTTTGGATGAGCTTTGTAATAGAAAGGCCATTTTACTGATGATGATAGCTGTGGTGTTATACTATAGCCCTGTATGTGAAAAACAGGCTTTATTCGCCCTATGCAAGTCTGTGAAAGAGAATGGATTAGAGCCTCACCTCATTAAAAAGGTAACTGTGGATTAATATTTTTTATTATAATCTTCCTTGGATAACTTTTAAACAATTAAGGTTAAAGCTAGATTTTTAATGTGGCATTTATTAAAGACTTAGAGGCAGTTTTATTTTTTAGATTTGGAATATTAGAAAGCAGTAACTTTTAAAATAGTGTATTTATTTGTATACAGTGTCATTTTTTACATTAAGTTTAAGAGCATTTTACAAGGCAGTTATTGAACTAACGAGAGTAAGTGACCTATCATATGCAGACCAGGCCCTCTGGAATAGTATTTATTGGGGGAAGCGGAGAAAAAAGGAGTAGTACGTGTTTTGCCTAGTGGATTCTGGAGCAGGACATTGGGATCTAGCGGGGCCAGGAGTCAAATTTTAGAGCTATAAAGCTTTTAAGTTGCATGATTAGGAAGACCAGGGTCCAACACAGTGTTGTAGAATGCTTACTCCTGCCCCTGTTCCAACACCTCAGCATTAATGGTTTGGGAGGTTCCAAGCCTTTACATCCTAGATTTTTACATGATGAACCAGTGATAGATCATGGCTTGATATAACTAGCATGGTTTCCAGTGGAGCTTTACAATAGGCCAACCTATAAGTAATCAGTCTAGATAGTTAAACTTTTACCTTTCAGTATTAAAGTAAGAGGTTACTTTAAAAAAAAATTATACAGTTACACTACCTAATTATTATTGTACGTGGAATATAGTGTTTGGATTTTTCTCATTTGGGTTTAGGACTGAGAAGAATTGTTTTACTTTATAATGAAATATAATCAAATCTTGAAAATTGAAACATTTTTCTGTTTTTATTCATTTAACATTTATTGAGGGTTTGCTGTGTACCAGGCACCGAGTAATTACATTAAATACATTTTTCTTGTTGAATTTTGCTGAAGTGGGTTCTTTATTATCTCCATTTCATAGATGAGTGAATCAAGGAATAGAAAAGTTAAATGAATACTTAAAGTCATACTGTAAATAAATATTAAGGATTTAAATGATTTATTATTTCATTATTTTCTTAAAACATTGACTTCTTTTTTGATTTGTATAGGTTTTACAGAAAGTTTCTGAAACTTTTGGATATAGACATTTAGAAGACTTCATGGCTTCTCATTTGGATTATCTGGTACTGCAATGGCTAAATCTTCAAGATACTGAATACAGCTTATCTTCTTTTCCTTTTACTTTATTAAACTACACAAACATTGAAGATTTCTACAGGTAGGTTTACATCTGTCACATGTGAAATATATTTAATTTAAAATTAGGTATTAATCATAATGTGAGTGTCGCAGCGTTTTTTAATGGAAATGTATTGAAGTGGACTTAGGATCTGGTCCTAGCTGTGTCAGTAGCCAGCTACATGACTTCAGGCAAGCCACATGAACACCCTCTGGGACTTGATTTCTTAATCTTTTTCTTTTTTTTTTTTTTGCGGTACACGGGCCTCTCACTGTTGTGGCCTCTCCCGTTGCGGAGCACAGGCTCCGGACGCGCAGGCTCAGCGGCCATGGCTCACGGGCCCAGCCGCTCCGTGGCTTGTGGGATCTGCCCGGACCGGGGCACGAACCTGTGTCCCCTGCATTGGCAGGCGGACTCTCAACCACTGCACCACCAGGGAAGCCCGGTTTCTTAATCTTTAAAGTAAGGGAGTTACATATAGAGATCATTAAGGTCTCTTTCAGCTTTAATATTTAATAATCTTCCCTATGAAAAATCAAAGGTAAATTATTAGTGGCTGATTATTTCAGCCTTATTTTTCTTATTTGTTGTTTAACTGTGGGCCATTTAGTCATTATTTCTGTTTGATTTAAAGTTTAATGTACAAGTATTTATTTTGCTAACTCCAAGTCTGGAGAAGAAAATTTTGAAAATGGAGAGATTTGAAACAACTAAATAATAATGTTTAGGTATCAGGATGATGGGAAGGCAATTCGTAATTGTTTAGTGGTCCTTACTGTTTGTTCATTTTGGCAATAATAATATTTACATTTATTCTTCGAATTTATTAATTGCTTTCACTTTACAATAATTTTGCATAAATTGATTATGCGGAATAAATAAATTCAATTTTCACTTGTTTTTGATCACACTATTAGGGTGATCTCTTTTTTTTAGTGTGACTATTTAGAATTCACTTCACTTCTCCATTTATAAAATTAGAGTAAGGGTGCTTAATGATCTAGATACAGTGATGCTCTAATGCTTATTAAACCATTTTATTTTTTTATTTTTATTTTTATTTTTTTTTGGCTGTGCCACACAGCTTGAGGGATCTTAATTCCCTGACCAGGGATCAAATCCATGGTGGAAACATGGAGTCCTAACCACTGGACTGCCAGGGAATTCCCAAAACCAGTTTATTATTTTAAGGACTATATTATAAAATTTTACTTTGAAACATTATATTTTAATGTATATTAAAAATGTATATACTTTAATATACATTGTTATTTTTAGGTCTTGTTATAAAGTTTTGATTCCACATCTGGTGATTAGAAGTCATTTTGATGAGGTAAAGTCCATTGCTAATCAGATTCAAAAGGATTGGAAAAGTCTTTTGACAGACTGCTTTCCAAAGATTATTGTAAATATTCTTCCATACTTCGCTTATGAGGATACAGGAGACAGTGGGATGGCACAGCAAAGAAAGATTGCTACCAAAGTCTATGATATGCTTAAAGATGAAAACTTATTAGGAAAACAGGTATGACTTCAACATCTGCTGTACTTTTTATCCCCTAATTGATCTGAGGTGTAACTTTAAAACTTTAAGGCTATTTATTCATCATTTATGCAATTAAATTTAATACTATGTGATAATCACTATCTAACATAGGCAGTCCATTAATTTTTTGTTATTGTTGTACAATGTTCTCTCCTTTTGATTAGCTTTGAAATGAAATGTTTTTAATCAGAAATTTTTTTAAAAGTTTGGAATAATTTTATCACTTTTTCTTTTAAAATTTTGTTTTAATTGGCAGTAATACATTAATGCAAGCTGGTTGTTAAATTCAAACAATACTGAACAAGGTATAGAAAATCTTTTTCACTTCCTCTTTAATCTCATTAAGCCCTTCACTTTTCATGGAAAAGTACAATCCCAAGTTACCATATCCTGTTTTTTTCCATGACATTTACTACCTTCTAACATATGATGTAACTTACTTATGAATTATGTTCATTGGTTTTTATCAATCTTCTCCACTATAAGTACTGTGAAGGTAGGATTTTTTTCTTTCTTCTTTTTTGCAGTTGTATCCCAACTATCTAGTATATATTGAGTACTCATTATTTGATGAAAGATGGAGTAAAGTTAAAAAGGAACTAACAATTTCTGTTTATTTTTATTTTTGGTTGTGTTGGCTCTTCTTATCTGTGCATGGGCTTTCTCTAGTTGCGGCAAGCGGGGGCCACTCTTCATCGTGGTGCGCGGGCCTCTCACTGTTACAGCCTCTCATTGCGGAGCCCAAGCTCCAGACGCGCAGGCTCAGTAGTTGTGGCTCACGGGCCTAGTTGCTCCGCGGCATGTGGGATCCTCCCAGACCAGGGCTCGAACCCGTGTCCCCAGCATTGGCAGGCGGATTCTCAACCACTGCACTACTAGGGAAGCCCTTCTGTTTGTTTTGTAGTAATTTATATATATATAAAATTATTTGAGGCAACTTATATTAAAATACATATGGAAACTTTTTAAGGTAAAAGAGGATTGGTCACTCCAATTTTTTTTTTAATGTGAGTAAGGGATGACTAACCAAGCTTGGTCAACATTAGTATTACAATTGGATAAACTTCAAGAGACTCTTTTTTTGTTGCCCAGTTTTCTGTGTTGAACCAAGAAGTGGAACAGCAAGACTCTCAGTTGCTTAGGTGGGCCATTCCCAGTCAGAACTGGTTTTAAGTCTGTAATCTGGAGGCAGATGGTGAGTAGAGGTACTCCTTGCCCAAAAGGCAGTTGGAACAGAATGTTGGCATGCCAGGGGGTATGGACGTTACGAAAGACACTCTGCCTCTAGGCCCTTTTACTCAATCTCCCAGCTTAGACTTCTGAGCAAGCCTACTCTTACTATTCTTCTTTATGTGTTCAAACCAAAAGAGCAGTTTTGAGTCAGAATAAGTCTAGAAGGGAAGCGTGATTACATTAAACCCTGATTAAAACACCAGTCTCAAGCATGAAGAGAGGTAAAAATTAAAAATAATTTCTTAGCTTCTTGGTTAAAGACATATATCTAATTTTTATTAGTCTCAATTTCATTTAGCAACGTCATTATAAGTTAATTTTTTCTTTCTCTAATATGCAGTTTCTCTGAAACAATCAAGATTCTTTTTTCTGTGGATAAGTGTTGGTACCACTATTATCAGTCTTTGAGTCTTCTAAAACTGTCCGTTGTTGAATGCTTAGAATATTTACAGTTATAAGATTGTTTAGCTATACC
Organism: Delphinus delphis; assembly: GCF_949987515.2. Classification (NCBI taxonomy): domain Eukaryota; kingdom Metazoa; phylum Chordata; class Mammalia; order Artiodactyla; family Delphinidae; genus Delphinus; species Delphinus delphis. The sequence continues at coordinate 25,879,960 of NC_082690.1, read as the reverse complement.
TAGATATCTGAATAATTTATATGTACCTTAGGTAAACATTACAGATCTGGCTTAGAGAATCATGAAATTAATGAAGTCAGCTGTCATCTGTGTGCGTGGAAACTCACTAATTTTTCCTCTGATATTAATCAGATTTGGCCAGTTTGTCCTTACTTATTCCAGATATACTGAAAATGGGGGTAGATTTTTTTAAAATTATTTAATTAATTTATTTATTTTTGACTGCATTGGGTCTTCATTGCTGCACGCAGGCTTTCTCTTGCTGTGGTGAGTGGGGGCTACTCTTCGTTGTGGTGCGTGGGCTTCTCATTGTGGTGGCTTCTCTTGTTGCGGAGCATGGGCTCTAGATGCGCAGGCTTCAATAGTTGTGTCGGGCGGGTTCAGTAGTTGTGGCTTGCGGGCTCTAGAGCACAGCCTCAGTAGTTGTGGCACATGGGCTTAGTTGCTCTGCGGCATGTGGGATCTTCCCAGACCAGTGCTCGAACCCATGTCCCCTGCATTGGCAGGTGGATTCTGAACCACGGAGCCACCAGGGAAGCCTCGGGGCTGGATTTTTAAAAGGGCTTAAACCTTGGAAATGATGACATGACAACTAATGTGTAAGCCCAGGGAAAGGCTAGTATCGTTAGATTTCTTTAGTGTCACATTCCAGAATATTTTTGTTATATTAGGAAGTGTTTCCAAACCTCTGTGTGGAAGAGGTAAAGATAGTAGAGATAATAAATCAGCCATTTGCCTTTTGGTTTAAAGCACTGTAATTCCTTATTTGGAGAGCTAACAAATCCACCTTTAAGACTTCACAGTTCTCATTCATTCGGCTGAGGTGTAATGTAGTACACCCATTCTTTATATTTAGAGAACTTAATGCCTTTTGTGAGGCTACCTGTGGCAGGAAGTGGATGATGAAGGGTCTGTTCCTGTCCAGGAGGATTTAGCCTACTATTGATGACAGGGCATGTGGGTAGCAGAATTTGGGATATCAACCAAGTAGAAATCTGGGGAAAAGTTATGCAGGGAACAAAGGGATGATTATTGCCAGTCACCGAGAATTCTTACTAGTAAAGTTCTTTAAGTGAGGTAGTGTTCTCAAATAAGAGTAAAATGTAGATTGATGAGCAGTATAGATCAGTGGGGAATTTGGTTGGCAGGAAAATGATTAGGTTGAAGAATTTTAGGCTAGACCTGAAGCCTTACTCATTAAAATGGTTCATTTTATTTTATTTTTTAAACATCTTTATTGGAGTATAATTGCTTTACAATGGTGTGTTAGTTTCTGCTTTATAACAAAGTGAATCAGCTCTACATATACATATATCCCCATATCTTAAAATGATTCTTTAAAATTAAACGAAAGAGTTGGATTAAGAGAATCTTGTTTGGTATGATTTCCCTATTTTCCTTTCAGTCTGTAGGTTGGCTGCATAACAGAAAAAAGTGGAGTTAGCTGTATGTCTTGCAGATCTTAGATCTTTGGTCACTTTGAATAATTTTGGAAATGAGGCAGTAACATGAGCCCCTTAAGCTGTCTTAAAGATCACAGACACGAAAACTTAAATATATTTTAATTTTGTATCCTTGCAGATTGATCATTTATTCATTAGTAATTTACCAGAGATTGTGGTGGAGTTATTAATGACGTTACATGAACCAGCAACTTCTGGTGCCAGCCAAAGCACTGACCCCTGTGACTTTTCAGGGTATGGGTATTTTTAACTTAGAGAATTAGCTGCAATTTCAGAACCTTGAGAAGTTTATTGGTTAACACATTCAAATGTCCATTTCAGTTGTTAGGCATGTACTCTGCTTTTAAATTCTGTTTCTTTAAAAATAATTACCTTTGAATTGAAGTATCTGCTCTACTGTAGCCTCTCCACAGTAATTGATCTTTTAATTGACCACCTTATTCTCAAATTCAGTGACCTTTTTCTCCTCAATCTTTTTGTAATATTTGAGCATTCTGCCATCTCCTGTCTCATGAAATTTTCTTCTTCATGACATTATTCTTCGTTCTCTTCTTATCTATGACTCGGCTTTCTGTATCACCTTTGCTTTATCATGCTCCTTTGCTAGGGGAATCTTACTGTACTATAATTTCATTTGGATGTGAAACCCACTTGGTTGTATATGAATGTTAAAATTATTTTCTCAGCTTGATTGTAAGCTACTTGAAAATGCCCTTAACTTCTTTTATATGCTCTACAATGCTAAGCGTATACAATAGTAATAATATCTACTAAAATACTTTTACATATGTAATTTCATTTGATGTAGTATTTGATTGCTGTGTCTTAAGATATTATTGTGTTTATAGTACTAGCATAGAGCTTTAATTCATAACTGAAGTGAATTGGTATTAAGTCTCATTTGTGGAATTCCATTAACTTTATAAAAGATTTTTTAAGCAAATTATTTAAAATTGACTAAGTCCTAGAAAGTTAAAGTATTTAGGTGTTCTGATTGATGTATATAGTCTGTGATATGTCATTTGTGATTTCATTAAAAGTCTAGTTTTCAGTAGAAAATAATTTCAAAATTTGGGGTTACTGTAATCTAAATTTTCTTTTTGGATTTTCACTTGTCTATTAAGAAAATGTTTTTTCTTGATAATTTTTTTCTGAAAATGACTGTATTTTTTTCTGTAACTCTTAGGGATTTGGATCCTGCTCCTAATCCACCTCATTTTCCATCACATGTGATTAAAGCGACATTTGCCTATATCAGCAATTGCCACAAAACCAAGCTTAAAAGCATTTTAGAAATTCTTTCCAAAAGCCCTGTAAGTATACATTACTAGTATAATAACTGAAGGGAGAATTCCTTCTTTTTCAGTTAGAAAATCTGTATATCTTAAAGAGAAAAAAAAGTAAACAAATGGAAAATTTATCTGAATAAATTAAGAAAAACACTCATTTACAAGTTTATATCTTGGTATTTTACTTGTCAGTATTAATTGAAATATGTCACATACGAGGGCTGAATTTCATGACATTTTAGTCATGTTGGCTCAGGGAATATATACATATATATAATGTATATTTTAAGGATATACTATTATTGTTTACTCTCTGAAAACTAAGTAAATTGACAGTAGTTTTTTAGGTTTAAGATAGTAATTTTCTTAATGTAATATTTTGCATTTGATATCAAAACCCAAAACAAAATTCTATAATTTAGAATTCTGTATTTTGAATAAAAAATGTATGTATTATGGGCTGAGTATATGTGATTAGGCAAGTTTTTACTAAATGTATCTTTATTTTCTAGGATTCCTATCAGAAAATTCTTCTGGCCATATGTGAGCAAGCAGTTGAGACAAATAATGTTTATAAAAAACATAGAATTCTTAAAATATATCACCTGTTTGTTAGTTTATTAATGGACGATATAAAGAGTGGCTTAGGAGGAGCTTGGGCCTTTGTTCTTCGAGACGTTATTTATACTTTGATTCACTATATCAACCAAAGGTAAATAATATATTTAGACCAATATGTAAGTAGTTTTTCTACCCTTTTATCTTAATTGAAAATTTATATACTTCTACAAGGTAGAAGCCAGAGTATTGTTTTCTGAATTTTGCCTTTTTAATATATATTATATCTACCTATTATATTTTACAAAGTGCATCACTACTTCTCCAACTCTAGAAATCTTTAAGTATTAAGGGTCTTCAACATTTTAAATATTCTAATTTTAGATGGCCATAAATGCATATATTACCATAGCAGTTCTGGTCACCACTTACAGTGTGTGTGGTAGGGGGCAAAGAGGGGTTCCCTGTGCACATCCAGGGAATTATCCAGACATCAGCGGATACCTAGCTGTAGATAGTGTTAGATCCCACAGGTTAAGAGCTCAAGTTCTGCAAGATTGTCCTTTCCAACCTCATCAGACACCATTTGAAAGCCCAGGTTATCAGTGGCTACAGATTTCAGTGACCCCTTTCTTAGGTTTGATTAATTTGCTAGAGTGGCTCACAGAACTCAAGAAACCTGTTTACTCACTAGATTGCTGGTTTATTACAAAAAGAAATAACTCAGGAATAGCCAGATGGAAGAAATGCATAGGGCAAGGTATGGGGAAGGGGCATGGAGCTCCCATGCCCTCTCCAGGCATTTCACTCTCTCCATACCGGCAAGTGTTCACCAACCCAGAAGCTCCCTAAACCCCATCATTTTGGGTGTTAATGGAAGCCTCATTAAATAGGCATGACTGATGAAATCATCACAGTCATTGGTGATTGAATCAGCTTCCATCTCCCTATGCCCTTCTTGGAGGTCAGAGAGGTGGGACCGAAAGTTCCAACCCTCTAATCACAGGGTTGGTACTCCTGGCAACCAGCCCCCATTCTTAGGTGCTTCCCCAAATTTACTCATTAACATAAAAAAAGACTCCTTTATTGTTCTTGTCACAGGAAATTCCAAGAGTTTTAGGAACTCTGTGCCAGAAATGGGGACCAAATATATATTTCTTATTATAAATCACAACATCACAGTTACTATAGATTTTGGGATGTATGTTCTTTTTAGCATCTCTATTCCTTTCCATTGACTTTAATGATGTTTCTATTATTTGTTTTCTTATTAGTAGATAACATAGCCATCAAATAAATTTAAGTCCTTCAAAGCACATGAAGGTACCTATTTCCATTTTGTTTTCTCATATTTTTCTTTTTTGGCTTTTAAAAAATATTTTATAATTTTTATTTTAATTTAAGTCACATGTTTGTATAGTCATTCAGTCTTTTTCCAGCACTAATTTTTTTTTTAGGTTTTATTATTTTGGTAAAATATATAACATAAAATTTGTCATTTTTAACCATTTTTTTAAGTGTCCAATTCAGTGATATTAATTATGTTCACAGTTTCGTGTTTCCATCGCCACTGTTTCCAAAACTTTTTCATTACTTCAAATAGAACCTCTGTACCCATTAAGCAATAATTCCACATTACCACTTCCCTGTAAGCCCCTGATAACCTCTAATATACTTCCTGTCTCTATGAATTTGCCTGTTACAGATATTTCATATAAGTAGAATCATAACTTATTTTTCCTTTTCTGTCTGGCTTGTTTCACTTAGCATGTCTTCAGGGTTCATCCAGCATCATACTTTTTTATCACTAAGTAATATTCCATTGGATATATGTACCACATTTTGTTTATCCATTCATCTGCTGATGAACACTTGGGTTGTTTCATGGGTATGAAGTGGCATCTCACTGGGGTTTTGATTTTACATTTTCCTACGGACTAATGATATTGAACGTCTTTTCATGAGCTTAGTGACCATTTGTATATCTGTTTTGGAGAAATGTCTGTTTAAGTCCTTTGCCCATTTTTTAAAATTAGATTGTCTTTTTGTTGAGCCGTAGGAGTTCTTTATATATTCTTGGTGTTGAACTCTTAATGTATGATTTGCAAATATATTCTGGATATTGAATTCATATATGATTTGAAAGTAGTTTCTCCCATCCTATAAAATTTTCACTTTCCTGATAATGTCTTTTGATGCGCAGATCTTTTTAATTTTGATAAAGTCTGATTTATCTTGTTTGGTTTTTTTTTTGTTTCACGTGGTTTTGGTATTTTATGTAAGAATTCATTGTCAAATCTAAGGTCACAAAGATTTATCCTTAGAGTTTATTCTAAGAGTTTTATGCTTTTAGCTCTTATATTTAGGTTGTTTATTCATTTTAATTTTTATATGTGGTGTGAGTTAGGGGTTCAATGTCATTCTTTTGCATGTAGAAATCTAATTGTTCCAGCGTGTTGTTAAAGAGAATGTTCTTTCCCCTTTGAAGGGACTTGGCATCCTTGCCAAAAATCAGTTAGCCATTGGTGTATGGGTTTATTTCTGAATTCTCAATTCTATTCCATTGGTCTTTACTTGTGCCATACCATGCTGTGTTGATTACTACAGCTTTATAGTAACTTTTGAAATCAGGAAGTGTGAGTCGTCTAGTGTTGTTCTTCTTTTTCAAGATTGTTTTGGTTGTTTGCAGTCCCTTGCAATTCCATGTGAGTTTATGCAAAAAAGTCTGTTGGAATTTAGAGGGAGATTGCATTGAATATGTGACTATTTAGATAGTATTAACATCTCAAGAATTTGCCTTCCAATCCATGAACACAGGATGTCTTTCCATTTAGTTGAACTTATTTAATCTCTTTCATCCATGCTATATAGTTTTCAGTGCACAGGCCTTTCACATCCTTGGTTAGATTTATCCCCAGGTATTTAATTCTTTTAGATGCTCTTGTAAATGGAGTTTTTTTTGTTTGGTTGGTTGGTTTTTTGCGGTATATGGGCCTCTCACTGTCATGGCCTCTCCCATTGCAGAGCACAGGCTCTGGACGCGCAGGCTCAGCGGCCATGGCTCACGGGCCCAGCCACTCCGCAGCATGTGGGATCTTCCCGGACCGGGGCACAAACCCATGTCCCCTGCATCGGCAGGCGGACTCTCAACCACTGTGCCACCAGGGAAGCCCTGTAAATGGAGTTTTTTAATCAATTTCCATTTTAGATTGTCAACTGCTATTGTATAGAAACAAATAATTTTGTACGTTGATTTTGTGACTTGTAACTTTGCTAAATTTGTTTGTTACTTCTAGTAGATTTATTGTGGATTCTTTTGGGAGTTTCTGTATATATTGAATCATGTCATCTGGATTTAGTTTTACTTCTTCCTTTCTGATTTGGATGCCCTTTATTTCTTTTTCTTTTTTAATTGCTCTGGCTGGAAGTTCAGTACAATGTTGTATATCAGTGGTGAAAGTGGGCATCCTTGTCTTATTCCTGATCTTAGTGGGAAAGCTTTCAGTTTTTCAACATTATGTTGTTAGCTTTGGGTTTTCATAGGTTACCATTATTTTGTTGAGAAAGTTTCTCTCTATTCTGATGTTTTTCTGAGTGTTTTTCTCATGAAAGGATGTTAGATTTTGTCAAATGCCTTTTCTATTTGTTGAGATGGTCATGTGTTGTATTCTTTCATTCTATCAATGTGGTATATTACATGGATTGACTTTCCTATACTGATCCACTCTTACATTCCTGGGATAAATCCCACTTGCTCATGATATATATCCTTTTTTTTTTTAATAGGTCTTTATTGGAGTATAATTGCTTCACAATACCGTGTTAGTTTCTTTTTTTATATAAATTACTTTAAACAAATTACTTTGTTACTGCATGTGGGCTTTTCTCTAGTTGTGGCGAGTAGGGGCTACTCTTTGTTGCGGTGCGCAGGCTTCTCATTGTGGTGGCTTCTATTGTTGCGGAGCCTGTGGCTCTAGGCACGCAGGCTTCAGTAGTTGTGGCTTGCGGGCTCCAGAGTGCAGGCCCAGTAGTTCCGGCACATGAACTTAGTTGCTCCATGGCATGTGAGATCTTCCTGGACCAGGGCTCCAACCCATGTCCCTTGCATTAGCAAGCGGATTCTCAACCACTGCGTCACCAGGGAAGCCCCCATGTTAGTTTCTGTTGCACAACAAAGCGAATCAGCCATATGCATACACATGTCCCCCCATATCCCATCTCTCTTGAGCCTCCTTCCCATCCTCTCTATCCCACCCTTCTAGGTCATCGCAAAGCACTGAGCTGATCTCCCTGTACTATGCTGCTGCTTCCCACCAGCCAACTATTTTACATTTGGTAGTGTATATATGTCAATGCTACTCTCACTTCGCCCCAGCTTCGTCCTCCCACCCCATGTCCTCAAGTCGATTTTCTATGTCTACCTCTTTATTCCTGCTCTGCAACTAGGTCATGAGTACCATTTTTTTGTTGTTTTTTAGATTCCATATATGTGCGTTAGTATATAGTATTTGTTTTTCTCTTTCTGACTTACTTCACTCTGTATGACAGACTCTAGGTCCATCCACCTCACTGCAAATAACTCAATTTCGTTTCTTTTTATGGCTGAGTTTGTATACATTGTATATATGTGCCACATCTTCTTTTCCATTCATCTGTCGATGGACATTTAGGTTCCATGTCCTGGCTATTGGTGGCTACTAAATAGTGCTGCAGTGAACATTGTGGTGCATGTCTCATTTTGAATTATGGTTTTCTCAGGGTATATGCCCAGTAGTGGGATTGCTGGGTCATATGGTAGTTCTATTTTTAGTTTTTTAAGGAACCTCCATACTGTTTTCCATAGTGGTTGTATCAATTTACATTCCCACCAACTGTGCAGGAGGGTTCCCTTTTCACCACACCCTTTCCAGCATTTATTGTTTCTAGCTTTTTTGATAATGCCCATTCTGACCAGCATGAGGTGATACCTCATTGTGGTTTTGATTTGCATTTCTCTAATAATTAGTGATGTTGAGCATCTTTTCATGTGCCTCTTGGCCCTCTGTATGTGTTCCTTGGTGAAATGTCTATTTAGGTCTTCTGTCCATTTTTTAACTGGATTTTTTTTTTTTTTGATATTGAGCTCCATGAGCTGTTTGTATATTTTGGAGTATAATCCTTTGTCTGTTGTTTCATTTCAAGTTTAATTCAGTCCCATTTGTTTATTTTTGTTTTTATTTCTGTTACTCTAGGAGGTGGGTCAAAAAAGATGTTGCTGTGGTTTATGTCAAAAAGTGTTTTTCCTATGTTTTCCTCTAAGAGTTTTATAGTGTCTGATCTTACATTTAAGTCTTTAATCCATTTGGAGTTTATTTTTGTGTATGGTGTTAGGCAGTGTTCTAATTTCATTCTTTTACATGTAGCTGTCCAGTTTTCCCAGCACCACTTATTGAAGAGGCTGTCTTTTCTCCATTGTATGTTCTTGCCTCCTTTGTCATAAATTAGGTGCCCATATGTGCGTGGCTTTATCTCTGGGCATTCTATCATGTACCATTGATCTATATTTCTGTTTTTGTGCCAATACCATACTGTCTTAATTACTGTAGTTTTGTGGTATAGTTTGAAGTCGGGGAGCCTGATTCCTCCAACTCCGTTTTTCTTTCTCAAGATTGCTTTGGCTATTCGGGGTCCTTTCTGTTTCCATACGAATTGTAAGATTTTTTGTTCTAATTCTGTGAAAAATGCTGTTGATAGTTTGATAGGGATTGTGTTGAATCTGTAGTTTGCTTTGGGTAGTGTAGTCATTTTCACAATGTTGATTCTTCCAGTCCAAGAACATGGTATATTTCTCCATCTGTTTATGTCGTCTTTGATTTCTTTCATCAGTGTTTTATAGTTTTCTGAGTACAAGTCTTTCGCCTCTTTAGGCAGGTTTATTCCTAGGTATTTTATTCTTTTTGTTGCAGTGGTAAATGGGAGCGTTCCCTTAATTTCTCTTTCTGATTTTTCGTTGTTAGTGTATAGGAATGCCAGAGATTTCTGTGCATTAATTTTGTATCGTGCAACCTTACCAAATTCATTGATTAGTCCTAGTAGTTTTCTGGTGGCATCTTTAAGATTTTCTATGTATAGTATCGTGTCATCGGCAAATAGTGACAGTTTTACTTCTTCTTTTCCAATTTGTATTCCTTTTATTTCTTTTTCTTCTCTGATTGCTGTGGCTAGGACTTCCAAAACTATGTTGAATAAGAGTGGCGAGAGTGGACATCCTTGTCTTCTTCCTGATCCTAGTGGAAATGCTTTCAGTTTTTCAACATTGAGTATGATGCTTGCTGTAGGTTTGCCATATTTAGCCTTTATTATGTTGAGGTTGGTTCCCTCTATGCCCATTTTGTGGAGAGTTTTTATCATAAATGGGCGTTGAATTTTGTCAAAAGCTTTTTCTGCATCTATTGAGATAATCGTGTGGCTTTTATTCCTTAATTTGTTAATGTAGTGTATCACATTGATTGATTTGTGTATATAGAAGAATCCTTGTATCCCTGGGATAAATCCCGCTTGATCATAGTGTATGATCCTTTTAATGTGCTGTTGGATTGTGTTTGCTAGTATTTTGTTCAGGATTTTTGCATCTACGTTCATCAATGGTATTGGTCTATAATTTTCTTTTTTTGTGATATCTTTGTCTGGTTTTGGTATCAGGGTGATGGTGGCTTCGTAGAATGAGTTTGGGAGTGTTTCTCCCTGTGCAATTTTTTGGAAGAGTTTGAGAAGTATTGGTGTTAGCTCTTCTCTAAATGTTTGATAGAATTTGCCTCTGAAGCCATATGGTCCTGGACTTTTGTTTGTTGGAAGATTTTAAAGTATGGTTTCAATTTCATTACTCATGACAGGTCTGTTTATATTTTCTAATTCTTTCTCGTTCAGTCTTGGCAAATTGTACCTTTCCAAGATTTTGTCCATTTCTTCATGGTTGTCCATTTTATTGGCATACAGTTGTTGGTAGTAGTCTCTTATAATCCTTTGTATTTCTGCAGTGTCAGTTGTGATTTCTCCTTTTCACTTCTAATTTTATTGATTTGTGTCCTCTCCCTTTTTCTCCTGATGAGTCTGGCTAAGGGTTTATCAATTTTGTTTATCTTCTCAAAGAACCAGCTTTTAGTTTTATTGATCTTTGCTGTTGTTTCTTTCGTTTCCATTTCATTTGTTTCTGCTCTGATCTTTATGATTTCTTTCCTTCTACTGACTTTGGGTTTTCTTTGTTCTTCTTTCTCTAGTTGTTTTAAGTGTAGGGTTAGATAGTTTATTTGAGATTTTTCTTGTTTCTTGAGGTGAGATTGAATTGCTATAAACTTCCCTCTTAGAACTGCTCTTGCTGCGTCCCATAGGTTTTGGGTCGTCGTGTTTTCATTGTCGTTTGTTTCTGTGTATTTATTTCTTTGATTTCTTCAGTGATCTCTTGGTTATTTAGTAGTGCACTTTTTAACCTTCATGTATTTTGTTTTTTACATCTTTTTTCCTGTAATTGATTTCCAGTTTCATAGTGTTGTGGTTAGAAAAGATGCCTGTTACGATTTCAGTTTTCTTAAATTTTCCGAGGCTTGACTTGTGACCCAAGATGTGATGTATCCTGGAGGATGTTCCATGTGCACTTGAGAAGAAAGTGTATTCTGCCACTTTTGGATGGAATATTCTGTAAATATAAAGTAGATCTGTCTGGTATGTTGTGTCATTTAAAGCTTGTGTTTCCTTATTTATTTTCTGTTTGGATGATCTGTCCATTGGCGTAAGTGGGGTGTTAAAGTCCCCTACTATTATTGTGTTACTGTCAATTTTTCCTTTCATGGTTGTTAGCATTTGCCTTATGTATAGAGGTGTTCCTATGTTGAGTGCATAAATGTTTATAATTGTTATATCTTCTTCTTGGATTTATCCTTTAATAATTATGTAGTGTCCCTCCTTATCTCTTGTAACAGTCTTTATTTTAAAGTCTTATTTTATGTGATCCGAGTATTGCTACTCCAGCTTTCTTTTGATTTCCATTTGCATGGAATATCTTTTTCCATCCCTTCACTCTTAGTCTGTATGGTCCCTAGGTCTGAAGTGGGTCTCTTGTAGACAGCGTATATATGGGTCTGGTTTTTATATCCATTCAGCCAGTCTGTGTCTTTTGGTTGGGGCCTTTAATCCATTTACATTCAAGGTTATTATCGATATGTATGTTCCTATTCCCATTTTCTTAATTGTTTTGGGTTTGTTTTTGTGGGTCTTTTTCTTCTCTTGTGTTTCCTGCTTAGAGAAGTTTCTTTAGCATTTGTTGTAAAGCTGGTTTGGTGATGCTGAATTCTCTTAGCTTTTGCTTGTCTGAAAAGCTTTTGTCTTCTCCATTGAATCTGAATGAGGTCCTTGCTGGGTAGAGTAATCTTGGTTGGAGGTTTTTCTCTTTCATCACTTTAATTACATCCTGCCACTCCCTTCTGGCCTGCAGAGTTTCTGCTGAAAAATCAGCTGATAATCTTATGGTATGTTATTTTTTGTTTTTCCCTCGCTGCTTTTAATATTTTTTCTTTGAATTTAATTTTTGTTAGTTTGATTAATATATGTGTTGGTGTGTTTTTCCTAAGGGTTATCCTGCATGGGACTCTCTGTGCTTCCTGGACTTGCGTGACTTTACTTTCCCATGTTATGGAAGTTTTCAACTATGATCTCTTCAAATATTTTCTCAGACCCTTTTTTTTTCTTTTCTTTTCTGGGACCCTTATAATTCTAATGTTGGTGTGTTTATTGTTATCCCAGAGGTCTTTGAGATTGTCTTCAATTCTTTTCATTCCTTTTTCTTTATTCTGCTCCTTGGCAGTTATTTCCACCATTTTGTCTTCCAGCTCACTTATTCGTTCTTCTGCCTCTGTTATTCTGCTACTGATTCCTTCTAGTATATTTTTCATTTCAGTTATTGTGTTGTTCATCTCTGTTTGTTTGTTCTTTAGTTCTTCTAGATCTTTGTTAAACATTTCTTGTATTTTCTCATTCTGTGCTTCCATTCTGTTTCCGAGATTCTGGATCATCTTTGCTATCATTACTCTGAATTCTTTTTCAGGTAGATTGCCTATTTCCTCTTCATTTATTTGGTCTTGTAGGTTTTTACTTTGTTCCTTCATCTGTGACGTATTTTTTTGCCATCTAATTTTTTTTTTTTTTATGAGTAGGACTGTGTTCCTGGTTTACTGGTTGTTTGGCCTGAGGCTTGTAACACTTGAGTTTGTAGGCTATTGGGTAGAGCTGGGTCTTGGTGCTGAGATGAGGAGCTCTGTGAGACCTCACTCCAATGAATATTCCCTGGGATCTGAGGTTCTCTGTTAGTCCAGTGTTTCAGACTTGGAACCCCACCACAGGAGCTTCCACCCAACCCCGGGCTCGCCAGTCAAGATCCCACAAGCCCCGTGGGGTGGCAGGAAGAAAAAAGAAAGAGCAATAACAAAGTAAAAAATAAAATTATACTAGGAAACTAACAGATATGTTAGAAAGAATGTAAAAATAAAAATATAGATGAATCAACCACCAGAAGGTACATCAGTACCACCATAGTAAAAAAGAGGAGGAGGGAAAAGGAGAAAAAAAAAAAAGGTGGGGCTTCCCTGGTGGTGCAGTGGTTGAGAGTCCGCCTGCCAATACAGGGGACACAGGTTCATGCCCCGGTCCGGGAAGATCCCACATGCCGCTGAGCGGCTCTGCCCGTGAGCCATGGCCGCTGAGCCTGCGCGTCTGGAGCCTGTTGCTCCGCAACGGGAGAGGCCACAACAGTGAGAGGCCCGCGTATGGCAGAAAAGAAAAAAAAAGGTGGAGGGCGGGAGGGGGAAGGCATTGGCTGTGGAGAGTGGGCCCTAAGCAAGGGGGAGGTTTGGGTGGTGGGCAGGGCCAATGCTCAGGACCCACAGCACTGGAAAAAGCCTTGGGGTCTGTGGGGGGTGGGGCTTAGGCTCAAGGAACTGAAGGGCCCCAGATGTGCCCCCCACCCCTTGTCTCAGACGGCAGGGGATTATCTGGGAGCCCAGCAGGCTTCCTGGGCTTGAGTGGGCGGGTCAAACACCCTCCTCTCCTCTCCTGCTCCTCTGGTCTGGGGTCTGGGAGGGCCCCTACCGCCTCTGTCTCCTGATCTCCCCGGCGTCCCTCCTATGCCCGCAGGACCAATGCAGCCGGGCAGGGGTGTGAAGGGGGGCCTTGTAGGGCAGGGGACTGGCCTGGGAGCTCAGGAGCCTCCCAGTGCCCGAGTGAGGCCATTGCCCACCACTCCTCTCCCTCTCCTCCCCAAGGGCCCCTCCCACCTGCCACTCCTGATCTCCCTGGCCTCCCTCCTATGCCCCCAGGATGCACGTGGCCTGGTTGGGCTTTGGAGGGGGGAAACCAGCTAGGGAGCTCAGCAGGCCCCCCGGCCCGAGTGGGCCAGGCAGTTGCCCTATGCTCCTCGCTTGCTCTTCCCAGAGAGTCCCTCCCACCTGCCTCTCCTGATCTCCCCAGCCTCAGGGGCGCCGATCTTGTCTCGCCTCCGCTTCTCCCCACCTCGGTCCCCCTATGTTCTGCCGGTTCACTCTGGGGTTCCTCTTGTCTCCTTGGGGTTCAGAGTCCCCCAGCAGCAGCCAGCAGGCACCCTAGTTGTTGGGAGACACTAACTCCGCGTCTTCCCACACCGCCATCTTGACTCCTGCCCTGATGTGTATCCTTTTAATGCACTGTTAGATTCAGTTTGCTGGTATTTTGTTGAGGAGTTTTGCATATATATATATATGTGTATATATATATTCATCAGAGTATTAGAGACTATAATTTCCCTGTGGTGTCTTTATCATACTTTTGTATCAGAGAAATGCTGGCCTCATAAAATGAGTTAGGAAGTATTCCCTCCTGTTCCCTTTTCTGGAAGAGTTTGAGGTGTTAATTCTTAAGTGTTTGTAGTGTTCTTCAAGTCTTTCTTCTTTTTTAATGTAGCTGTTTACTGTAACATAGTTTCCTCTCAGCACTGCCCTTGCTGAATCCCATTAGTTTTGGTATGCTGTATCTTCATTTTCATTTGTCTTTAAGCTCTTTTAGCATGTTTAAGACAGTTGTTTGACAATGTCTTTGTCTAATAATTCCAGTCTGACCTTCCTTGGGAACTGTTTTAGTCAATGTATTTTATTCCTTTGAAGGGTCCATACTTTCCTATTTCTTTGAATGCCTTGTGATTTTTTTGTTGAAACTGGACATTTTACTATTATGATATATTACCTGTGGAAATCAGATTTTCCCCTTCCCCAAGGTTTGACTTCTTTTTTTTTTTGAATTGTTGAAGGCTGTAGTGGTACATTTGTTTCATGAATTTACTCAACTGTTTTTCTAGAGAGCGTATTCCTTGCCATTGTAGTCACTGAAGACTGTTGCTTAACTTGCGTTCAGGTAGCGTTTTGACAGAGATTTCCTTGAATACCAAGAGCCAAAGAGAGAGAAAGAGAGAGAGAAAGCTTTCCTAGTCTTTGCAGATTGGCTTTGTGTTAAGACTCTCCTTCAGCATTTAGCTCGGCTTGCACTGAGCCTAAGGTTAAGCCCAAAGTGAAAGATTATGGTCTTCTTAGGTAGTTTTTGAGCAAGCACCTTACCCTGGGCAGGTGTGTGACTTTATAAATTCTCTGAAAATGTGAGTAAATTTTTTTTTTAATTTATTTTTGGCTGTGTTGGGTCTTCGTTGCTGCATGTGGGCTTTCTCTAGTTGCGGCGAGCAGGGGCTACTCTTCGTTGCGGTGCATGGGCTTCTCATTGGGGTGCCTTCTCTTGTGGAGCACAGGCTCTAGGTACGTGGGCTTCGGTAGTTGTGGCACGTGGGCTCAGTAATTGTGGCTCGTGGGCTCTAGAGTGCAGGCTCGGTAGTTGTGGCACACAGGCTTAGTTGCTCCGTTGCATATGGGATCTTCCCAGACCAGGGCTCGAACCCATGTCCCCTGCATTGGCAGGCGGATTCTTAACCACTGCTCCACCAGGGAAGCTCAATGTGAGTGAATGTGAGTGTTCTAACTTTACAAGGAAACTCTCTCTCTAGCTTTTCATCCTAGGCATTAGGCAGTCTGTTATCCCAGGCAGCTGTGGGTTGTTGGTTAGCCTTAACAAGCAGTGTTTTCAAGCAGTGCCCTCAGCTTTTCCAGCCTGTAGAAGACCCAAGTTAGGAAAAACAAGAGCCAAGCACCTTACATTAGTCCTTCAGGTAGCTCCCAGACAGGTTAAGAACAGATATACACTATCATTTGTGAATAAAATATGCTCTGCTCCCTTCAGAACTAAGGACCAGGATCCCACATTGGAAATGGGGACTGCAATTTTCATGACTATTGCCAGGCTGGGGGCGTCATGGGGCAAGGGCAAGTAAAATCACCACAAAGCTTTCCTAGTTTTTAAGTTTCCTTTTTCTTGATATCAACGATTGCTTGATTGCTGTAAACTTTTGACTGTTTTACAGAATTCTAACAAAGCTCTTACAGTTTGCTTGTTTTTCAGTGTTTCTGTCAGGGGAGCTTGGAGCTTCCTACTGTGTCATTTTGCTGATGTCACTTCTCTTTTTGGGTTTTAAACTACTAAGGACTTAGATGTGAAAGTGACTTTTATGTCAAGCCACATCAGAATTAGAGCTGTTGAATAAAAGTGACTTTTGAATGAGTTTATGTCAAAGTAGTGTCCTAGAACTTACTGTTTTTTTTTCCCTGTGTTAGGCCTTCTCATTTCATGGATGTGTCATTACGTAGCTTCTCCCTTTGTTGTGACCTGTTAAGCCGGGTTTGCCACACAGCAGTAACTTACTGTAAGGATGCTTTAGAAAGTCATCTCCATGTTATTGTTGGTACACTTATACCCCTTGTGGATGATCAGATGGAGGTTCAGGAACAGGTAATTTCCCAAATCATATTCAAAATGATATTTGAAATACATTGATAAAGTATTGTTGGAAGGAGCTGAGTGTTTGATGTTTACTTGGTGTAATCAGTAATTTTAGTGGAAATATTCTTTGAAAAATGGTGGGGAAAACATTCTCAGTGAATTAATCCTTGTAATCATTTAATTACAGAGCACCTAGTAATTTTGATCTAATAAATAACCTGATTTCTATCTCTTACTTATGCTGAAGTGTAGAGGTAGTCAAAACTAAGGATGTAGTTCACTCCACTATGATGGTGTGTGAGGTATTACTTATATAAAATGTTTCAGTAGTATTGACAACTGTATACCTCAGTGTCCATCCTGTAATAAAGGCCTTACATATTTGTTGAATTATTTGAAAGCACAGAAACGGTAGTAGCTGGGTGCCTTAGAAGTGATTTTATCTGAACAAGTAGAGTTTTTATCATTTATTACAATGGCTTTGCTTGTTTTACTTTAAAATATAATTAATCCATTTCTCCTCATGATTTTTTCTTTTTTAATTATGTTTAGGTATTGGACTTGTTGAAATACTTAGTGATTGATAACAAGGATAATGAAAATCTCTATATCACGATTAAACTTTTAGATCCTTTTCCTGACCATGTTGTCTTTAGAGATTTGCGTATTACTCAGCAGAAAATCAAATACAGTAGAGGACCCTTTTCACTTTTGGAGGTAATAATTATTCCATAATATTGCTATTTTGTATTAGAGAGGTTGTACCTCTAATGCTCTGAAAGTAAACCAGTCTTTTTTAAAAATTGTGATTAAAGAAAACAACATGAAATCTGTCCTCTTAGCAGATAAAAAACTGAATCTTAATACATACTCTTGCATTGCAGTAAAAGTGTAAATTCAAAATTTCTTGAAAAAGATCTGAATTTAAGTATTGAAGAAATATGATATAAAATATGCTTGATTTTCATACACATAAGATTCATTAATATCTCAAAATTACCATCTGACCCTCTGTCGGACAATATAATGTTTGAATTAGAAAAGATATGTAACTTTCTGAAGAGTTTTTCAAGTTTTAATCTTGTTTTAACCTTTATAAACTTCAAAACTATGTTCAGATAGATTTTTCTTTATAAATCTTATTATAATTTTAAAATTATACTCTACATTTGACTATAATCAGTATGAAAATGTGGTTAAATATATTAAGATAAAACTAGAGTTGCAATACTAAATAAATAGAAATTTAAGCTTTTCCCTCTGAGTATGCTATAACAATCTTAAACTCTGAATACTGTATCATGAGAGAGTCTATTGCAATTTAAATGTTTAAAACATTGTAGGAAAAAAAAAAAAACATTGTAGGATTTGAAGTGAAATAAGTAATTTATTTCTACCTTGTTTTGTAGTAACAGTATTATGAATCAGTATCTGTAGAAGGCACTAATTTAAAAAAAATTTTGAGTTTTATTTTACAGACTCAACCAATACATGTCAAAAGCAAGTTACATTTTTAGCTGATTTTCTCTTTTAGGAAATTAACCATTTTCTCTCAGTAAATGTTTATGATGCACTTCCATTGACAAGGCTTGAAGGATTGAAGGATCTTCGAAGACAACTAGAGCAACATAAAGATCAGATGATGGATCTTATGAGAGCATCTCAGGGTACTAATTTTAATGACTTGGGTTATTTGTACCCATTTCTTTTTGAAAGAATCTTTTATAAATTCTTGCTCTTGGTTTAGTTGCCACAGATTTAGTTCATTTCAGACCCCCATCTGTTCTCATTTAGTTATGAAAGACTTCCTAAGTGGTCTCCTCACCTTGAACTACTCCCATTTTATCCGTTCTCTGCACCTCTGCCAGAATGATTTCTCTAAGTCCAAATCATATTATTTTACTGCTTAAAAAATGTTAACAATTTGCTACTGCCTAAAAGAAAAATTTGAATTCCTTAGAGCAGGCATGCAAGGTAATTTGTCTCTGCCTACTACCCCAATTTATTTAAATAAAAGAAATGTTATTTTTCATTTTATTTTAAACATCTTAGCCATGTATGTGTTTTGTGTGTATGTATATATGTATATATGTGTGTGTTTTGTATATATACACATATTTATATGTGTTTCTAGGTTTTTGGTTTTTTTACTTAAAAATCCATTTTATTTTGATTTGATTTGAGTTTAGATTATTATAGTACTGCACTTGGTGGAAACTCTTTCTGCTTATGTTTTGATTTTCATCTTCCTGAGCTCATTGACTTCATGTTTCTATTGTGATATTTTTATCCTCAGTACTTTTAAAAATTAATTTTGTTTCGACCATCCGAAATCTGAGTTTCTAGTATATTTGTTCTTGAGATAGGTGTATATATATATATATATATATATATATATATATATATATATATATATATAAAAACATGAACCCCTCTTTCTATCTCCTGTTCTTGTGTGTTTGGGTATTTTATTGATCCAGACCAATATAGCCAATAGATGTTTATAGCTATTTAAATTTAAATGAATTAAAATTCAATAAAATATAAAGTTAAATTTCTTTGTTGTATTAGCACATGTCAAATTCTCTGTAGTAACATGTGGCTCGTGGCTGTCTTTGGACAGCACAGATTATAGACCATTTTCATCATTGCAGAAAGTTCTGTTGGACAGTGCTGGTCTATTCTATATGCAAGAGGCTAAAAAACCAGGCATGCTCCCAAGGTTCCTTCTAGTTTAATGTTGAATGATTATGTGTTTCTAACTGTGATTTGGCTAAGGTATTGATTTCTCTGCACAACGTAAGATATTTTTCTCTCTCTGTCTGCCAAATATTGCTGATAATTTTTACATGATTCTCTTTAAGAAGAAAGTTCAGATACATTCATTCACCTCATATTTTTGAAATGCTCACAATTGAAAATCTTTTTTAAAAACTTTGTAAAAGTTTTCTAGTCACACAATTTAATATATGAGCATAGTATAAAGAAAAGTGTTGTCTTCACTGTGGCTTAAACTAATATTTTCAAAACTGCTTCTAGATAACCCTCCAGATGGCGTAATGGTGAAGCTAGTTGTCAGCTTGTTGCAGTTATCCAAGATGGCAGTAAACCACACTGGTGAAAGAGAAGTTTTAGGTAAACTGTTTGGCTGAGTGAATATGAGTTTTTTTGTTTGGATGGTCATCTTCATAGCATTTTAAAAATCAGTAAAAGTTTGTTACTTGGAATATTGGGGAAATGTGAGAGGCTTTTTATATTTCTGTTTAGTTCAAGTCTCCCTAAGCAGCCCTCCTTTCATATTTTCCTCCCTTAGACATTCATATAAAGTAAAAAGTTAGTGATTAACACATGTGCATAACTATTAATTTGAAAATGCCTTGTGAATATTTAGGAAAGTCAGAAAAACCTATTTGTAGCATTAAGTTGCAAATAAATTGACTTCTGATACATTTTATAGATATAACTGACTGGTACTTAATATCTTTTTTATATAACAGAAAGAATGAGGACTTGGAGGGCTATATTAAGCTCAGATATTAAAACCATATTCAAGTCCTTTTCTGCCACCATTTGGGGGTAACCTAATGTAAGATAAATAGCCAGCATCATACCTGGTATAGGTGTTTTATATTTGGTGATCACAGGATGGAAAACATCACGTGATTAAAGTCAGCTTGAAGTTGTCATGAAATAATTGCTTCAAATAAGAAAAGTGGGGGGCTTCCCTGGTGGCGTAGTGGTTGGGAGTCCACCTGCCGATTCAGGGGACATGGGTTCGTGCCCCGGTCCGGGAAGATCCCACATGCCGCGGAACGGCTGGGCCCGTGAGCCATGCTAAGCCTGCATGTCCGGAGCCTGTGCTCCGCAACGGGAGAGGCCACAGCAGTGAGAGGCCCACGTACTGCAAAAAAAAAAAAAAAAAAAGAAAGAAAAGTGGGAGAAGTAAGAGATGCTTCACAGATTCTACTGTCTTTCAACAGAGTCTTTCTTAACTTCTCAGTGGAGGTCTAGTGTCTAGGGTACTTCTTTTCTTGTAAATTTTTTATAGAAATATATCTTACATATAGAAAAGTCGCAAGTATATAACTTGAAGAATTTTTTGCAAAGAGAACACACCTGTGCATCTAGCACCCAGACCAAGAAACAGAACCTTATCAGTACTCTAGAACTTTCCTTTGACCAAGGAATTTACCCTTTGTCCATAGTAGCACTGCTTCTGGGGACAAATGTCACTTGCTACAGGAGGCCTAAGTGGCTTTCCTACATAGCATAAAATCTTAGTGATTAGTACCCACAGCTAATGTCATATTTAATGGTGAAAGACTGAATATCTTCCTCAGATCAGTAATGAGCCAAAGTTGCCCACTGCTATTCACCATTGTACTGGAAGTTATAGCCAGAGCAATTGAACAAAAACTGGAAAGCAAAGAAGTAAAAACTATCTCTATTCACAGATGACATTACTGTATATATATATAGAAAGTCCCAGAAAATCTATAGGAAAGTTACTATAAGAGAGGTAATAAATGAATTCAGCCAAGTTGCAGGATACAAGATCAACACACAAAATTCATTTGTGTTTCTGTACACCAGCAATGAACACTCTAAGAAGAAAATTCCATTCCATTTACAATTCCATTTATAATAGCATCTAAGAGAATTAAATACCTGGGATAATTTTAGTTAAGGAGGTGAAAGACTTGTGCACATTCTGTTTTTTAGAAGTAACACACTAAGTGCAGCCCACACTCAAGGGAAGAATTAGGCTCCACCTTTTGAAAGGAGGACTATCAAATAATTTTTTAACATGTTTTATTAAATTCCATCATGACTGGGAAAGAACATGAGGGGGCCCTCTGGCATCTTGAAAACATCTATCTTCATCTGGGTAGTGATAATACAGGTGGGAAAGAAATTGTGTTTTCCTGCATGTATGTGTATGTGTGTGTGTGTGAATTTTCACTGATCTGAGTATTTAAGATTTGTGGTCTTTATGTAATACCCCCCAGAAAATTGATACTCGCATACAGCTGCTATATTTAGACTTTCCTTAAAAACTACATTCTACTAGTTAATCTATCTCTTGGATATGATTTTATAGGGGAAAATATTGCCGACATGGATGATATGTAAAGGAAATGATACAGTATTTTGTAGCTTCTTTAATCTATTCAACATCTTTGAGAAAACACTTAAATCTTAACAGATGACAAAACATATTTTTGAAATTAGAAAATTTCTGTTTTATGTATGATCTCTTAGCTATAACTTTACTGAAATGGAATTTCTATATATAGAGGCTGTTGGAAGCTGCTTGGGAGAAGTGGGTCCTATAGATTTCTCTACAATAGCTATACAATATAGTAAAGATACATCTTATACCAAGGCCCTTGAGTTATTTGAAGATAAAGAACTTCAGTGGACCTTCATAATGCTGACCTACCTGAATAATACACTGGTAGAAGATTGGTGAGTATTTAATGATACCTTGTACCTGATAGCACTTAATCTGACATTCAAGATTGATACCTCATATGAATTAGCATTTCCAATAACTAAAGCATTCTCCTTTTAGTTGCCATACTTTCAGTCTTAAATATTTAATGAATATCATTGTATTTTTATTAATTCACATAATTACTAAAACCCTACTGCTATATGCCAGGTAACTTGGTATAGTGATAGATATACCAGACAAGATCCATGTTAAATTTTAGTGAGAGTAGACTAGACAAACAATATGAAAACTACCAAGTGGTTCCACACAAAACATTAAGATAGGGGAATGTAAATGGGATTATTTTGTGCACTTGTCAGAATCAAAGGTGCCACTCTCCTCCTGGCTAGACATTTTGATCCTTTTAAAATAAGTCATAGAGCAGAAATTTTTTAACTCCAAAAGTCTTAAGCTAATCAGACAGGGCTTTCTTTTGCCCATTAATACATAAAATGCAAAACAAAATTGCAACAGATAGTATAATTTCAGCTTGCTGATTATGAGATTACTTTTTCTCCGTCTTCCACTCCCCATTTATCTATTTATTTGCAGTTATCTATTTATTATTTACAGATCCTTGAACAATGTGGGGGTTGGGATGCTTGACCCTTTGCTCAGTGGAAAATTCATGTATAATTATAGTTGGCCCTCCCTATCCGTGTTTCTTCATCCGAGGAGTCAACCAACTGCAGATTGTGTAGTACTGTAGTATTTACTGTTGAAAAAAATCCATGTATAAGTGGACCTGTACAGTTCAAATCCTCGTTGTTCAAGGGCCAGATGTATTTATTTTGATATATTTGAGCACCTTATCACCACCATTTTTGGAGATTGGGTTCAAAGGATTTTTGCCCACAATTGGGCATCATTTTAAGTAAATAGGTATTTTGCATCCGTTTCCCTATAACACCCCCCGCTTCTCTTGGGGAATAAATGATTGGCAATAATGTCTACCTGCTCTGTTTTAATTGTTGATTTAACTTACATGTATCTTTCACTCTTTTGTTGTTGTTGTTACAGTAAAAAGGCTGGTATGATTTCCTTCCCAACTTTTTATTATAAAAATTTTCAAGCCTACAGCAAAATTGAAAGAATTTTACAGTAAATACCCATATACTCACCACCTAGAGTCTTCCTAGATTCTACTATTATTATCCTTGCTTTATCACATTTAGCCATCTTCCTATCCATTTATTAATCTATCTCATTTTTAAAAATGTATTTCAAATTATATCTAGCACAGCTTTTGAAGAGATTTTCCACAGAAAATTTGCAAGCAGTGTTTCATTTGTTACACAGTAATTTGCAATTGGTTTTTCTGAAGAAGGTGCACAGAAATATTAGTGTGACTTAAACTTGAGAACCACAGGGATAGGTACAATTTGTTTTTCATGTCTTTTTTGTAAGAGGAAGAAAATCATTACATGTTTGAGGGGCCTCAGGTATACAAAGGGAATGTTGACCAAGGAATTCCCAGAATCATGGAAGACTTCTCTGAGGAAGTGTCATCTAGCTGATCTGAGTGACCAGGAATCAGCTAGAAGTTGGTTAGGGATAAAATATTGCATACAGGGAATAGCTAGAATGGAAATAAGCTTCATGTGTTTGAGGATCAGAAAAAGCCTGGTATGGAAGAAGATGGTATGAAATGAAATTAGAAAGGTAGGACTAATTCTGATTAAAAAATTTGGATTTTATTTGAAATATATAGTGAAGCCATGGAGTTTTAAGCAGAATAGTGCCATGATGCAACTTACATTTTGACTCTGACATATATGGCAAATGGCTTGTGATAGGGCAAAAATGGAAACAGAAAGCTGATTATGAAACTATTGCAGTAGTCCAGAGGAGAAATCATGGTGACTTGGATAAGGGTGGCGGTAATGGAGATGAGATGGGACACGGATGGAACTAGGGTATGTTTTTAACATAGAGGCAGCAGGACGTGCTGATGAATTGGATGTGGAGGAGGGAAGGAAAGAAAGAGGAATGAGAGATGAATCCAAGTTTAGGGTTTATGCTTCTATGTCTTAAATTGAGACATAGAATTAAGCCTTTACTTGACAGCTCATCATCATTTATAGTATCAGGCTTTATAACATTTTTTGTCAGTTGTCATATTTTCAGTACTCTTGTATTGCAGCCCTCCTTTACTTAATTTTTTGCAAAAGAGAAGGACTTTCAATTTTTTATTAGAGGTTTTAGATGCCTTACCTAATGATTTCAACTAGCTTCTGGTCAGAATAAGTACATACTTACTGTTTGTTTAAAATTGTCCTAGACAATAATTTTATCATTTGTAGGGAAATTCCATTCTGTGTTACCCCAAATTATTTGTACCTCTTAGAGAAAATGGTATCAAAATATTTTTTTCTTGGGTGAATTAGTATTCCGTCATTCTTATTACTCATTCTTATTAGTCAATATTATTCTGAAGTATTTCTTTTTATGAGTTTTTAATTTATAGTAGTCATAATATAAACTTTATTATATTGAATGAAGGGAATTGCTGTTACAGTGAGTAGTAACTCATGTTTACTCTAGGAATATTAAAAATCCTTTGATAATTTTTGCTTTGACGTTATAGAATTTTATAGATGTAAAATTTCCTAATAAACGTAAACATTTCCTAATATAAATTTAAAATTTTAGATTTTAATTTTTTCATTGGGAGTTGCTTAACATTCATCAAGATTAATAGTTGATATACTTTGTGGCATTTGAATTATATGTGTTTTTCAGTGTCAAAGTGCGATCAGCAGCTGTTACCTGTTTGAAAAGCATTTTAGCCACAAAAACTGGACATAGTTTCTGGGAGATTTATAAGATGACAAGTGATCCCATGCTGATCTATCTACAGCCTTTTCGAACATCAAGGAAAAAGGTCTCTCAAATAATGAATGTTTATGGAATATCCACTATATCTAGAACAGTTCTATTTGCTGTGGGATATGAATATCATATTGCTTACTTACACTAACATTTAACCTTTCTTGGAAATAATTCTAGCTGTGCTTTTTGAATCGAAGGGATTTGTATTTTTAGTTATGGCAGTGTGGAAAAGCTGAGATAGGTAGCCTAAAGAAATAATGGTTGATTTGGGGGGATAGGAGGAGTTCTTTTTTATTTATCTATTTTTAATAGATCTTTATTGGAGTATAATTGCTTCACAATACTGTGTTAGTTTCAGTTGCACAACAAAGCAAATCAGCCATATGCATACACATGTCCCCATATTCCCTGGTAGGAGTTCTTAATGACAGGCTTTTTTTCTTTAGGAGTGGAAAACCCTTACTTTGATCCCATGAAAGCCGTTTATAGATATTGTGATCAACAAGCAAGTGTTTATTTCCATAGCAAGTTAAAGTATCACAACCCTCTAGTGAAATTTAAGATGGCCTATAGATTTCTCCCTTTTCCATGTTGATATCATAACAAGGTTCCACTAAAGGTACTCTATGAAAGATACTTAAGAACTCTTACTTCTCCTTTATTTTGTTTAATATTTTCTTTTCATAAAGCAACTGAGAAATATGCTGTTAAGTTTTCACCAATTTAACTTCAGGGCTTACACCC
Organism: Delphinus delphis; assembly: GCF_949987515.2. Classification (NCBI taxonomy): domain Eukaryota; kingdom Metazoa; phylum Chordata; class Mammalia; order Artiodactyla; family Delphinidae; genus Delphinus; species Delphinus delphis. The sequence continues at coordinate 25,854,701 of NC_082690.1, read as the reverse complement.
ATCGTTGAAATGATATTTTTAATGTATCGTAATAAAATTTTGGTCTCAGTGAAATTATTGACAATATAAGCTATTAATAAAACTAATAGTATAACCTGTAAAACACTGTAGTTTTAACATTTTAAAATTTCATTTCATTCCAAAATCAACTCTGTATGGTAGATTTGGACTGGATTCATACATGAGAAGGATGAGGCAGAGAATCTGTGATTTATTTAACATACCGCTAGTGAGCTAAGAGTAGAAGTTAAGTTTCCTGGTGTTTAGATCAGTAATTTTTCACCAGATGACTCTGCCTCTCATAAACATAAATGTATTTTAATTTTAAAAGGTAACTGATGCCTCAAGATTAAGTTTTAAGCATATTTAGTTTTATTTGGAAACAGATTTGTTTATTCCTAGATACTTGTTTGGCATAGGAAAGGTAAAATGTATTTCTGGTTACCTTATTTACGTTTTCTCATCACTTTTTTCTAGTTTTTAGAAGTACCTAGACTTGACAAAGAAAGTCCTTTAGAAGGCTTGGATGATACAAGCCTGTGGATTCCTCAAAGTGAAAATCATGACATTTGGTTAAAGACACTGACTTGTGCTTTTTTGAATAGTGGAGGCACAAAAAGTGAAGTTCTTCAGTTATTAAAGCCAATGTGTGAGGTAAGAAGATTAATTAGTCTGACTTATTCCCTTTCTAACTTTGTTTTTTTCATTTGTGCTTTCTCATAATAATTTTCTTTGATGGTCTCATTCCATTTCTCTTTTGTGTGAATGTTCATGGCCTGTATATAAAAAGAGTGCTTTGTACTGCACATCATCTTCATGCAGCGTCACCTATACTCAGCTGTTGTGAATCCATCCAACAGGGTATCTTTATTTAGCCAGAACTTTATGCAGTAGGTTTCAGCTGCGGGGTAGCTACATATTGGATGCTGTGTTAGTTTCTGCTGTAGAGCAAAGTGAATCAGTTATACATATACATATATCCGCTCTTTTTCCCTGTGCTATACAGTAGGTCCTTACTAGTTATCTATTTTATATATAGTAGTGTGTGTATGTTAATCCCAGTCTCCCAGTTTATGCCCCCCTCACTGTCTACCCTGGTAACCATAAGTTTGTTTTCTACATCTGTGACTGTATTTCTGTTTTGTAAATAAGACCATTTGTACCATATTATTAGGTTCCACATATAAGTGATATATGTTATTTGTCTTTCTCTGACTGACTTCACTCAATATGACAATCTCTAGGTCCATCCATGTTGCTACTACAAATGGCATTATTTCGTTCTTTTTTATGGCTGAGAGTAATATTCCATTGTATATATGTACGACATCTTTTTTTATCCATTCCTCTGTTGATGGAAATTTAGGTTGCTTCCATGTCCTAGCTATTGTAAATAATGCTGCAGTGAACATTGGGGTGCATGAATTGTTTCAGATTATGGTTTTCTCTGGATATATGCCCAGGAGTGGGATTGCAGAATCATATGGTAGCTCTATTTTTAGTTTTTTAAGGAATCTCCATACTGTTCTCCATAGTGGTTGTACCAATTTACATTCCCACCAGTAGTGTAAGAGGGTTCCCTTTTCTCCACACCCTCTCCAGCACTTATTGTTTGTACATTTTTTGATGATGGCCGTTCTGACTGTTGTGAAGTGATACCTCATTGTAGTTTTAATTTGCATTTCTCTGATAATTAGTGATGTTAAGCATCTTTTCATATGCTTTTTGGCCATCTGTATGTCTTCTTTGGAGAAATGTCTATTTTGATATTTTGCTCATTTGTTTTGATTGAGTTGTTTGTTTTTTTGATATTGAGCTGTATGGCCTATTTGTATATTTTAGAGCATAATCCCTTGTCTGTTGCTTCATTTGCAAATATTTTCTCCCATTCTGTGGGTTGTCTTTTCATTTGTTTATGGTTTCTTTTGCTGTGCAAAAGCTAAAAGTTTAATTAGGTCCCATTTGTTTATTTTTGTTTTTATTTTCATTGCTCTAAGAAGTGGATCAAAAAAGATCTTGCTGTGATTTATGTCAGAGAGTGTTCTGCCTGTGTTTTCCTCTAAGAGTTTTATAGTATCTGGCCTTAACATTTAGGTCTTTAATCCATTTTGAGCTTATTTTTGTCTATGGTGTTAGAGAGTGTTTTAATTTCATTCTTTTACATGTAGCTGTCCAGTTTTCCCAGCACCACTTATTGAAGAGACTGTCTTCTCCATTGTATATTCTTGCCTCCCTTGTCATAGATTAGGTTACCATAGGTGTGTGGGTTTATCTCTGGACTTTCTATCCTGTTCCAGTGATCTCTATTCCTGTTTTTGTGCCAGTACCATGCTATTTTGATTACTGTAGCTTTGTAGTTTCATCTGAACTCAGGGAGCCTGATTTCTCCAGCTCTGTTTTTCATTCTCAAGATTGCTTTGGCTATTTGTGGTCTTTTGTGTTTCCATACAAATCGTAAAATTCTTTGTTCTAAATCTGTGAAAAATGCCGTTGGTAATTTGATAGAGATTGCACTGAATCTGTAGATTGCTTTTGGTAGTATAGTCATTTTGACAATATTGATTCTTCCAATCCAAGAGCATGATATATCTCTCCATCTGTTTGTGTCATCTTTGATTTCTTTCATCAGTGTCTTATAGTTTTCTGAGTACAGGTCTTTTGCCTCCTTAGGTAGATTTATTCCTAGGTGTTTTGTTCTTTTTGATGCGATGGTAAATGGGATTGTTTCCTTGATTTTTCTTTCTGATCTTTTGTTGTTAGTGTATAGGAATGCAAGGGATTTCTGTGTATTAATTTTGTACCCTGCAACTTTAACAAATTCATTGATTAGCTCTAGTAATTTTCTGATAGCATCTTTAGAGTTTTCTGTGTATAGTAGTGTCATGTCATCTGCAAACAGTGACAGTTTACTTTTTCTTTTCCAATTTGGATTCCTTTTATTTCTTTTTCCTCTCTGATTGCCGTGGCTAGAACTTCCAGTACTGTGTTGAATAAGAGTGGTGAGAGTGGATATCCTTGTCTTGTGCCTGATCTTAAAGGAAATGCTTTCAGTTTTTCACCATTGAGAAAGATGTTTGCTGTGGGTTTGTCATATATGCCCTTTATTATGTTGAGGTAGGTTCCCTCTCCCTCTGGAGAGTTTTTATCCTAAATGGGTGTTGCATTTTGTCGAAAGCTTTTTCTGCTTGAATTCTGTGACATGCTTTCTTGAGTGAGAAAAGAGGTGTGGTTGCAGTTAGCATTGCTTTTTTATTTTGGGGGGTACACTACCATTTATTTCATTAGAGAGTAATGGTACCTGCCAAGGTCAAACAAAAAGTTTATACGCTTTTATCAAATGTATCATCTAAAACAACACAATGTGATGATGCTCTAAGACTTTAAAAGCTAACCTAATTTATAATACTGTCAAGCATGATTCAACAGAAGTATGAAAACAAAATATCTGACTAGTTAAACATCTACCAATTAAAAATAACTGATAAAGAAGTGAATATTTTGGTAAAGTACCCTATTGAAAGCAGTTTGTAAAGCAGTCTTTGTTTCTACAGAGAAAATGTTAACAGTGAATAAATCATCACACTCTGCAGTACTACACTGCGTTCGTAGCAGTTCAGAGGACTTATTCCCTCAGCTGCTGCAAGTGCTACCAGCTAGAACACCCTTCAGAATTGCCTTGATAATAGAGAGTTGCTTCACCCCAAATCATACCCTATTCCCAGGGCAACCTGCATTCAATGACTGGTTGACCTTAGAGTATAAAAGCTCTGTACCATTACCACAACTCAAGACGGCTCTGAAGGTCCATCTCAGCTTCTGAGCTCCCCACAGGGTTGGTGGAGGCCTTTGTTGCTGCCGCACCATACCCCAGCTTTTCCCTCACTCCAGTCCTGCTTCTTCCTTCCCTTCCTTCTACAGACATTGATCCCAAGAGCACTCCCTAGTAAACCTTCTGCACTGCATGCTGATCCTGCCTCTGTCTGCCATACTGGCATAGAGTTAAGCACCCTAACATGTGTTTGATATAATAAATAACATCTGAAAAAAAAAGTGAGTGATACCCTGGATACACACACAACTCATTTCTCATTAATGAATAAACCTAAGATTTTTTAAACACTTTTTTAAAAAATAAATTTATTTTATTTTATTATTTTTTTAATTTTTGGCTGTGTTGGGTCTCTGTTGCTGCGCACGGACCCTCTCCAGCTGTGGCGAGCAGAGGCCACTCGTGGTCGCAGTGCGTGGGCTTCTCATTGTGGTGGCCTCTCCCTTTGCGGAGCATGGGCTCCAGGCATGTGGGCTTCAGCAGCTGCGGCACACAGGCTCAGCAGCTGTGGCTCATGGACTCCAGAGCGAAGCTCCATAGTTGTGGCACACAGTTGCTCAGTGGCATGTGGGATCCTCCCGGACCAAGGCTCGAACCGTGTCCCCTGCATTGGCAGGTGGAGTCTTAACCGCTGCGCCACTGGGGAAGCCCGTAAGATTTTTAGAACATTCTGACTTTGGGCCAGAAGATAAAATGTTCCAAATATACATTCTCACACACACACACACACACATACACACACACACACACAATTCTTAGTTACTTAACTTCTGTATTTCCAAAACTGGCTTTTTTTTTTTTTTTTTTTTTTGTGGTACCGCGGGCCTCTCACTGTTGTGGCCTTTCCCGTTGTGGAGCACAGGCTCCGGACGCGCAGGCTCAGCGGCCATGGCTCACGGGCCTAGCCGCTCTGTGGCATGCGGGATCTTCCTGGACTGGGGCACGAACCCGTGTCCCCTGCATCGGCAGGCAGACTCTCAACCACTGCACCCCCAGGGAAGCCCCAAAACTGGCTTTTTGGTTTGTCTTTAGTTTGAAAGGGAAAAAGTGTACAATTGGTAATCAATAATCTGTTTCATGATGATGTCTTGGCAAAAATAAAGTTGAGTACTGTTTTAATGTATCACATATATTAAAGTAGTTTTCTATACTTTGGAGTATACCACAAATAAGTACCCTAATTTTATGCCCAGAAATTGGGGTTTATTAAAAAGTAAACATTTTAACATGACTGTTGTAGCTCTTCACTGAATGTAGAAAATGTACAAAAATCAAATTTTCAGCTTTTCTCTTAAATTTTGATCCCCATTTTCCCTTTTATCAAATTAGAAAACTGCTTCTGTTATTAGTAACACTTTTCAACTGTGAAATTTTTTTTACAGTAGTGACGTAATTTCATTTGTCAACAATGTCCTATTTTATTATATGCAAGTGGCCTAGACTGAAAATGAACACTTGCAGTGTAATGTATAGGTTTGATTTAGATATTCTAGGTTAGTTTGATTTTTTTTTAACACTACCTAGTACACATGTTTTTTGTATGTTTTTTAGTAGTACATAGAGTTCATGACAGATTCATCTGTCATTTTTTAAAAAAGCTTAATATGTCAGTAACAGGGAATGAAAATTTTAAGTAAAATATTTTTACTGAAAACTATTGACTGGATGTATTTGTATATTCTAGGTGAAAACTGACTTTTGTCAGACTGTGCTTCCATACTTGATCCATGACATTTTAATCCAAGATACAAATGAATCATGGAGAAATCTGCTTTCTACACACATTCAGGGATTTTTCACTAACTGTTTCAGACACTGCTCAGAAACAAGCCGATCCACAACTCCTGCAAATTTGGATTCAGGTATTCTGTTAAATTTCTCAAATTTATACTGTTAACATCTCAGTTCTAGGGAAAAATAGTTTGAATCCCATCAAGGCCCTTGTAGGCTTAATTCCATAACCTCTAATCATCTGTTCTCTTATCTGTATAATGGAGATAAAAGTTGTAGCAAGTTTTTGATGAGGTAATGTATGTAAAACAACTAGTATACTTGATGCATAGTATCCCTTCAGTAAATATTGACTACTATTAATGGAGCAACTAATTGAGCATTCAGTGTATGTTAAGCACCATGCTTGGCACTGGCAGTGAGGATGTGAGCAAGACATAGCCCTACATTCTTGTAACTGAAACAGCAGACAAATGAATGCAACCACATATTATAGGTACTGTGCTGGAGATGTGATGGAATTTTATATTAGAGCTATGGCCAACTCATTTTTTAAAAGCAACTTTTTTTTTAATAAAATCATATTTATTGTGGGAAATACAGAAAAATTGGCATAAATTAAACAAATTAAATTACCCATAATTCTGTCATCTAGGATAACTACAATTAACATTTGGTATATATACATCAGTTTTTTTTGTTGTTGTTGTTGTTGTTTTTGCGGTACACGGGCCTCTCACTGCTGTGGCCTCTCCCGTTGCAGAGTACAGGTTCCGGACGCACAGGCCCAGTGGCCATGGCTCACGGGCCCAGCCGCTCCGCGGCATGTGGGATCCTCCCGGACCGGGGCACGAACCTGTGTCCCCTGCATCAGCAGGCGGACTCTCAACCACTGCGCCACCAGGGAAGCCCTATACATCAGTTTTTTAAAACAAAAATTGGATTATGCTTTACTTACTTTTATAACCTACTTTCCTTCCATGCTATATAAGAAGTATTTCCCATGCTAAGAGCTGATTGCAGGAAAAATTCAATGAGGAATTGGGTACACATAATACATATATACATAGTTGAGGGCTCATCATGGGTCAGATTTTCAAACCTAAATTTGAAAAAAGGAAAATGTTTACAGATTTGTAATGTTAACTTACTGTCTTTAATATTGATGCATATTACTAATGTATTTTATGTACAAACATAAAACTAGGTACAAATTCACTTACTGTACTTCAAGACCAACATAATTATAAGAATAGTATTGAGTTAATGTGATATTTTGCTGCAACTAAATTATTCTTCCCAACCTTGACTATGGTTCCAGTCGCTTTGACATAGGTTGTGATTACTCGATTCTCCCGATTACTTCCTTTTACTTTCACTACCACAGCCTTTATATGACATGACCGTGTTGCCATTTAAACTTTACTTTGCTCTGTTTTATTATTTATGTATGTTCCTTTTTATTGGCTAACAGCATCCGGAGCCTGTGCTCCGCAACGGGAGAGGCCGCAACAGTGAGGGGCCCGTGTACCGCAAAAAAAAAAAAAAAAGTTTCTTAGGCTAGTTGGTGAGTTCTGTGTGGTCACAAATAGTCTTTGTTATATGGTTGTATATTGAGCCCCTAGTACACTGAAAAATCCTAGGTAAATAGTTTTTGAATCAATGAATTAGTCCTCTTCAGAAATAAAATATAAATTACTATTAAATTCTCAGTTTTTTTAAGCTCAATAGTTTCTTTTAAAAGAAAAAGAAATGCCATTAAATTCCATTTATTGAAAACCAATTTTGTGCTAGAACCTTATAGTGTAGAGGAAGACAGATACACAAACAAAAGGGAGAAAGTGCTTAAGCAAGTCTGCCTGGGACTGAGAGGACATAATCTTTGTTTTTCAGAGTCAGAGCACTTTTTCCGATGCAATTTGGATAAAAAATCACAAAGAACAATGCTTGCTGTTGTGGACTACATGAGGAGACAAAAGAGGTAATGTAACTATTGGTTCTTGAGTTGGGGATTTAGAAGTGTAACTTGTTATTGCTGGCTGAATTTTAACATGATTCTTTGAGGTAATGCTACTGCAAGTTGCTGTATTTAATATGTGTGATGCTTATATCTCCTTGTAATAATCCATATTTAGGGTGGCACTTTGGTGAAATCAATGTCAGGAACTCTGAATTCTTTTTCTTTTTCATGGAAGTATAGTTGATTTACAATATTGTGTTAGTTTCAGGTGTTCAGCAAAGTGATTCAGTTATATATATGTGGTTTTTTTCAGATTATTTTCCATTATGGGTTATTATGAAATAAATTACAAGATATTGAATACTATAGGAACTCTGACCCCCAACTGTAATAGTAACAATGTTATCTTTGCTAAATCATTCACTCTTTGGGGGCTTTAGTTTATTTCATTTACAGTGAAGGAAAGGAGTAAGTGATTTTCCAGGTTACTTTTAGTTGCATTACTCCTCTTTTAACGTTTCTCTTTACATTTTGTCTCAGAAGTAGCTAGAGTTATGTAAAACCTCCTGCATGTATCTTTATTATGAAACATAAGTTTCTTTACTGTGTACCATGGTCTTCAAAATCTGTGGTTCTGTATAGTGATGCTGTGCTATAGCAGTGTTTATTTTCTCGATTGCTTTATAATATAGTATTTTTGTTCCTATTATTTCTCTTGAGATTTTTAACAGTGAGTGCAGGAATTTCTAGAGAGGATGGTCTGACTGATCTGTACTGCTCCAGAGTTGACCAGAACTTTGAAGAAATAATGTAGTAGGTCTAAATAATGTAATAGGTAGTCATTGATGTCTCATTAGTTTGTTTGGTGGTAGTGGCAGTGGTTGATAAAAATGGGAGGGAATGGTAGGGGAAAACTGAAAAATTGTTTAACCTAAATGCATTTACATCTTAAAAATTAATTCCTCTATATCCCCCTCATTCCTTTCCATCCCATTCTTAGAAAAAGAAGTGTTAGACCTTTCAGGGTTTGTGTTTCTGGTTAGAAAGTTACTGATTCACCATATTGTTTTGTATTGAATCCTCTTGTGAGAAAGCCCATAAGAAGCTTTAACTATAGCTGGAAACATGTCTTTTCTCAGTGTTGGGAGGCAGTTTCTGAATCATTCATTTTTTATTTATCATTGAGTTAGAGTGGTATTGACATTAGTTGGCCTTGGAGAAGATAACGTTTCTCAACATTAATTATTCCAAATACGACCTTGAGGAAGATTCCTTGAGAGAATATGACTGGGACATAGAATAAAGGGTAAGGACCTGAGTTCAGGTTCACATTTCTCAGAACAGCTACAATTAAGTCTTGGCTATGTGATAGGCACTTTATTCACCAGCTTTGTAAGCATTATTTACTCATTACAACTATTCTCTGAGGTATATATTGTTTCTGCGTTTTACAAATGAAGAAATTGAGCCTTAAGAAGTTAAGTTGCCAAAATTCATACCGCTTGTAGTAGGTGAACCAGCTGGATTTGAACCTAGCTAGAGTATCCTACGCTAATACCAGTGCTCTTAACCACTACCATGTCACATCTCTATAATGTTTGTTTTGAAAAAGATAATATCACGGTCCCTTCCAGTTATGGCCTATTGTTATCACAGTGGAAGATTTTTTTAAAATAACCTCAACCTAGGCAACTAAGAAGAAAATTAACAGCAATAGGAAAGACATGTAAATGTGTCTTAGAAGAAACAATATTTTCATTGAATTGGCCATTTAAAAACACTCGTGTATGTGTTATTAGTTATTCTGTATAGCCTATTCTTAGCCTATGATCGATGGATCCCTCAGTGGAGGCCGTATATGAACCCCAAATTTGTATGGGATGATGGTTCATAGCTTTCATCAGACTTTCTAAGAGGTGTGTGATCCAAAAAGAGTGACAGAGCTCTTCAGCTATGTTATGTTAGATGTTCATAGTTATATATTGGGGGTATGTTGTTTTTGGTTATTTAAATGTCATTTTCTTTCTAACTAGCATTTGCTACCATTGGATTCTATATCAACATACTTTTCTTTTGGCATTTAAGTTAAAGAAATGGACATGACTAGATATTTAAATTTTTTTCTTTAGACCTTCTTCAGGAACAGTTTTTGATGATGCTTTCTGGCTGGAATTGAATTATCTAGAGGTTGCCAAGGTAGCTCAGTCTTGTGCTGCTCATTTTACAGCATTGCTCTATGCAGAAATCTATGCAGATAAGAAGAATATGGATGATCAAGAGAAAAGGTAATGGAATTTGGAAGTTTTTGTTTGTAAAATTGGTGTTGACATTGTTTCATTAAAGGTATATATTAAACATTTGTTTACTGCCACTCCCATTTAAAAGATATTTTAGATAGACGGTGTCTACCTTTTAAAGAGAAATGATAATAAAAATTTTTTAAAGAAATAAGCAATTCTCCTCTGAAATAGAGATGTTTATTACTTAAGAATTATAAAAATTATACACATAGCAAGCTCCTGGGGGACAGAGATCATCCTTATTTTCCTCTGTATTCCCCATAGTAACTAGCATTGGGAACTTAATATGTGATCAATAATTATTTTTCAAATGGTTGAGTGATTCTCTAACTTCAGTTAAATTGTTTACCACTATTCCCTCAGTTTATTGAAGATCCATTTTACTTATTGACTAGAAGTAATGTAACTGATTGCTTTCTGTGACTAAATCACTTTCATTATTTTATCTACCCGTATCTCTACTACTTTAATTTGCTTTTCCTCTGAGTTAGAACTTTCATAAAAGTCTAACAAGTATCTTAGATAATAGGGAAAAGCAAAAAATAGCCAGGAAAGTCGAAGAGTAAAAAATATACAGTTTATTGTCCCAACTGCCCTTCTCAAGTCTTTATTTCAAATAGCTTAGTGTTTATTTTTATAGTTATCCTCACTTTTCCACCACAAAATCACTCATATTACAAAATTAGCAAAGAGGTGTTATATTGATGCATTTCTTATGCTTGCTACTTATAATTTCTACTTTGGATTGTCATTAAGCTAGAAGCAGTATGGTTTTTGGACTGTGAAAAACCGGGAACCGGAATTCAGAGCCTAGTTCAAATATAATTAACTTAGTAGGCTTGGACTGATTTCTTAACTCTCTGGTTTGTTTTAATTTCTACTTTTCAATTGAAAACAATTAAAAATCTACAATATGTAGATCATTTGTATAATGTATAAGTGATATGTTTGTGATCACTTAGACTTTGTACAAAGACAAGTATTGATATGTTGTCCTTTAAGTATGAAATGAGTAAGAAATTGATTTTTGCCTACTCTTGATCTTAAAAATTTGGCAAAAATCCTGCATACTTAGTAGTAGTAGTTTTAATCTGAATGTGCCTCGGTATCTTGGTTCCATAGAATAATATTTTTTTACTAATCAGGAGTGAATAACTGAGCTCTTATTTGAGTATAAATAAAAGCTCTTTTAATTTGAGGATAGGTGATCATATAGAATGTGGGACATTTTTGCAAAATTGCTTGTTTAACAAACAGGAGTGCCTGGATTTTATTTTTGTTAACTTTAGGGGAAAAGTGCTTGACAAATGGGGCTTGCTGTTTGCTTTGACAGTCTGATTTTGATTTTTTTTGTTTTCAGATGCCTGATGGGAAGGGGAGGGCAAACAGACATAAGGTGTATAGAGAGGGCAGGGAATGCTAATTTTCTTCAGTGACTCAGGTGAACTGAGACTTTTATAAATCTAAAGTGATCAGGAAAAGTATAAAAGCAAAATACAGATCAACAGTTTACAAACACTGTCAGGTCAGAAAACTGAATTGCTCTCTTAGGTTTTCTATTCGAGTTAGTTAATAGCAAAATGCCTTATACTAGGTATTCAGGAATACATACAGAGTTTTATTTGTTAACTTGCTCCTGAGAAAGTATGAGCCTTCAAAGTTAGTATCCATAATTTTTTTTAGAAAGAAATCAAAACTCCTTCAAACAGGATTTAGACAACCGGTCGTAGTTCACACCTCAGTCATTTTAGTATTCCTAATACCTAAGGCAATGCCTGACAGAAGTCCTGGCAACTCTGTTTTTTGCCTAGATGAATTATAGCTCTAGACTCAAAATCATAGACTCTAATACTGTTGTTCCTACTTTCCAAGTTTCTCCTCTAAAAACTTTTTTCTGCATAACTTACCAATAAGGAAAATATATGTAATATTTACATATAAAGGTTATAAAGCAAAATAGAATGTTGTCAGTGCCATTTTGTCAGTGGGTCTCCTCTATCCCACCCCTCTGTGCTCCTCCAAGAAGTAAATGTTATCTCATGTTTTGTGTTGCTCATTTGTTTGGATGATACTGTTTTCATGTGAGTAGAAACCCATAAATATAGTTTAGTTTCCTTATTTTTGAGCTTCCTAAGAAGTTATATGTGTGCTTTCCTACAACTTGTTTTTTTCCCTCAGTTTTTTGGTAAGATTTGTCTATGTTGTGTGTTGCTGTGGTTCATTAATTTGTCACTGCCACATAATATACCAGTGGGAGAATATGCCACAATTCATTTAACCATTCCCCTGTTAATGATAGGTGTAGAATTATTGGGTTGCAGGGTATACAAATTTTCAGTCTTATAAGATAGTGCCAAATTGGTTTTTAAAGTGGTTATACCAACTCAGAAATGTAGTTCACGAAGAAGTGGCTCAGTAGGAAGCTTCACATTTAAAGAAGGGATTCAAACTACCACTATTTCTAGTTTGAGTAAAAAAAGTAAAGAAGAAACTGAAATAAGTATAGGTAAATAATAGAGATAACATCACTTATGATAGTATTTATTTTATACATTGGATTATTATTGTCATAAACATTGTATAGCTGGCATGGTTTTAGAATTGAAATTATTTATAGGATTGAGTATCATATGCATATGTAAAGCTGAGGCCTTGGAGTAGAGAAATTGAATTCTAATTCTGACTATCACTTACTAGTGTTATTACCTTGGTTGTTACTGATCCACTTCCTTTTTAACACTTAATATTATCAGACTTCTTAATTTTTGCCAAATTATCAAGTGTTAAGTGGTGTCTCAAGTACGGTCTTAATTTTGTGTGCCTGTGTTTATTAATGAGGTTAAACTTCAGGTAAAACCACTGACAGAACATTTAGGAATTGAACTCAGGGACTTCTCTATTTTTAAGCTCTGTAAATAAGCATATTTTGGCATATAGCCTTCCCATAAACGAGACTGTCATTCAAATGTAATTCTCATTCAAAGAATTAATACTAACAAATTCCTTTTCTATTCTAGGTCTAACTGGTATTGTTTTTAAATATAAATGGTTCATTATATTTTATTTGTAATCTTTGTTAGTTTTTTCTGTCAAAGTGTATGGTATATGTATTAGCAAGCTTAAAAATAGTATATTCCCATTAAAAGAGGTGCTCTTGTGACAAACAGAAGTCTTACGTTTGAAGAAGGAAGCCAGAGTACAACTATTTCCAGTTTGAGTGAAAAAAGTAAGGAAGAAACTGGAATAAGTTTACAGGTAAATATTATTGACCTTATTATAAGTGATAATATTTGTTTTATACTTTGGACTATTATTTTGTTATAGAGACTGTATAGATTTGATTTGTCATTTGATTTTCAAACTGAAGTTACCTTTTTGGACTGTCATATACATAAATTCATGGTTTGAGGCTTAGGCCTTGGAGTAGACAAACTGGAGTTATAACCCTGACTCAACCACTTAGTTGTGTAATCTTGCACAAATGACTTAACCTTTCCAACCTTGAGTTCCTTTATCTGAAAGATGGAAGTAAAACCACCTGTCTCATAGGGTGAATTTATACCATGTATTTTCTCCTACAGTACTCTGTTCATTTTCTTTGTAGCACTTAACATTTATAATTATATTTTTATTTGTTTACTTGTTTATTGTATGTCACATCTCAGGGCAGATTGCTTCTTCTGTAAATTTTTTAATGTTTACTCTTAAATTGACCCATTCTTACTGAATTTCTTTGGTCACCTAATTCCTCTAAAATGAGTTTCATCTTCTTCAGTTTGCTTAAACCTCTGATGTTCTCTTCTCTGTCTTTTGTTTGTCTCTTCTCCTACTTCTTGGAAAAAATAGGGGACATTATAGGAAGTCCCACCACATCCCACTGTCAAACATAGAAATCTCCCTGCATCTGCTGCCATTGTAATCTTTCCTCTTGTTAAAGCAGAGAAAGTTTCTCCTTCTGTCCTTCTTTCTGTGCTTTGTTTTTCATCAACTCTTTCTCAGGAACATTTTTTTTATTGTGCCGTGCTCCTCAACATATTCAAATTTTCAAACTTATTAAAAACATTCTCCTTCAAACGGACACAAAATCATTTCCCTTTTCCCTATGTTCTCTTAAAGGTGACATCGTTTTTTTCTCCCTTTCCATCACAGCCAAACCTTGTGAAAAAGTTGTCTGTATTTCCTGTCTCCATTTCCTTCCTTTTACTCTCTCCACTGAATAGCACTTGCTAATGTCAGTCATAAACTTCATGTTACTAAGTCTAGCGGTCACCTTTCATTCAACTTCTTCCTTAATGTTTCATCAACACTTAACACCATCAACCATGCCTTACTTGAAATATGTTCTATCTACCTTTTTGATACCATTCTCCTGATTTTTCTCTTTCCTTTTTTTGCTTCTTTATAGTCTTAGCCTCTTTTCTGAGTTTCTGGAGTATCTCCTGTGCTTCAGGCACTGTGCTAGGCTTCTGAACTGAATGTTCCAATACTGAGGGCTTGATTTCACGTTTATGAATAGAAACAGTTTGATTTACTAGAATTATGCCAATATCAATTTGTGTTTAGAAAGTATTTCCTGGAGCAAGTACCATTAAGATAATTAAATTGCTTGATCAATTTTCTCTGCAATGCAGTTTCTAATTTTCTGTTTTCTTTTTTGATTTTTGTTTTCTTTTTCCTTTTTTTCTTTCTGTTTTGTTTGCTATTTTAATTTTTATTTTACTGAGATTATTTTAAGCAGAATCAATTCTTTCCTGAGTGAATTTTATAACAGAGTTTTGAGTCATCAAACCAATTCTTTATCCATATCACATTTTACCAATTATAACATAGTGCAACTTTGAATTTTCTCTCATAGAAAACCTTTACAGCTTGTATTTTTACCAAACTCAGTTTTCAAGAGTCAGACTTTGCAGGACTTCGTTTTCCCATGTCAGTTTTAGCTGTTGATGGGATTGTTTGCTTTTTTTTTTTTTTTTTTGCTTTTGTTTTTATGATTATTTTTGCATGTGTTAGAAGCCTGTTAGGTTGGGATTTATTTCTTATCTAATTCACTAAATCGTGAGCAATTCTTGTCAGGTAGTCCACAGTCATTCTGTTGTGTGGGATCAGTTTGTTGTGTTGCTGATCAGTATCTTTAGTATATATTTAAATATCATTATATTTTACTTTTATAACATAACATGTAGAGTTGGGAGTTACATGATGGTAATGATATAATTTCAAATTTGCTGAATTCATAAACTGATAGTTTTCCCCTCCAATTTTTGTTGTTTCCATGTTTTTAGGATCTGCTCTTAGAAATCTACAGAAGTATAGGAGAGCCAGATAGTCTTTATGGTTGTGGTGGAGGGAAAATATTACAACCCCTTACTAGGTAAATTGCTTTTTTATAGATAATGCTATAGTCATTCTGTTATGAAAGAAGTTACATGTATGTAAAACTCAAAAGCATTTAAAAACTCTTTTCTTATAGACTGCGAACATATGAACATGAAGCAATGTGGGGGAAAGCCCTAGTAACATATGACCTTGAGACAGCAATCTCCTCCTCAACTCGCCAGGCAGGAATAATCCAGGTACTTTTTTTTCTGCTTTGGTAAAGCACTACTAGTGTAGTGCTCAGATTATTTCAGTATGTCAGTGGAATATTTACACAACCAGATAAACTGTAGAGGTAAGACTGAAGGTTCTTTTTTAGGCACTGGGATTAAAACTCAGAGGGATACACAGGTAAATTGGAAAAGTCACTGACCTGAAAGATAGTGTAGATTTGTTGGTCATAATCTTCTTAGCTAACAGTAGAAGACATTTCTTGACTGTGTACAATGTGCCCGGTAGTGAATTAAGTCCTTTGTATGGAAAACCTCATGTAAACTATTTCTCATAGCTTGCACTAGAGTTTGTCCCAGGAGTTGTCATTTCTGTTACTGGCTAATATTCCTTAGCCACTCTTTTATCCAATATCAGAACCCTTTGAGCTCTATCTTTGTGTTTTAGGTTGGCATTTTAAGTGATGTTGTGAACTACTAAAATTGTGAAAGTTACCTTTTTTTTTTTTAAAGACGATGTTGGGGGTAGGAGTTTATTTTTTATTTTTTTGCTGTGTTGGGTCTTCGTTTCTGTGCGAGGGCTTTCTCCAGTTGTGGCAAGCAGGGGCCACTCTTCATCGCGGTGTGCGGGCCTCTCACTATCGCGGCCTCTCTTGTTGCGGAGCACAGGCTCCAGACACTCAGGCTCAGTAGTTGTGGCTCACGGGCCCAGTTGCTCCGCGGCATGTGGGATCCTCCCAGACCAGGGCTCAAACCCATGTCCCCTGCACTAGCAGGCAGACTCTCAACCGCTGTGCCACCAGGGAAGCCCGAAAGTTACTTTTTATGTTTGCTGTTTTTTGTATCTCTAGTATTCTGTTATTTTTTATTCCTTTTTTTTTTTAAACTCCTGCATAGGCCTTGCAGAATTTGGGACTCTGCCATATCCTTTCCGTCTATTTAAGGGGATTAGATCATGAAAATAAAGAGTGGTGTGCTGAACTACAGGAACTTCATTACCAAGTAGCATGGAGGAATATGCAGTGGGACCACTGCATTTCTGTCAAGTAAGAAGAATTCAGACATTTTTAATTGCCATTTCTCTAGCTATGAATAATGAACTGTTTTTATCTTGCTCTATGAATGTAGCAGGTGTTATGTTTTCATGTTTTGTAGATGCTGTAAGCTAAATGCTTAAATAATACAGCAGTATGCAGTAAGTGTACGTAAGGCTGAATTTCACTCTCTTCTTATATTAGGGCACCTCCACCCTCAAGATATTTTTGAAAATAGAAATATAAAAATTATTTTCTCATGAGAATCTTATTCACTTATTGTTTATAAATCCAAAGAGAAATATAGGCGTTTCCCTTCTCACTTCCTGCTGCAAACATTTTATTTAGTTAGATGGCACTTTTATTGGCTGGATGGTACACGAAAGACTGTTTATCTTTATTTGTGAAATATTTTGTTTTATTAAAAAAAACACTGCTAAATCACTAGCACGGGAAGAAAACGTTTATAACCTACATATACCATCACCATGTGTTCTGAATGAAAAGCCAAACACCTAATCTAATAAAAGATTGTGTATTTATGTAAAAAGTCTTTTGATGATATAAGCAAAAAAATTAAATCGTATTCATTGTATGTTTAATCACTTTCATAGAAAAAAATTTCATTAATTAGAATGTCTTTCAGATTTCAAACTGTTAGATTGCTGTAAAATTAGAGATATGCACTCATATTTTAAAAACATTTTACTCTGTGAGCTGATTCCTACTTGTCTCTGTGAATCTCCATATTCTGTTTTTCCCCTTGCATACTATATTTCAGCCACATAGCACTTCTCCCATGTTTTTTTCCATCAAGCCCGGCTGTTTTTATATCTTCTTTTTCCCCTGTTACCGTGAAGGTGGCTACTTGTCATTCAGACTGTAGTTTAATAATGTGACATATTCAGATACATCTTTTCTGACTGTCCATTCTAAAATAGCCACCCAGTCATTCTGTTTTGTTACCCTATTTTACTTTCCTATATGTCCTTTGTCACTGTCTGGTATTTTTCTTATTTATTGTCCATCTGCAAACCAGAACATAAACTCCATGAGAATGGGGACCTGATCTGACTTGTCCACTAATGGATTCCCTGCATCTAGAACCTGGTGACTAGTGCCTGGCACGTAGTAGGTGTTCATCAAATAAATAAATGAGAATATAACATGTTTAGAGCCAGGAAAAATATCTGAGAAATTCACTTTTTTCTGCTTGAAGAATTTAAATGATCCACAAAATTCTTTGTAATTCTTACCAAGTTTTCTAGAAATGCATTTTTTAAAATGGAGATATCTTAATTTTAGTTTAAAATTTTGCCTTTTGGTGAAGCTGTTTATGCATACATATCTTAGGAGTCTCTATTTTTAAATGTCTTTTTCTTTTATTTTTAAAATTATTTCACAGCAAAGGAATAGAAGGAACCAGTTACCATGAATCATTGTATAATGCTCTGCAGTCTCTAAGAGATGGGGAATTCTCCACTTTTTATGAAAGTCTCAAATATGCCAGGTATTATAAAAAGAAAGAGTTACTGTATTTTAATATTTAATGTCATGGCTTCTTTTCTGAAAACTTGAAGAATAATTTCAACACAAGGATTTGCACTGGTGAAGGAGTAAGACCTGGTGGCTGTGGTCAGGTTGTTTCCTTGTCATTCCCTTTTCCTCCTTTAAAAAAATTCCCTGTGTAATTAATAATTCATACTAGTCAGTGTTGAAACTCAAAGTAGTGCAAAAGTGGGAGGAAATATTCAACAATTAAGAATTTCATAGCTTTTACATATCTGAGAAATGAGTGCTCAGATGAATTTTATCTGTTGCAAGCATGTTTTCATAAGAATTATGAGTATTCTTGTCTTAATAATTGTATTCTGTACTTCATATTTTAAATTTTGTACAAAAGAATTCTTTAATACACACTTGATATGTATATGTACACATATATATACACACAAATGTTTATATATATATAACCAATGTTACGTTTTAAGTTTTTGTTTTAGATGTAAGAGCATGCTCATATGTTAGGTACTTACATAAAGTGTAAGTTATTTTTTTCTTATGTAATAACTTTTTCTTTGCTTATGTGGTTCAGATATATTCTACCTTTAAAAATAAAATTCCCTTTGGGAGCCCTGATCAATTATTTACGCAGAACACTGAAGAAGGTCTTCTTGTTTCCCATTCCTTTGTTTTCTTCCGGGACCAGTGTACTGAGAATTTTAATCTTTTCTCCTCTAGTAGTTATGTGTCATTTACCTCTTTTAACGTTTAGTGTCCTTTTTATAAAATGGTGACTAATGGTCAATTCTTAAAGGCTTGTTATGAGGTACAAATGAGATAATGCACAACAAAGAACTTAACTCTAACAGGCTAAACAAATGTAACACATTTTTTGTTTAACAGTATTTGTGATCTAATAAATCCTGTACTTTATTACAGAAGTAATACTTGCTACCATTTAAGTGCTTATCATGTGGTGGCCACTTTGTTAGGCTTTTTCTGTATGTATTCTTTAATTTTCAACTGGAAGTGAAAAAACTGGGTTCAGAGGAATCCAGTAATGTGCCCAAAGCTATTCAGCTATTACTGGCAAAACTGGGATTTAGATTAGGTCTGTACAATTCCAAGGCTTACTTTGTTTCCACTACCTTATGCTTGTGCTTGTGAGTGTTAGTATTATTAGATCCACACCAAGGCCTATAATGGGAAGTCAACTTTTATCTTCCTGCAAACCTCTTCTTAGTTTTTAAGTGTCTTGTCTTTTCTGCCACTAGAGTTAAAGAAGTGGAAGAGTTGTGTAAGGGCAGTCTTGAGTCTGTGTATTCCCTCTACCCTACACTTAGCAGATTGCAGGCCATTGGAGAGCTCGAAAACATTGGGGAGCTTTTCTCAAGGTATGTGATTGAAATGACTGTGTATTCCAAAGTATAACCTTTCTGTTACCAATAGGGACTTTAAAAAATAAAAACTATATAGAGATCAGCTATAGGTTTATTTCAATATCTTTTATCAAGATATAAGTAAATTAACCTAATGAACTGTGATCTTGTTAAAATAAACATTTTCAAAAATATTCATTGTAAAAATTCAGGTTATTAAAATTTAACTTATTGTGTTTTTCTCTTTACAACTTTTTCCCTGTTCAACCCTAGATGAAATTGTTTCCTCATGTTTTTTACCATAGCACATTATACTCCATTCTGTTTTAGTATCACATTGCATTGGTGTCATTTTATGTATACTCTGCCATGCTGTACTAGAAGCTCCCTAAAAATAGGGCTTATTTATTCTTGAATCCTTTGTATCCCTAGTGCTTTTTCCTGGTGACCAATTCTTAGTAAACAGTCAATGTTAATGAATATGGAGTGTTTAGGGGAGATTGCCTCTTATAATGGTGAAAAGGAAGTGATCTCACTTTCCAGTGTTCCTGGATCTTTCTCTGCTAGGGAGTTATAAGGAAGAAAGGGAAAGTTTGATGAGCTGGTACCAAATACCTATGCTCTAGGACAGCAGTTCGCAAAGTGTGGTGTAGAGATCCTGGTTTTCCCAAGATCCATTCAGGAGTTCATGAAATCAAAACTGTTCTTACAAAATGTTATCTGGTATTTTTGCTCTCATTCTCTCATGAGGTATAGTGAAGTTTTGGTGAGGTATCAGAGAATAGCCACAATTATCTGAAGACTATGAAAATACTCCTCCCTTTTCCAACTATGTATCTGTATGAAGCTAGAT
Organism: Delphinus delphis; assembly: GCF_949987515.2. Classification (NCBI taxonomy): domain Eukaryota; kingdom Metazoa; phylum Chordata; class Mammalia; order Artiodactyla; family Delphinidae; genus Delphinus; species Delphinus delphis. The sequence continues at coordinate 25,834,563 of NC_082690.1, read as the reverse complement.
TTTCTTCATATACTTCAGCCAAACATCATAGCACAGCAAACCAAATGCAGAAGCAAAGATGAGAATTTAACTGTCTCCATTAAGCCAGACATCAAAGAGGTTTGCATAAATGTGAAACAGTGCTCTTCTCACTAAATTTGTTTTGTTTTGGGAAGGATAGTTATTTTTTTATAAAAAATGTTATTTATGATATATGATATATAGTCGATTTACTAAATAAATTAATACATGTTAGATTTTTCTCAGTTTTAGTTTCTAATAAGGTAAATATTAATAGGTATAATCCAATAAACAAAAGCTCTTTGGGGGTCTTCAATAATTTGTAAGAGTGTAAAGCATTCCTGAGATTAGAAAATTTGAGACCTGCTGCTCTAGGATCATTTTGGGAGGAATTAAAGTTTTGGTTCCTGTGAATTTATGTTACTGTTTCCTTCTTTATCAAGCAACTAAAAGAGCTTTCATTTCCTAGTCATCACCTTATCATCTTAGTCTCCTTGCTTCATCTTAATTTCTCTTCATATAGTAGGCCTAAAGGATTGGACAGTATTGCTTAGTTGAACATCTGGGAAGCACTCTGTTCATATAAACTAATTGTACAATATGCATTTTCTCTTCCTTTAATAAATAGTATCGGTATATGAAACCTTTACCAGGTGCCAGCATTTCCTTCATTGGATTGTTCTTTCTTTAACAGCTGCTATTTTGCATAGAGTCATGCCCTGTGCGTGGCAGGCACAGTAGATAATGAGTTTATTACATTTCCTTGCTGACTGTCCTTTTTACCACAGGGAACATTGGAGCTGGACAAGAGGTATAGATGTTCTGAATGACAGGCCTGATGAATGTGTTCTCATTTCAGAAGAATGTTAGTTTAGAAGTGTTGCTTTTTGTGAGGTTGAAGAGTATTTTTAAGAAAATCTTGAAAGTATCATCTATAAAAATATTAAATCACTATGCTGTATACCTGAAACTAACATAAACAATACTCCAATTTAAACAAAGAAAGGAAAAAATCTTTAAGTGTTCATCATGTGTTGGGTTCTCTGCTGACTGACCCTCAGAGGTCTGACCATATTGTAGGTTTCTAAACTATGGTCCTTATTTTGGATTATTTTAGAAGTTCCAGTCATGTTACTGCAAAAATTCCTTTGTGTCCTGCCCCCCAGGGGTGCTTTGTGACCACCTAGAGGGGTGGGATAGGGAGGATGGGAGGGAGATGTAAGAGGGAGGAGGTATGGGGATATATGTATATGTGTAGCTGATTCACTTTGTTATAAAGCAGAAACTAACACAACATTGTAAAGCAATTATACTCCAATAAAGATGTTAAAAAAAAAAGAGAAAATGTTGGACCAGGTCAAGGGTAGGTAAACTATAGCCCGCGGGCCAAATCTGGCCCACTGCCTGTATTTGTCAATTAAAAAAAAAAAAAAATTCCTTTGTGTTTATTAAATCTTAAGTTTCAGAACCTGCATATTAGCAGGGTTTTTTGTGGTTTTTTTTCATTTCTCTTATGTGAATTCTGTGATTTGGCTTTCAGATCAATAACAGATAGGCAGCCCTCTGAAGTATACATTAAGTGGTGGAAACATTCCCAGCTTCTCAAAGACAGTGATTTTAGTTTTCAGGAGCCTATAATGGCTCTACGCACAGTCATTTTGGAGATCTTGATGGAAAAGGAAATGGAAAACTCGCAAAGAGAGTGTCTTAAGGATATTCTCACCAAGCATCTTGTAGAACTATCTGTATTAGCCCGAACTTTCAAGAACACTCAGGTAATCAGATTTAAGACTATGTCATCTCACCTCTTGACCTTGCCTTTTATTACCCAGAAAATAGAAAGCATAAGTAAAAAAGAAATGTCATTGAGAGACAGAGATTGCTATTAAAACATTGTATAGCATAATTGTTTAAGATTTCCCATTTTGGAATTAGACCTGAGTTTGAGCCTTGAACAAGGTACTCACCGTCTCTAAACCTCAATTGCCTGGTTAAAAAAATGAGAAGCTACCTAACTTACTCATTGTATTTATAACAAGTCAGCAATTTTATATACTGTGTATAAACACACATAATTAGATAGATGTCTTTATATAAAGAGAAAAACAGATAGGCCGACATCGGGCCTGGGGAAGGCAATCAGAGATGCACTTAAGACAGTCCTGACAAATAGTCAAGTCCTCAGTGAATGGTAGTAACTGCTTTTATTAGTAATAGTAGTGGTAGTATTAGTAATAGTAAAAGTATTTATTCTTATTTGTCATTTTCATTTCAGCTTCCTGAAAGGGCAATATTTCAAATTAAACAGTATAATTCAGCTAGTTGTGGAGTCTCTGAGTGGCAGCTGGAGGAAGCACAAGTATTCTGGGCAAAAAAGGAACAGAGTCTTGCCCTGAGTATTCTCAAGCAAATGATCAAGAAGCTGGGTGCCAGTTGTACAGAGGTTCACTTTTTTTCTATTGGCCAAATTCGTATTTTACTGTTATAAGAAAAATGACTGTGCATTAAAATATTTAAAATAAAATTTAAAGTAATTACCAATTTTATTAAAACTTTTATTAAAGCTTTGACCCATGAACAAGAAATTGTTAAAAGGAGTCTTGAAAATTAATATTTGTAAAAGAAGTTTAGAAAGTATTCATTTTTCCTATTTATAGCATTTCTATCAGTCCATCTTGTTGTCGGTTAATCTATCCCAGTGATAAGCCTCAGTTTTTTAAACTTTCTACAGTATGTGGGAAACAAAGATGAAATAGATACTATAAATTTGAAATGACAAAAAAAATGGAAGAGGAAATGCATAAGAGAACAAAACGTTTAGAAAAAAGCAAGTTGGAATAATTGGGTTGCTAATCCAAATACCTTGAAAACATCATGTCTAATATTTTATCTAACATTACCTATATTAGTTATTGTAAACTTGGTTGCTTCTTCAACTCTATCTCCAGCATATGATGGGCAAAGTAGCAGCATTTGTAGGAATCATGAAGTGTTTTAAAGGTTTGGACACAATGATGTCCCTCTGACATAAACCTACTTGGTGAATATCAACTTTTTGTACTTTTGGATAATGGAAACTTATATTACATCCTCCATCACTAGAGAATTCATCATTATACCAAAGCCCTGGGAACTCATATGATATGTTGTTTAAATATTGCTTAACAATGTGGACTCCAGGGAGTTACCTACTCTCTTTGACCTCAGTTGTAGTTTTCTAATTAAGGATAACAATAGTACTTATTTCATAGGGTTCTTTTAAGGATTAAATGAGTTACTATACATAAAGCTGGTAGAAATGCCTAGCATATGAAAGTACTCAATAAATGTGAGTTGCTCTGATAATAGTAATAATAATAAACAGTAGAGAATGATTATTTTATAAACCTACATATTTGGAATTATTAAAATAGTTGTAAGGTAAAAGCAAATGAGGAAAGACATTTTTAACCTGCTTTTTTCCCCCTACGTGGATGATTCTTTTATATAGTCATGATAATGAATTACATTTTAAGATTTTGCTTTCATATACAGAATGATCCCAACCTAAAACTAATATACACAGAATGTCTGAGGGTTTGTGGCACCTGGTTAGCAGAAACTTGCTTAGAAAATCCTGCAGTCATCATGCAGACCTATCTAGAAAAGGTAAGATTTTTGAGCAGCCCTTAAGAGAGTTGTTTAGCTTGAACACATTTGATGTTTTTATTGGGCTCAGATGTATTTCAAAGGCAAATAAAAGCATGACTTCACTTTTCTAAATATTATTACTGTTGTAGCTCTGTATACTCTTCAGGGCAGAATGAAACAATGTTACAAAAGAAGGAGCATGTTTGGAAAGTAAGCCCAAATGTGTCTTCTCTTTACCCCCATCACCAGCTACTCTTTAAACTACTCTGGTTCTAAGCTAAGTTTCTGATAATTTCTCCACTTAACTTATTTGTAAAAATAGGTGATTAAGTAATATGCAAGTCAACCTTTATTATTCATTTGTAGCCCAACACTACAAGTAGGACTGGGACTCCAGTGCTACTACTGCTTTTGACCTTCCTGTTTCTCCCTCTTATTTAGTTTAGCTAATTTTAGAAATAGCTACTTCACTAAATAAATGAACATGAAAAGCATAATATGATTTTTTTTTTTTTTTTTTTTTTTTTTGCGGTACACGGGCCTCTCACTGTTGTGGCCTCTCCCATTGCAGAGCACAGGCTCCAATGCGCAGGCTCAGCGACCATGGCTCACGGGCCCAGCCGCTCCGTAGCATGTGGGATCTCCCAGACCGGGGCACGAACCCGTGTCCCCCTGTATCGGCAGGCGGACTCTCAACCACTGCGCCACCAGGGAAGCCCCCCATAATATGATTTTTAAAAACTTTTATAGAGCTTTTTGTTTTTGCACTGTTCTTTGCAAATATTAGCTATTTTGGTTATTTCTGCCATGTCAAAGTTGTTTTGCAAAGTCAAGAAAATACTGTACTTCATATAATTTAGCTTATATACATATATATAAATTAAACTTTAGTGTGGATATTTCTTTGATCTGAGTAATTCTTTAGATGTATTTAGTATCTGTAAATATATAAATGTATTGTTTTTTCTTGAAGGCAGTGGAAGTTGCTGGAAATTATGATGGAGAAAGCAATGATGGGCTCAGAAATGGAAAAATGAAGGCATTTCTCTCATTAGCACGGTTCTCAGATACTCAGTACCAAAGAATTGAAAACTACATGAAATCGTCAGAATTTGAAAACAAGCAAGCTCTCCTGAAAAGAGCTAAAGAGGAAGTTGGCCTTCTTAGGGAACATAAAATTCAGACCAACAGGTAACTAGGGGTCTACAAGTGACACGATATACAGATATACAGTATATATACAGGTATAGAGAACCAGATAAGAATTCATGCTCTGGTTCTAAGCTAATTGTAAAGTATATTGATGTTAGCTTCTTGTTTTGCTTTTTTTAGTTTGTTTGTTGGTATCACAGTTGAAGAAGAGATAGGTGTTGAAATTAAATAGGAGTTACCTATTTTGATGTCATTAAATCCTTTATTCAAACCTGCTTTTGGTCAATATATTTTAGTGTAAGTAGAGAATAACATTCACGAAATACCTTGGATAGAGTCCACTTTGTCTTTGGTTGCCTAAGATAGCTTTTGAGTTGCACAAACTTACTTTAAGACAAAACTAAGTTTGTTCCCCTTTATAATTCTTAGAATTTTGCTTTTTCTCCTAAGGTGGACACCAGATTTTTTATTTACTTTGTATATCTTATATGATGTTGTAGTTCTATAAAATTTGATGGCTTTTGTGTTTTGCTTTAATTATCCAATGTAAGGTACACAGTAAAGGTTCAGCGAGAGCTGGAGTTGGATGAATGTGCACTCCATGCATTGAAAGAAGATCGTAAACGTTTCTTATGTAAGGCAGTTGAAAATTACATCAATTGCTTATTAAGTGGAGAAGGGCATGATACGTGGATATTCCGTCTTTGTTCCCTCTGGCTTGAAAATTCTGGAGTTTCTGAAGTCAATGGCATGATGAAGGCAAGTGTTCTTTTTCAACCCAATATTCTAGCCTGTGCTTTAAAAGTTTAGACATAAGCCCCTCAATGTCATGGATTTTGTATACTTTGTATCCTTGGCACTTGGTTCAGGGCTCTACACGTAGGTACTTAATTAGCTCTAATGATGTAGGTTTATGTGGCTATGAGAGAATTTAGGTCAGTCTTTTCCTATATCTTTGCAATCACCATAGGAAAGTACTCAGAATGCTAGACTGGGAGATTTAGAAAGCAATTAAAAATGATGTGATCACAGGTTGGGTATTTTTCCCCTGCTTTAATTCTTTTCTGGGATTTTTTATGGTAAATTATTTTTGTAAATGGAAAAAAAGATTTTAAGAAAACATTAAAGTGGCAGTATTTTGTAAATTTTTATTTAAAAAATCTTAGGTTTTATTGATGACACCTAATATTAAAGTTATGTTGGCAAGGTATATATTGGCAATCAGTTTGAAGCTTAGAAGTAAAATGGTTCTTCTGGCTGAAGAGAATGATACAACCAACCTCTGCTACTAATGTACATTAAATCCTGTTACTTTTAGCATGTAGGGAAAAATAGTTATTCCCTGTTATTCACACTGACTTCTCAGGAGTCAAGATTACAATAGTCCTTAGATCCACATTTGTTCTCCTTGGATTCACTGGAATATGAGCAGTGCCAAGTATTCCAGTTCTGAATACAGTTTGATTTAGGTTCAAATATTATGACTGACCAGTGAATCAATCTAGACTTTAAGATAAATGATAAGTAAAAATATGTGATTAGTGAAATTTTATTTAATATCTGCTAGATGATTATACTAGTAGAGGAGCATTTTCTTAGAATAATTTATTTGCTTAGTTGTGAGACTATTTGACATGCATTGTTTTTTTAATTTTGTGTTCTTTTTAATGGTAGAGAGATGGAATGAAGATTCCATCATATAAATTTTTGCCTCTTATGTACCAATTGGCTGCTAGAATGGGGACTAAGATGATGGGAGGCCTAGGATTTCATGAAGTCCTCAATAATGTAAGTAAACCTGAAAATCAAACCACAGTTGCTTTTCTTTTATATTATTATATACTACTGTTCCACTCCAGGAAGTGGCAATACAAAAAAAGTTTAGTCACTCATATTTATTATGCTATATATATATATATATATATATATATATATAAGGGCAAGAATAAAGATTCCCTTTTGTCTCCTCTCATGCTCCACATAAGTTACTCAATTTCTTTCTCTTTCTTATTCCTCATGTACTTCTGTCTCTCTCTCTCTCATACATACCCATACTCACACAGTCCACCCACGGCAGCATCTAGTACAGTAACACATATCTTAATGTTAAGCAAAATTTAAAAGGATTTTCTTTTTTTTTGGTTTCCATAAAACTAACAGTTCTTAATTTTATGACAGCTCATCTCTAGAATTTCAATGGATCACCCTCATCATACTTTGTTTATTATACTGGCTTTAGCAAATGCAAACAAAGATGAATTTTTGACCAAACCAGAGGCAGCAAGAAGGAGTAGAATAACTAAAAATGCACCTAAACAAAGCTCTCAGCTTGATGAGGTATCTGGATTGAACATGCATACCTTTTTGAATTGTAATATTCATTTTTTCCCAAAATATTCCTTTCTTAAGTCTCAGGAATTCTAGGAGTGTGTGTTCTTGACAGTATTCAGATTGTAAATCCTTTGTTATTGTGATGCTACCTAAAATTGGTTGAAAACTCCTGAATATTTCTCAAAGCATAAGAAATACCAAAAGTATTTTTACCTTTTTTCCTCAGAGCAATGAGCAAAGAAAAAATAAATTTTACAAGGCACCCAAGTCATTTACTCTTGAGATTATTATATCTTTGATGTATTTCATTCATAATAAGATGACTTGGTCTCTGAGGGATTATAGTCCTTCCATTGTCTAGCTTTGTGCATAAATTACTTTTCCTTTTGTTATTATAACTCTGAAAAGTTTAAGTCTTGGGTATTTGCTTATGTAATATTTTTTGTTTGTTTTTTATTAATAGGATCGAACCGAGGCTGCAAACAAAATAATACGTACTATGAGAAGCAGGAGACCTCAGATGGTCAGAAGTGTTGAGGCACTTTGTGATGCTTACATTATACTAGCAAATTTAGATGCCACTCAGTGGAAGGCTCAGAGAAGTATGCAGTTTGAAAGAATGAGTGTTGCCTTCTTGCTGTGTTATTCTCTGTAGGGATGTATTAATTATAGAGCTTAATAATGTAAATCTGTTCAACTCACACACATTAATTATAGATGTGAATGTCCTGATGATTACAACTTACACATGATTCAAAACTTAATTTTTGTATAATAGCTTCAACACCCCTCCAGTCACTTTTTTACTTAATATCTTTTTGTGGAACTGATAATAGGTGACTGCACTCTAGGACTTAAAAATGGGAAGACCTTATCATTTTCTCCATTATTCTTCTTGCTGTGTCTATTTAAATAATTATAAGCTGCTATAATATTTGGTTATTTGTATCTCTCTCCCCATACTTTAATAATTGTATTCTTTTTTCTGTTCAGAATCATATCTTCACATTTAAATTTGTATTATTTTAAAATAAGAATGAGGCTTCTCATAGTGTTCCTCTCTAAGCAAACAAAGACTATTGTCATGTCCTTTAGTCAGATTTAATAGTAATATGACAGGAGTACATTATCTATGTGCTATTTACACTGTATATAATTATCTTAAGTTGCTCGATTTGACCCCTCAGGTAAATCTGGTCTAGTTACCAGCGCCAGGTAACCTGCAAATTCATTTGTAAGCCATGTTAACCATTGTTATGCCCTGACCTTGAGTGGCATTGTGTCCTGAGCCCTTGGTCTTCATTTCTAAATCAGGGCCTGAACCACAGATTAGCCACAGTTTGGGTTTATGGTACATGCTGAATTCTCCTGCTTTACCTTCAGTACTATTCCTCAATTTGCAGTTGTCACTGAAACCTCTTTATTTTAAATACAGAAGGCATAAGTATTCCGGCAGACCAGCCCATTATCAAACTTAAAAATTTAGAAGATGTTGTTGTTCCTACTATGGAAATTAAGGTAATCTACCATTAACTGTTTTGATTATTTTTTAATTAAATAATTTATTTATTTTTTGACTGTGTTGGGTCTTCGTTTCTGTGCGAGGGCTTTCTCTAGTTGCGGCAAGTGGGGGCCACTCTTCATCGCGGTGCGCGGGCCTCTCACTATCGCGGCCTCTCTTGTTGCGGAGCACAGGCTCCAGACGCGCAGGCTCAGTAATTGTGGCTCACGGGCCTAGTTGCTCCGCGGCACGTGGGATCCTCCCAGACCAGGGCTCGAACCCGTGTCCCCTGCATTGGCAGGCAGACCCTCAACCACTGTGCCACCAGGGAAGCCCCTGATTTTTTAATTAAGCTAAATTACTCTTTAGTAGGTTAAACCATTTGAAATAGCCTTTTTTTGTAGGTCAAAATTGGTTAAATATTGGCAGTTTCACTTGTTTCAACCTATAGTTTGTTTTGTTTTTAATATTTATTTATTTGGTTGCATCAGGTCTTAGTTGTGGCATGCGGGATCTTTCTTTGTGGCACGCAGGCTCTTAATTGCGGAGTGTGGGCTTCTCTCTAGTCCCGGTGCACAGGCTCTCTAGTTGTGGCACGCAGACTCTAGAGTGTGCGGGCTTAGTTGCCCCATGGCATGTGGGATCTTAGTTCCCCAATCAAGGATCGAACCCACATCCCCTGCATTGGAAGGTGGATTCTCAGCCACTGGACCACAGGGGAGTCCTCAGCCTATAGTTTTTTTTCTTTATTGGATTCCCTTTGCCCAAGAATTAAAATATACAAAGTCCTCTCCTGCTTTCTTTTCTTTTGCCTTCATTTTTACAGCTTTCATCTTTCTTATGAAGAAGTCTATAGACTTATTTTTATTGGCCAGAAGAAGGAAAGATTTCATGTGTTTATGCCAAAATTAAGTTTTAACTGAGCAAGAAAGTCCCTAATTGTTTTATACTGGTTTTAAAAATTCTGTATGCATTAGAATGTATTGACTGTGATGTATTACGGTATTAAATAATACAATATGTATTACAATATTAAATTGACTATAATATACATGACACTTTCGGCTATGTCCTGATGGTCTTTTATTGTTAGAAGTATGGTGTTGCCAGGGATATATGTAATGATAAAGGTTACAGTTTAGAAAATGATCATTTTAACTACATTGTAAAATCTCTCCTTTGAGTTTGTAGTTTAGTGTTTAATATCTGTAGTTGTTTGATTTGCAATGTAGCTTCATCATGTGGATTAACCTATCAGCAAATTATTTAGCTGAATATTTCCTGAAAATGCCAGATTTAGCAATTACAACCAAGAAAACTCCTCTCCATATTTTTCTAAAATTTACCTTGTTTTTGTGAGGAGATGACTTAATTTATACAGATGACTTAACATATACAGGTCAGTGGCAAGACCTGAACCAGGGTTTTTCAGTAGTTTTTCAGTAACACTATTCTAACTTTGTATGCCCTACTTTTATTAAGAGATGTTTAGGGAGGTAAATTTTATCTATGGCAGTTTTTAAAGCCTTTCCAATGTCAGATCTTCTTTCTTTCATTTATAAAGTTACCACTTCAGTTCTTAACCAACAGCACATTGTCATTCATTCCTCTGTTTAATATTAAAATTGTCATTTATAATTCATTTTTCTTTAAATGCAAATTGTGTATCTGAGCTATTGTCATATTTATACATTTTATTAGGTGGACCCCACGGGGGAATATGGAAATCTGGTGACTATACAGTCATTTAAAGCAGAATTTCGTTTAGCAGGAGGTTTAAATTTACCAAAAATAATAGATTGTTTGGGTTCTGATGGCAAGGAAAGGAGACAGCTTGTCAAGGTGAGATTTTCCTTTTGTTTTTAATGAAAAAAGTCAAATAGAAAACTTTAGTTGATATTTTCTTCCTACTTTGGGTCTTTATTTTTTTATTGTTTTTTGCGGTATGCGGGCCTCTCACCGCTGCAGCCCCTCCCATTGTGGAGCACAGGCTCTGGGCGCGCAGGCCCAGTGGCCATGGCCCACGGGTCCAGCCACTCCGAGGCACGTGGGATCATCCCGGACCGGGGCACGAACCCATGTCCCCTGCATCGGCAGGCGGACTCTCAGCCACTGCACCACCAGGGAAGCCCTGGGTCTTTATTTTTATTCTGAATAAGGAAAACATAAACTAGAAATATATTGTTTTCTAGAAGCAGAATGCTTTTCCTCATTTTTTTGTCTCTCTGAAAGACCAGCCTTATTATAATAGTTGGTTGAAGTAAAAGAATACTTTTAACATGTACAGACATGATGAGATTAACAATCAACCTGCTTGTTATGGGAAAAAAGATTTCTGGTGAGTGTAGCTTATTTTTTTGAATAGTTCAAGTTGAAGGCCCTTGCCTCAATATCCTGAGTCTGGCACTGTGCTAAGTGCTATTAAATGTATCAGAAAGCAACAGCATTCCTCCCTTACTCTGCTCTTAAGCTCTTTGGGCCTTGCTGGGAAGTAGTAGAGGAACAACAGTGCTCTTCTACACTTGTATTTTACAGTGTGCCCTCAAGTGGAGGGATTCCAATTATTTTAATTACAAAAGCAGCAAGTGGGGGAAAACTTCTTATTTCTAAATTGGTCTGCCTACCCAGTGGTATAGCTTATTCTAAATGAAAGAATAGTATTAGGTCTTAATTATTTAAGAGACTATTATGAGGAGCACAATCCTCGGATTGATTTCTAAGTTCCCTTTGGCTGTCCTCGGATGACTCTTCGTGTGATTTTATAATAAAATGAACTACACTTAGTTATTTGTGTTTTGATTATTCTGAAGGGCCGCGATGACCTGAGACAAGATGCTGTCATGCAGCAGGTTTTCCAGATGTGTAATACATTGCTGCAGAGAAATACTGAAACCAGGAAGAGGAAGTTGACTATCTGTACCTATAAGGTAACTAGTTTATACTTCTGCTTCATTAAGGACATGTAAAAGACACCATTATTCAGGCAGGGGTCAGCAAGCGTTTTCTGTAAATTTTGGAGATTAATCCTTTGTCAGTTGCTTCATTTGCAAATATTTTCTCCCATTCTGAGGGTTGTCTTTTGGTCTTGTTTATGGTTTCCTTTGCTGTGCAAAAGCTTCTAAGTTTCATTAGGTCCCATTGTTTATTTTTGTTTTTATTTCCATTTCTCTAGGAGGTGAGTCAAAAAGGATCTTGCTGTGATTTATGTCATAGAGTGTTCTGCCTATGTTTTCCTCTAAGAGTTTGATAGTTTCTGGCCTTACATTTAGGCCTTTAATCCATTTTGAGCTTATTTTTGTGCATGGTGTTAGGGAGTGATCTAATCTCATACTTTTACATGTACCTGTCCAGTTTTCCCACCACCACTTATTGAAGAGGCTGTCCTTTCTCCACTGTACATTCCTGCCTCCTTTATCAAAGATAAGGTGACCATATGTGCGTGGGTTTATCTCTGGGCTTTCTATCCTGATCCATTGATCTATCTTTCTGTTTTTGTGCCAGTACCATACTGTCTTGATTACTGTAGCTTTGTAGTATAGTCTGAGGTCAGGGAGCCTGATTCCTCCAGCTCCATTTTTCGTTCTCAAGATTGCTTTAGCTATTCGGAGTCCTTTGTGTTTCCATACAAATTGTGAAATTTTTTGTTCTAGTTCTGTGAAAAATGCCAGTGATAGTTTGATAGGGATTGCATTGAATCTGTAGATTGCTTTGGGTAGTAGAGTCATTTTCACAATGTTCATTCTTCCAATCCAAGAACATGGTATGTCTCTCCATCTAGTTATATCATCTTTAATTTCTTTCATCAGTGTCTTATAATTTTCTGCATACAGGTCTTTTGTCTCCTTAGGTAGATTTATTCCTAGATATTGTATTCTTTTTGTTGCAAATGGGAGTGTTTTCTTGATTTCACTTTCAGATTTTTCATCATTAGTGTATAGGAATGCCAGAGATTTCTGTGCATTAATTTTGTATCCTGCTACTTTACCAAATTCATTGATTAGCTCTAGTAGTTTTCTGGTAGCATCTTTAGGATTCTCTATGTATAGTATCATGTCATCTGCAAACAGTGACAGCTTTACTTCTTCTTCTCCGATTTGGATTCCTTTTCTTCTCTGATTGCTGTGGCTAAAACTTCCAAAACTATGTTGAATAAGAGTGGTGAGAGTGGGCAACCTTGTCTTCTTCCTGATCTTAGTGGGAATGCTTTCAGTTATTCACCATTGAGGATGATGTTGGCTGTGGGTTTGTCATATATGGCCTTTATTATGTTGAGGAAAGTTCCCTCTATGCCTACTTTCTGCAGGATTTTTATCATAAATGGGTGTTGAATTTTGTTGAAAGCTTGCTCTGCATCTATTCAGATGATCATATGGTTTTTCTCCTTCAGTTTCTTAATATTGTTTATCACATTGATTGATTTGCGTATATTGAAGAATCCTTGCATTCCTGGAATAAACCCCACTTAATCATGGTGTAGGATCCTTTTAATGTGCTGTTGGATTCTGTTTGCTAGTATTTTGTGGAGGATTTTTGCATCTATGTTCATCAGTATATTGGCCTGTAGTTTTCTTTCTTTGTGACATCTTTGTCTGGTTTTGGTGTCAGGGTGATGGTGGTCTCGTAGAATGAGTTTGGGAGTGTTCCTCCCTCTGCTATACTTTGGAAGAGTTTGAGAAGGATAGGTGTTAGCTCTTCTCTAAATGTTTAATAGAATTCGCCTGTGAAGCCATCTGGTCCTGGGCTTTTGTTTGTTGGAAAATTTTTAATCACAGTTTCAATTTCAGTGCTTGTGATTGGTCTGTTTATATTTTCTATTTCTTCCTGATTCAGTCTCGGCAGGTTGTGCATTTCTAAGAATTTGTCCCTTTCTTCCAGGTTGTCCATTTTATTGGCATAGAGTTGCTTGTATTAATCTCTCATGATCCTTTGTATTTTTGCAGTGTCAATTGTTACTTCTCCTTTTTCATTTCCAATTCTATTGATTTGAGTCTTCTCCCTTTTTTTTTGATGAGTCTGGCTAATGGTTTATCAATTTTGTTTACCTTCTCAAGGAACCATCTTTTAGTTTTATTGATATTTGCTCTCGTTTCCTTCATTTCCTTTTCATTTATTTCTGATCTGACCTTTATGATTTCTTTCCTCTGCTAACTTTGGGGTGTTTTTGTTCTTCTTTATCTAATTGCTTTAGGTGCAAGGTTAGGTGTTTATTCGAGATGTTTCCTGTTTCTTAAGGTAGGATTGTATTGCTATGAACTTCCCTCTTAGAACTGCTTTTGCTGCATCCCATAGGTTTTGGGTCGTCATGTCTCCATTGTCATTTGTTTCTAGGTATTTTTTGATTTCCTCTTTGATTTCTGCAGTGATCACTTCATAATTAAGTATGTATTGTTTAGCATCCATGTGTTCGTGTTTTTTACAGATCTTTTCCTGTAATTGATATCTAGTCTCATAGCGTTCTGGTCAGAAAAGATACTTGATACAATTTCAATTTTCTTAAATTTACCAAGGCTTGATTTGTGACTCAAGATATGATCTATCCTGGAGAATGTTCCATGAGCACTTGAGAAAAATGTGTATTCTGTTTTTCTGGGATGGAATGTCCTATAAATACCAAACATCAAACAAGTCCATCTTGTTTAATGTATCATTTAAAGCTTGTGTTTCCTTATTTATTTTCATTTTGGATGATCTGTCTATTGGTGAAAGTGGGGTGTTAAAGTCCCCTACTATGAATGTGTTACTGTCAATTTCCCCTTTACTGGCTGTTAGTATTTGCCTTATGTATTGAGGTGCTCCTATGTTGGGTGCATAAATATTTACAATTGTTATATCTTCTTTTGGATCGATCCCTTGATCATTATGTAGTGTCATTCTTTGTCTCTTCTAATAGTCTTTATTTTAAAGTCTATTTTGTCTGATATGAGAATTGCTGTGCCAGCTTTCTTTTGGTTTCCATTTGCGTGGAATATCTTTTTCCATCCCCTTACTTTCAGTCTGTATGTGTCTCTAGGTCTGAAGTGGGTCTCTTGTAGACAGCATATATACGGGTCTTGTTTTTGTATCCATTCAGCCAGTCTGTGTCTTTTGGTGGGAGCATTTAATCCATTTACATTTAAGGTAATTATCGATATGTATGTTCCTATTCCCATTTTCTTAATTGTTTTGGGTTTGTTATTGTAGGTCTTTTCCTTCTCTTGTGTTTCTTGCCTAGAGAAGTTCCTTTAGCATTTGTTGTAAAGCTGGTTTGGTGGTGCTGAACTCTCTCAGCTTTTGCTTGTCTCTAAAGATTGTAATTTCTCCATCAAATCTGAATGAGATCCTTGCTGGGTAGAGTAATCTTGGTTGTAGGTTTTTCTCCTTCATCACTTTAAATATGTCCTGCCAGTTCCTTCTGGCTTGCAGAGTTTCTGCTGAAAGATCAGCTGTTAACCTTATGGGGATTCCCTTGTGTGTTATTTGTTGTTTTTCCCTTGCTGCTTTTAATATGTTTTCTTTGTATTTAATTTTTGACAGTTTGATTAATATGTGTCTTGGCGTGTTTCTCCTTGGATTTATCCTGTTTGGGACTCTCTGTGCTTTTTGGACTTAATTAACTATTTCCTTTCCCATATTAGGGAAGTTTTCAACTATAATCTCTTCAAATATTTTCTCAGTCCCTTTCTTTTTCCCTTCTTCTTCTGGGACCCCTAAATTTGAATGTTGGTGCGTTTAATGTTGTCCCAGAGGTCTCTGAGACTGTCTTAGTTCTTTTGATTCTTTTTCTTTATTACGCTGTGCAGTAGTTATTTCCACTATTTTATCTTCCAGGTCATTTATCCGTTCTTCTACCTCAGTTATTCTGCTATTGATCCCTTCTAGAGTATTTTTAATTTCACTTATTGTGTAGTTCATCATTACTTGTTTACTCTTTAGTTCTTCTAGGTCCTTGTTAAATGTTTCTTGCATTTTCTCTATTCTGTTTCCAAGATTTTGGATCACCTTTACTATCATTTTTCTGAATTCTTTTTCAGGTAGACTGCCTATTTCCTCTTCATTTGTTAGGTCTGGTGGGTTTTTATCTTGCTCCTTCATCTGCCGTGTGTTTTTCTGTCTTCTCATTTTGCTTACCTTACTGTGTTTGGGGTCTCCTTTTCGCAGGCTGCAGGTTTGTCGTTCCTGTTGTTTTTGGTGTCTGTCCCCAGTGGCTAAAGTTGGTTCAGTGGGTTGTGTAGACTTCCTGGTAGAGGTGACTAGTGCCTGTGTTCTGGTGGATGAGGCTGGATCTTGTCTTTCTAGTGGGCAGGTGCATGTCTGGTGGTGTGTTTTGGGGTGTGTGTGGCCTTATTATGATTTTAGGCAGCCTTTCTGCTAATGGGTGGGATTGTGTTCCTGTCTTGCTATTTATTTGGCACAGGGTGTCCAGCAATGTAGGTTGCTCTTCGTTGAGTGAAGCTGGGTGTTGGTGTTGAGATGGAGATCTCTGGGAGATTTTCGCCATTTGATATTATGTGTAGCTGGGAGGTCTTCTGTGGACTAGTGACCTGAACTTGGCTCTTCCACCTCAGGCACAGCACTGACTCCTGGCTGCAGCTCCAAGAGCCTTTCACCTACATGGCTCAGAATAAAAGGGAGTAAAAGTAGAAAGGAGGGAAGGAGGGAGGAAGGAAGGAAGAAAGAAGGAAAGAAAATAAGAAAGAAAGAGGATAAAATAAAATAAAGTAAGATAAAATGAAGTTATTAAAATAAAAAATAATTATTAAGAAGAAAAATTTTTTTAAGTCAAAAAAAAAATGGATAGACAGAACCCTAGGACAAATGGTGAAACAAAGCTGTACAGACAAAATCTCACACAGAAGCATACACATACACACTCACAAAAAGAGGAAAAGGGCAAAAAATAATAAATCTTGCTCTCAAAGTCCACCTCCTCAATTTGGGATGATTCGTTGTCTATTCAGGTATTCCACCGATGCAGGGTACATCAAGTTGATTGCAGAGATTTAATCGGCTGATTCTGAGGCTGCTGGGAGAGATTTCCCTTTCTCTTCTTTGTTGGCACAGCTCCTGGGGCTCAGTTTTGGATTAGGCCCCGCCTCTGTGTGTAGGTCCCCGGAGGGCATCTGTTCTTCGCTCAGAAAGGACGGGGTTAAAGGAGCTGCTGAGTCGGGGGCTCTGGCTCACTCAGGCCGGGGGGAGGGAGGGGCATGGAGTGCGGGGCGAGCCTGCGGCTGCAGAGGCCAGCAGGACGTTGCACCAGCCTGAGGCGCGTCGTGCATTCTCCCGGGGAAGTTGTCCCTGGATCCCGGGACCCTGGCAGTGGCGGGCTGCACAGGCTCCTCAGAAGGGAGGTGTGGATAGTGACCTGTGCTCGAACACAGGCTTCTTGGTGGCGGCAGCAGCAGCAGCCTTAGTGTCTCATGCTCATCTCTGGGGTCCGCGCTGATAGCCGCGGCTCCTGCGGGTCTCTGGTGCTCCTTTAAGCAGTGCTCTTAATCCCCTCTCCCTGCGCACCAGGAAACAAAGAGGGAAGAAAAAGTCTCTTGCCTCTTTGGCAGGTCCAGACTTTTCCCCGGACTCCCTCCCGGATAGCCGTGGTGCACTAACCCCTTCAGGCTGTGTTCTCGCCGCCAGTCGTCTCCCTGCGATCCAACTGAAGCCTGAGCCTCAGCTCCCAGCCCCCACCCGCCCTGGCGGGTGAGCATACAAGCCTCTCGGGCTGGTGAGTGCTGGTCGGCCCCGATCCTCTTACAGGAATCTCTCCGCTTTACCCTCCGCACCCCTGTTGCTGCGCTCTCCTTCGTGGCTCTGAAGCTTCCCCCCTCTGCCACCCGCAGTCTCCGCCCGCAAAGGGGCTTCCGTGTGGACACCTTTCCTCCTTCACAGCTCCCTCCCACTGGTGCAGGTCTCATCCCTATTCTTTTGTCTCAGTTTTTTCTTTTGCCCTACCCAGGTACGTGGGGAGTTTCTTGCCTTTTGGGAGGTCTGAGGTCTTCTGCCAGCGTTCAGTAGGTGTTCTGTAGGAGTTGTTCCACGTGTAAAAGTATTTCTGATGTATCTGTGGGGAGGAAAGTGATCTCCACATCTTACTCTTCCGCCATCTTCCCCCTTTCCCCCAAAGGGCCTGTTTTTTGTAGGTGTTCCTTTCTGGTTTCATTCCTGTATCTCCTATTTGCCCTTTATTCTTATGTTACTGCTGTAACAAGGCTTATTTATTTATTTGTTGTTTCTATTTCTGTGAAGATATAGATAATTACTTTATAGCAGAGAAGCAACCTTTCAGAGACACTTTTATGATAGTCCCATATCTGTTTCTTAAACCTGCAAAATGGTATATACCACAAGTGTTTATTTTCTCTAGTGAGTTAACCCTACTTAACCTCGAGGTATCCCAACCATCAACTAAGACTGGTTTAAAAATATAATAGAAAAAAGTCCCTTTCACAATAATATAATGTATATAAAGTGAATAAACTGCCTAGGATTAATGTTAATAAGAAACATGCAAGACTGTATAAAATAAAATTACAAAACTAATGCAAGAAAGAATAAAGGAAAACTAGGATAAGGGAGAAGTCCCATGTCTTAAATGGGAAGGCAGTGAAAAATGTCAGCTCATTTCTAATTAATGCATAGACAATGAAATTCCAGTAAAAATTTTTATATCATGGAAACATGATTTAAAAGTTTATCTTGAAAAATATATCGGTGAGAATGACTGAAATGTCTTTGATAAAGGCAACAGGTGAAAGTGGACTCTGTCTAATCATATGAAAGCGAATGGTAAAGCTTTAGTAATGAAGATGATATAGTTCATGACATAAAAATAGATTAATAGCCTTGAAATGGATGTTTATATATACATTTATAAGAAATCAGTATATAGCTTTGACTTTTAGGAAGTTCCTGAATAAGCCTAAAAATGCTATTAACTCTGGGTATGATGAGATTATGGGTAATACCTGCTTTTTAGTATATTTTGAATTGCCCTAAATGAACATTTTTTTAAATTATAAAAATAATTGTTAAACTAAAAACACCAAATAGTTAGGGGAGTAGGGAAAAAGAAATTAGATCTACCCTCCAAAATTCTGATTGAGTCAGGCTATTGTAATTGAAAACTGAACTTTTTTAGAGCTTCTTAATTGCCTACAGAAATAGAAATATAAAACTCACTTGTTAGTTGGGTGAGGTTGAGGGGTGGGAAAGCATGAAGAAAAGCACACTTTTTCATAATACCTTCAAGTTTGTGAGAAATTTGTCATGTGAAACTTTGTAGGATATTAACTAATATAATTGATGCTTTCTATTAGCAGTTAACAAAAAAACAAGTTCTTATGGAATGCTAAGAGCAAAAGTTTAAAAAAGATCTGTGAGATCTATTCTGCAGAAGGACTTCTTTGGTGTGGTTTAGATCAGTGCTGTTCAAATTTAGCAGGCATCGTAATCCCTGGAAGGGTTTGTTAGAACACAGATGCTGGGCTTCCCTGGTGGCGCAGTGGTTGAGAGTCCGCCTGCCAATGTAGGGGACACGGGTTCGTGCCCTGGTCCGGGAAGATCCCACATGCCGCGGAGCGGCTGGGCCCGTGAGCCATGGCCGCTGAGCCTGCGCGTCCGGAGCCTGTGCTCCGCAACAGGAGAGGCCACAACAGTGAGAGGCCCACGTACCGGGAAAAGAAAAAAAAACAACACAGATGCTGAGCCCCTAGAATTTCTAATTCTAGGATGGAGCCTGAAAATATGCATTTCTAGCCAGGTATCAAGTGATGCTGATGCAGCAGTGTTTCAGGAACCGTACTTTTAGACTCACCAGTCTAATTACTTTGCTGTCATTTGATCTAGCTTAATTATAGGACAAAGTTGATGAGCTGTTAACTGTCCAGGTACTTTAATGTGGCAGGTACTTTAACGATTGCTGAGAAGTTTTTAGAGGGCAGATATTCAGTAACATGAATGAAAGAAAATTTTTATTCTCTAAATGCCAGACTTTTAGATAGCATAGATGATGACTGAAGAACTGGGATACAATGTGTTGCAAAAAGTTTGGGCTCTAAGATCCCCTGTTTTTTTCAGAAAGCCACTCAGGTTTCCAAGCAAGTAACACAGTTTAGCTTCCAAAGTTCATTGCTATAAAGCATGAGAGAGAGAACGCCTTAATCTAAAATATTTTGAAGGCAGAAACGACTAAACTCTATTTCTACTTTATGACTTTTTAAATATCTGAGTTTTACAGAGAACTATTTTACCGATTAAATAGTGGAGTTATTTAATGTTACACATCTGAATATTAAAAAATAATCACTTAATATGAGAGTTTAGGTTTGACTTTATTGTTTAGAATTATAATACTGGGCCAATAGATATATGTTATTTTGAGATTACTCCAAGAATGTGAAAGTTATGTTATAACTATATTGCTAGTTGTTCTTGATTTCAGTTAATGTTCCTGGAAGTTCTATAGTGTATGTAGGGAAGCAGTCTGCCTAGTCCAGGTCTTCTGTGGAGTCATTCCCAATCTGGCATTCAGGTGTCCTGTGATCATTGTGTCAACAAGAAGGGTCATTGACTTCCTGAAATTAGCTCTTGGTACCCAAATGTCAGTATACAACCTCAAAAGGAGAGACCTGTATATTGAGGCATATCAGATACCTTTCATCAGAGAGAATCACATGGAGATGAAGGAAGACAAAGTTCTTATTGTATATGCTGACGCTGAGACATAGCCCTCTGATAACTAGAATTCATGTGACTGGACTAATTTATCTCTACCAAAACTACATTTTTAGAAAGTATATTGAACAACTATTCTAAAGTCTTAGATATGAGAGGATTCACTTTTTAAAATCAAAGTCTTATATAAACAATATTTACGTGCAGAAAGAAGCTTCGTACTTAATTCTTCATTATGCCTTATGCCAATAAATAATTTTTCTTCTTTGTGATATATCTTCCTTCTCAGTCAGGATTCTGGGAGAGAAGTTGTAATTCCCTAAGGCATTCACTGTATTTAATGAATTAACTTCATTTCTATGTACCTAGGATGGTACTAGCTATGTACCTTGAGGTAATTTGAGAAAATAGTCATTAATCATTTTTTGTGATACCCAGGCAAAATACTCAGATACTCAGATGAAATAGGCTATTCCAGGGAATCTTAGTACCTGAGGAAACACTGCCATTTGCCTTTTGAAACTTGAATTCAACTGTTTTTACATTAACCAACATCACAGTTGAATTCTGAAATGAGATAGAAAAAAACCAACCTGGTCCTTTCTAGATCAGTCTCTTAACAAAAGGCAAGGGTTTGATTTTTTTCCCCATAACTAGATATTAATAGAGAGTAATTTTGGAAAAGGTATCTTTGATGGAATATACTAGGAGGCAAGAATGTTAATGTGATCAAGCATTAGGGGTCACAGCTAGCTCAAAGATAGGGCTGGGTTTTCTGGAAGGAAGGCATTTAGAGCTACTTAAGCAGGAAGGAAAATCGGTTAGAAAGGCTATGAGATCTGTTCATTCATTTGTTCAATAATTGTTTATTTACACACCTAGTGTTGTGTTAGATACTCTAGTAGGTGCTGGGGATATAAAAGTAATAAAACATAGTCCTAGTTCTTAAGGAGCTCACCAGGGGAAACAGACACACAATTATAATGCAAAGTGTTAAGTACATTTTTAGAGAATGAAAAGAGCTAAAGATAGAAGAATAATGCTTATCTTTAACACCACTGGGGAAGGCCCAGGCTGAGGGCAGGAAGAAGCTCCAGTGCCACCAGGGCACAGAACAGGGAGAGGCTTGGGCACCAACTCCCAGTGGCCCCTCAACACAAGGCCGTCACCCACAGGGTCACTGTGACTTATTGGAGCAAGCAGAGTCTTCTGGGCCAGGGTTCTTCTAGCTTGTTTTTCACTGTACCCAATTAGGAGGCCTCACTGCATTAACAGGCAGCCAGAACCTGTTTAGTGGTTGCTTACTAAAATGCCTGTAATCCAGCACTGCTCCTCAGATTATGGCCCTGCTTCTAAAGAAAGGGCTCCATTTTGGGAGCCTCTTGGCCCTGAGAGTGAGCAGAGGCTCAGGAAGGATACACAGGGTGAGATTCACAGCCACTGTCCTTCTTCCGCTGCTGGAGACAATTTAACATCCGAGGGAGTTTGAGAGGAAAGGAGGGACCAGCCCTCTCTGCCCTGCCTCATCTGCCTCTGACTGTGCTCCTATAAGAAAATTGATAAGTAGCCTGAAACCCATGGTACCAGGGCCTACCCTGTGTCCATGATCCTTGGCAAGCCCTTCCACTCACCCCCTTAATCAGAGTGGGTGGACACAGAGCAGAAGGAAGCCTGAAAAAGGCTTTAAAGCACAAGCCTTTTGTAGGGGCCCCTCTCAGTAACTTCAGGGCATGGCTTCTGTTCTACAGCCTCCAGGACCTGGGCCTGTGAACATCCAGGAATTAGCCTTAGGATCTGAGCAGCAGTATGTTCCTAAGGCTGAGCCCCACCAGCTAGCTCATCCAGAACTAGCCTTATTTTGGCATCTTGGAGACAGGATGCTGGCCCTGAGCCTACTCATCTAGAGAGGACAGTCGTAAAGGGTTCAAGACCCAGACACTGTAAAAGCTGGGGTAGAGCCCCCATGAGAGAAACATGAGCCCTGCTCTGGAATCACAGCTGTAGAGGACCATTTCAGGGGAAGGGCAGAGTGGGCAGAAGAGAGTAGGGGTATGTGTGCAGGCAAGGAGGTGGGGGGAGTGGTGACTTAAGACAGAAGCATCTTATTCCCTATATCCTAATTTTGTTTCACTTCAGGGCTTTTCACTTCCCTCTGCCTGGAATACTGTTCCCTCAGATCTTTGCATGAATTATTATTCTTTTAGGTTTTTCTCTAATGTTACCTCTTCAGAGGCGCCTTCTCTGACCATGTCTCTATTACTCACTTTTTTAAATGTATGTTTTGTTCTATTATAATACTTTTTACCTGGCATCATTAAATGTCTATTAGTGTATACGTCTGACACCAGAATGAAGCTTTATGAGGGCATGGTCTTCATCTGCCTCGTTGCCACTCTATTCTCAGTGCCCTAGCACCATGTGTAACACATAATAGACTCTCAACAAATACAGTTAATAAATTAATGAAAGACCTCCTTCATGTTAAGACACAGAATATAAAACAGTAAAACATATTTGAGTACATTAAAATTAAAAATATAGAATTAAAGATACTGTAAAGACAGGTGGCTGAGAAAATGAATTTTAAAAAATTTATTAAACATAAAAAGGATTGTTATAATACTACTAACAACAAGAAATTTATATATAGAATATGTAAATAGCTCTTACAGACTAGTAATAAAAAGACAAGCAGGTAAGAAAAAAGGTAAAGAATACAAACAGCCAGTTCACAAGAAGAAAACATTTGAATAGCCAATAAGTCTTATCAGATTATACTCTACTGGGAATCTGGAAAATACAAATGAAAACCACAGTGAGATACTATTACACACCTCTTAGATTGACAAAGTATAGAAGTCTGACAATACATTGGGAGGTTATAGAATAAACTCTGCTAATGGGTATATAAATTGGTACAACTACTTTGTATAGTTACTTGGCAATATATGGTTAACTAAGTTGAAGGTGCGTATCCCGAATGACCGACCCAGCTCTTCAATTTCCAGGTATGTGTATACCCTAGAGAAACTGAAATATATTCATTAGTAGATTAATTAATTGCAGCAGTGTTTCAGGGAAATCTGGAAATAATGTAAATGTTAATCAATATTCCGATTGTATAAGTTGGATAATTGTGGCATATTTATACAAAGTACAGTTGTTAAAACGAATGACTTAGGATTAAATGTACTAACACAGTTAAGGTAAAACAGTGTTGAGTGAGAAAAAAACAAATTGCAGAAACATACATATAGTGTAAATACTCTTTATTTAAAGCTTACAATTACTTATGTATGTATAGCTTTGAAATAAAAATACTGTATACCCAAAAATACAGGAACATGATAAGCAAGTTAGCAGTCATCTTGTTGGTAGGGAGGGGCATAAGGTCAGTGAAGGGTACAAAGAGAGCTTTGTCTCTTTCCCAGCAAATATGAATAATCTTAGATTTGATAAAGCTGTTTAGTAGGTAAAAGGGTGTTTGTTTATATTATTTTCTACATTTTATGTATATTTATAAAATGTCATAATTTTTAATCTTCCCAGTAAAATTGCTTTTATGTTTAGGAATACATTTCCTCTTGGTGAAGCTAACGAGACTCCGAAGCAAGAATGCATACACTTTCAATTATTAAAGTATACTAAAATTGACACTACATTTGATATTTTCCAAAGTGAAATTCTTTGAATTTGACATTAAAAGTATAGGAAAGCAAAGTTAATTCCTCTGCTAAATGGAACAAACTAAGTATGGCTCAGTCACAGATGATGAGTATAATTAACAGGATTGACCTCTCAGGGATCATGGAGATTGAGAGAAGAGCAGGTTCTCAGAAGTCTATGCAGCAGACTAGAAAATCTTATTCTTTGAGCTTGTTTATTTTCAGTTGCTTTCTTCCTATGGACAGAAAAATAATAGTATAACTTGAAAAAATGCTTCACACTGACTCTGATAGTTGAATAATCATCACATGCTCTTTAATGCCTTTCCATAATCAAAACATACTTAATCTGTAACTTCAGGTGGTTCCCCTTTCTCAGCGAAGTGGTGTTCTTGAATGGTGCACAGGAACTGTCCCTATTGGTGAATTTCTTGTTAACAATGAGAGTGGTGCTCATAAAAGATACAGGCCAAAGGATTTCAGTGCCTATCAGTGTCAAAAGAAAATGATGGTGAGTAACACTCAAAAATATAAGTTATTGCAAGATTATCTAATAGCTTATTAAAACTGATATCAAATGTTATGGAATGTAAAAAGTTTTAATTTCATCAGGTAATTGTTAATGACAGTAAGTATAAGAAAGTAAGCTCACCAGAATGAAAGTGTGTGTGAGTGAAAAAGGAAGGTTTTTAAACTATGATAAGTGTCAACCCTTGTCCTATGAGAACTTAACATTATTCAGTGTATGCAAATTTGCTTCCAGTTTGGGGTAAGCTAATTCTTAACAAAACAAACAAAACACTAACTAAAACCAAAAAAAAAAAAATTATGAAATAGAGACATTCAAAGACATTTGCCACATCACACTGGCCAACTGGTCTGACATTCATTCACCCAATCAGTGACATTTATTGAATGTGTCCTCTCTACCAGATACTATGCTGAGACTTCACAAATATGACTAATCACCATCATACTTATCCCATTTTAAGATGAGAAGTTCTGAAAATTTTGCTTACTCCAGGTCAATGAGCTAATAAATAGTGGAGCAAGGATTTAAACCTTGTCTGTCCAACTCTAAAATCCATTTACTTTTTCTTTTGTTGTGCTTTCTGTTATATGTTTTTTAAAACGTATGGTAAAGTACTATAGGGATTGTGATGGAAAGGTACTGTGTAGGCACAGAGGAGGACGTGATCAGTTCTACCTGGGACAGGGAGGAGTGGAGAGAATCAGATTCAAGAAAGACTTCATAGAGGAGATGGTATTTGAGCTGAGTTTTATAAATGAATTGGTTTTCCAAGCAGAGGAACATACAAACAAAAAGGAAGGAGGCATGAACAGGCAGGTATAGATAGCATAGGCTTAGGTTTTGAGGAGGAATAGATGAGATTGAAGCAGTAGTCGTTAGTCAAAAAATGGAATGTTATGAAATGTTAAGAAATTTTCACTCTATCCTGTAGGCAATAGAGAACCCTTGAGAAGGATAGTAATATCAGATTGGCATTTTAGAAAACTCTGACAACACTTATATTTTTGAGGGTTATATTTTTGAGAAAGCTGACTAGAGGCATGAGGCGGAGTCTGAACTAAGAGTAATAGCAGTAGGAATGGAGAACAGGCAGTTCATATAAGAAATATTAAAGAGGCAAAACTTAGATGATTTGGTTGCTGTTTAGAAGTGGGGTTGATGAAAAAAGAGTATCAGTGGCACCCAGTTTCCTGGTTGGTATGATGGAGTAGGTGGAGAAGCTATTTACCGTGTTGGTGAATAGAGGAAGTGGCTGGGTTTTGCCAAAGATGAGAAGGTGAATTAGTTTGGATTTGGAAATGATCCAAGTGAAGATGTTGAGTGGGAATTTGGAGAGGCACATCAGGCTGGAGCTTATTAAAGATACCTGAGCCAAAGATACAGATTTGGAAGTATCAGTCCATAGATGAGGATTGAGCCTTTTGAAGTAGATGTGCTTTGCTTCAGGAAATTATTATATAGTAAGGAAATGTTGAAGGACAGATCTGAGATGTGTCAGCTGCTTTGCCATCCATCCGGGATTGATTTTTCCATTCTTTCTCTTTTTCCTGTTTCCTATCACACCCCTAGTGCTGGGATATACCTAAGACTATCTGGAGCTACCTTTGGCATTTTTGTGTTTACTTCCACATAGCTTACAGAATCATTCAAATTAGAATTGAATTAAAACAGATAACAGTCACTGTTGGTATGCCACCTTCCCCTAAAATTAACATGAAAACCCTAAAGGGATTATAGCTTGTTATTAATTGCTTCCCTGACCAGACTTTTAGCTTCTTGTGGGTAGAGATAATATCTTGTTCATCTTTTTATTGCCTTTATTTCTATCATACTATTTTCCTATTGAAACTCCTAGTAGACTTCAGTTAAATTAGTTGAACAGAATATTCAGAAAATAATTTTATATTTTATCTATTAAAGGATGTACAAAAAAAGTCTTTTGAAGAGAAATATGAAACCTTCATGGAGATTTGCCAAAATTTTCAACCAGTTTTCCGCTACTTCTGCATGGAAAAATTCTTGGATCCAGCTGTTTGGTTTGAGAAACGATTGGCTTATACTCGGAGTGTTGCTACTTCTTCTATTGGTAACCTTCTTATACATTTTAGTAGATTCAGCACTTCCTACATTCTGAGTTACAGGGGGATGGTGGTGGTGTTGGTGTTTGTTAATCAGACCATCTTCATCATTAGATCATTGTGTTTCTTTTTCATCCTGATTCTTAGCTTCTAAATGTAGCTCTTAGCTTTGGCAGGAGAGAATTTCTTTTTTCCAGGTAGGGAAATAAAGACTGGTTATTTTTCTTCATTGCTTAATAGTGAATATGGCTTATTTTCTTTCCTCTCAATGTATTATTTTCTGGGATTTTCTTTGGAAAATAATAAAACTCGTGATAATTCCATTTAAGTTATTTTCTTTAATTATTATTGTTCTTGCATACAGCCTCTATAATACCATGATATTAACACCCAAAGATTGATTCTGTTTAATAGAATTTTGGTTTTGGAATAGGAATAATGATATATATTTAAATATTCTGTGTACAATATATATTTTGGCTTTTTTTATTTCTGAGAGATTGGAATAGTTAGATAGGGCAGTTAACAAAATCTTAGAGTATGAGAACTAACAGGAATATCAGTGATCTATTGTTTTTTAATTAAAAACCACTCTTTTCATCACTTAGGTACAATACACCAGGCAGGACATGTATATTTTGAAAATTTTCTAGGTAATAATGAAACCCTCTTTTTTTCTACAATGAGAATCATTAATCTGATTCAACTAATTTAGTTTACAAATGAGAAAGTAGGCCCAGTTAATGACAGAGCTAGCCATGCACCCCAGGCATCCTGACACCCTTTCCACTATTTTTTTGTAACACCTTATAGTGTGTTTCATTAGGTTAAAAGCAATTTTAAAACATGTTATCATCTGTGTTAAAAACAGAAATGTAGTTTTTCCTGGATATATACCTGATGAAATGAATTATTGACTAATTTGTGTTAAATATAATTCATCAAGCAGAAGAAAGTTTCACTGAAGAATGAAGAATTTACCCATAGGCGCCTCAGTTTAAAAGTATACTCAATAAATATTTGAGTGTATATAGTGCACTGCTTTGGCCCTGGTAAATAATGGGTCTCAATTTTAACCACACTCAATTTTGAAGTATTAATATTTTAATATATGTGCTTATTAGTAAATGGAAAACTTTTTTAGCAAATCATCTAGGATTTGTAAAATGCAGTATAAATGAAAATGGCTGGCAAGATTTGACTTAAACTGAAAATGGCCAGTTATGTACATAATTTCCTTCAAGTAGGCAAAAAAGCCTAAGCTACTTAAAAATTATATAGAGTCAGTGGTATTAGTTGAAATTATGGCTAATTGTGTTATAGAAATAGATGATATCAGTAATTTCAGATTGTTTTTTTTCTAGTTGGTTACATACTTGGACTTGGTGATAGACATGTACAGAATATCTTGATAAATGAGCAGTCAGCAGAACTTGTACATATAGATTTAGGTAAGTAACAAAAGATATGTTTCTTTGTTCAGTAAATATTTGGTCATCAAGAAATGTTGTTTGCCTGCCAGGATATTGCAAGTATGAGAGAGAGATCAAAACAATAAATATTGTTTAAAAAAAAGCATAAACACAGTGATGCTGGAGGGAGTAGCTAATTCTGCCTTGGATAATGAGTGACATTTAAGCCAGATCTCAAAGAAAGAAAGGATAATCTAGAGAGAGGATAGAGCAGATATGAAGGGAGGAATAATGAAGTTGTAGCATGTTTTAGGAATGGTGAGACATTAAATGTGGCTGGAGTGAAGTTTGCATGTAGTTGAGTAGCTTGAGGTATAGATTGGTACTAGATTATAAAAAGCCAGGCCAAGAAGTTTCAACTTTAATCTGTTAAACAATGGGAAGTAAATGAAGATACATTTAATCAGGACATAATCTTATTTGATTATTGGAAAGATAATTTGGGGAACAGTATCTGTGCAGTAGGAAAACAAATTAGGATATGTTATAATAGTTTAGACGAGATAATGAAAGAAATGATTTGGACTAAAGTTGTATGAAACAGGAGTTGGATTTGGGGGACATTTTTGTAGTAATTTTGCACCAGTGATATTAGATGTGGAAATAGTGGGAGAGGGAACTCCAAGATAACTGAAGTTTCTAGCTAAGGAAAACAGCAGGTTTTGTAGAGAATAAGAAACTGATGAGTTTAGTTTTGTATGTTGTTTTGAGGTATTATTGGGATTTCCAGGGGAAGTAGACAGTTTAATATATAGGAAAGCAAAGATGTTGAACATAGTAAGAGATGTAGAACTTTTCAGCAAATAGATTTTAGTTGAAGTCATTGGACTAGAGGAGGTTCTAATCTTGTACATCATCCTTGATGACGAGAACTAAGGATGGAATTGTAAGGAATCTCAGCATTAAAAAGGCTGAGTCTTGGGAATTGCCTGGTGGTCCAGTGGTTAGGACTCGGCACTTTCATTGCTGAGGGCCCAGGTTCAATCCCTGGTTGGGGAACTAAGTTCCCACAAGCTGCACAGCGAGGCCAAAAAAAAGGCTGAGTCAGAAAAGAAAAAAAAAAATGAGGAATAACCAACAAGTCATAGAAAGTAGAGGTAGGGATATCTT
The DNA here is from genome assembly GCF_949987515.2 of Delphinus delphis. NCBI lineage: Eukaryota > Metazoa > Chordata > Mammalia > Artiodactyla > Delphinidae > Delphinus > Delphinus delphis. Next base: position 25,805,446 of record NC_082690.1, on the reverse strand, counting down.
GGAAGACAAGAGAGGATAAATTTTCATGGAGGAAGAAGTGCTGTGCTCAGTAGTATCTGATACAGAAAGGTCAAATAAGATGAATGCTGAAAATAGACCTTTGAATTTAACAATTAATCTTAGTAAACTTTGGATAGAATGGAGGAAGTAAGATTGTGAAAAGGCAAGGATTAAATGGAAGTTAAGGATGTGTAGGCTAAGAATCTGGAACTGTTCTTCAAGAAATTTAGAAGTAAGGGAAGAATGAAGAGAAATTTGCTGCAGAGATGCGAGACACACATTTGGTCCCCTCCCCCCACTTCTTTTGGTTTTGAGGGTTTTTTGTTCTTGTTCATTTGCTTTCTTAAGATGGGAGATACTTATAGGAGAGAGACAAAGATAATTGAAATAGCAAGGGAAATCATGAAGTATGTGAAGGTGTAGCGTTGGCTTTACACTGGAAGCGTGTTAGCTTTTCCTCCAAGAGAAGAAAGGATGAGTGCTAATAGGAAAGTCTTCAGCTAGAGGGGAAAGAATTTGAGGGAAATTATATTTGCTATTCTGTTTTCTCTGAGAACTGGAAAGCATGTTTATTTGCTAATAATTGGAGGGATGGTAATTGGCCTTAAAAGAACAATAAAATTTTAAAAGTGGGTACCATGGAAATGAGACCAACGGCTGGCTAGAAAGGCATAAATAAAAAAGACATGCCAAGAATTTTAAGGGGCATTTTAGGGTGATAATCCCAAATTTGTAGTGTCATCATATGGTTTCTTCCAAGCACCCTCAGCATCCCTGGAATTTAAGTTCTAGTTTGAAGTGGTAAGTGTGGAGGAACAAGGGGCCAAGAAGATTTGAGTTACTAGAGAGAGTAATCAACTTTGCAGGCTATACCCTGAGCTGAGTAGGGAAGGAAGAGAGACTAAAAGACTAGAAATCTCAGTGAGTTTGAAGATTATTTAACACGAATAAAGGGGTAGAAGGAGAAGAGGTTTTAAGTAAAATGTAGAATTTAAGATTTCTTAGAAAGTACAGTTTTAGGAGATTATAAGTTCTATAGTATAAGTTTTTGCTAAGTGGTTTGCTAAGAGAGAGTAAATTGAATTTCATTAGAACAGAGAAGATCAAGAATATTATATGGTTTTCCCCAGAATGAATTCCAGAGTTAGGACAGAGAGGAAGATTGTGAGCTAGGTCCACACCAACATTCAATGAATTTGATAGGAAATCTTAGATGTTGGGTTATAATAAATATGAGGATGAGTGGAGTTGTTAGAGCCAGAATGTGGGAACTCAGTAGAGGAGTGAAATTTTGCATGAGAACAAAAGGGCAGTGCAATGGAAGCTGCAAAGTAGAGATAGGAGTATGCCAACCGATGTCCAGGCCATGCTAAACACATCTATAAATGAGAAAGGTAAATTGGTATAACCAGTTTGGAATACTGTTTGGCATTATCTGCTAAAGCTGGGAATTGTGACCCAGCAATTCCACTGCAGTAAAAATGCACGCATGTGTATAAGAATGTTCATAGTAGTACTATTCATAATAGCCCCAAATTAGAAACAGCCCCAACCCCCATCACAAATAGAATGGATGAACAGTCTACAGCCATACCACCCTGAACGCACCTGATCTTGTTAGATCTTGGAAGCTAAGCAGTGTCAGGCCTGGTGAGTACTTGGATGGGAGAATGGATGAATGAATTTTATTGTATTCATAAAATGAAGTACTATATAACAATGAGATTGAATGAACTATAGCCACACTCAACATGGAAGACTCACAAATACAATCTTAAGTGAAAGAATCTAGATACAATAGAATATATACTGTATAATTCCATTTATGTAAAATATAAAACTGATAAAATTAATCTATAGTGTTGGAAGTCAGGATAGTGGTAAGCCTTTGAAGAGGTGTTTCGTGATTCATAGAGAGATGAGGCGGGGCTTCTGGAATGCTGGTTACATGGGTTTGTTCATTTTAAAAATCTCAATTAGCCACACACTTGAATGACTTTGATGATTTGTACACTTTTCTGTGTATCTCTTTGATTATCTGTTGCTGCATAAGAAACCACCCCAAATTTAGTAGCTTAAAACCACTATTACTATATCTTATAGTCTATGCGTTGACTGGTCTCAGCTGGAAAATTCTCACTTATGATCTTTCACACAGCTGTAGTCAGCACCTGGGGCTGAATTTACCTTAGGATTCAACTGGGCCAGTGTCCAAGATGGCTTCTTACACATTTGATGCTTCATTGCTCCTCCATGTGGCCTCTCTGTCTAGCAGAGTAACCTGAACTTCTTACAAAGCATCTCAGAGCTCCGAGAGGAAGGAAGTAGAAGTTAAGGGTTAGCTTGCAACTGGCACAGTGTCACTTCTGCTATATTCTCTTAGAGTAGTGTCATACGACCAATCCAGATTCTTCCCTCTCTTTCTGGGACTCCAATAACAACATTAGACTATCTCACTGTATCACTTATGCCAAACCTTGTTTTTCCTTCAGCTCACCCATGGTGTCAGTGGAAACCATGTGGGGAGCCTGGACTTCCCGTGTCACCAATCTGTAGCAAGGAGCCCCCTTTCCTCTTGGATGTCAGAGGAGGCCAAGTGGGGAACCTGGTCTTCTACCACGACTTAGCAGTAAATAAGGTGGTTACTCCCAAAGCCAGCAAAAATAGAAGTGTAGATAAGATCCAGAGTCTCATAATGTAATATTTAAAAAGGTCAAAATTTCAATTGAAAATCATTTGTCAGGAAAATTGCAGTTTGAATGAAAAACAATAGACGTCAGCACTGAGGTGACAAAGATGTTAGAATTATCTGACAAAGATTTTAAAGCAGCCATCATAAAAATACTTCAAGAAGCAATTACAAACATGTTTGAAACAAGTGAAAAGGTGCTAAGTCTCAGCACAGAAATAGTTTCAACATAGAAATAGGAGATATAAAAGAGAACCAGGTGAAAATTTTATTTTCCATTTTTTGGGTGATTCTCTAGAGAACTATGTTGAGTGAAAAAAGCTAATCCTCAAAGGTTACATACTGTTTGACTCCATTGATATACTTGAAATTACAAAATTATAAAAATGGAAAACAGATTAGTTATTACTGGAAGAGCAGGGGGTAGGGGTAGGCCTTGGGAGTAAGTAGGTGTGGCTAATATAGCATGAGGGATCCTCGTGTTGATGGAAATATTCTATATCTTGATTGTATCAGTGTCAACATCCTGGTTATGATATTGTACTGTAGTTTTGCAAGATGTTGCCATTGGGGAAAAGTGGATAAAAGATATAGATATAGATATAGATATAGATATAGATACACACACACACACACACACACACACACACATATATATATATATATATATATATCTTCTGCATTTTAAATTCTACCCTTCACTACCTCATATTTAAAAGTCACCCTTTAACATAGAATTCTCTAATTACATCAATAAATAATTTTTTTAACTTGATTTTTTAAAATTGGAGGTGGATCTCCTCGAGAATGCTGGAGATGAAGAAGGCAGGCAGAGCAGAAACAGAATAAATGACTGTGTGTTTTAGTACTGATTGAATATTGGTGACAAATTATTTAGTGCCTCTGCAAAGTTCACATACCAGTTGAGGAAAGTAAATTAGCTATGGGACCTCCTAACCTCACTGTATTTTTTACTTCAGGAGTTGCTTTTGAACAGGGTAAAATCCTTCCTACTCCTGAAACAGTTCCCTTTAGACTCACCAGAGATATTGTGGATGGGATGGGCATTACTGGTGTAGAAGGTGTCTTCAGAAGGTAAGTCAAATAGGGTAAGGTAAGGCAGATGATTTTTGGTGTTGAAATTATTTGGATTATTGATTTCTATAGATTATAGAGTTCACCCTTACTAGAATTATTATACATTCCAGTGCTTTACCAGTACTAAGGAAAAGACCTTGGGTAAAAGCAGTAATTATTTCCCCTTCCTTCAGACCACCTGGGACCTCACCCAATATGACACACATACTGTCCTCCCTTACTGCCTCTGGAAGCAGCCCACCTTTAATTTTCACACCTTTGTCCTCGCTAACTCTTTGTTTACTGATCAGAACTTCTCTTGTGTGCTCATTCTTGGGTATATAAATTATCTTAAAGGAGCTTATGATCTGGTACCAATTTCTGCTAAAAGAACTTTGCAGTTCCCTGTAGTTTTCCCAGCATAGGCCTACATACTCAACTTTCTTTCTTTTTTAAGTCTACATACTCATCTTTTAACAGGGCAGATTCTAGTCAAAGTAAACTGTAATTACCATAATAATGAACTGAAAGAAATGTTTCATAGTAGTATTGTGTTATTCTTATAAATGCTAAGTTCATATTCACAAATATATTTGTATTCATTTTAGAAACATCTACTGAAAACCCACTCTGCCAAGTACTATGCTCTTTGAGATATTAATTTGGGAATTATTAACAAGAATAGTCTCAGCATACTAAACATGAGTATATAGGAGGTAAAGATATGTTGAAAATGTTGGTGTATAATAAGATTCATATTTATAATGTGTTTGTAGATGCTGTGAGAAAACCATGGAGGTTATGAGAAACTCTCAGGAAACCCTGTTAACCATTGTAGAGGTAAAGTATATTATAAGGAAATCTTTATTTCTCTGCCCGATAGACTGTGTATCTTGTTAGGAAGGCACTGATTGGAAGATCAGTGCTTTGTTTTAATGAGGTGGGATGATGCTGGGCAGCGGGAGAGTAAATAGTGGCTTAGAAACTTGAGGCCTTCAGCCCCCTCAAGTTTCTTGGAATGTTACAGCACTATAAGTAACTATAACTATAACTATAACTATATAACTATAACTATAACTATATAACTATAACTATATAACTATAACTATAACTATAACTATAACTATAAGTCTTTAATACATACATCAGCATTTTGACATCTTAGGTACCTTGTATGGTATTATTTTCAGAATGGTTTCCTTTGGAATTTGAAGAAAAATCAATAAGTTGTATCTCCTTTTCCCATGCCCAGGTTCAGAACCATGTAGTGAGACAGATGGAGATCAAAGTGTCAGCATTGTTACTGTAGGAACATGACTGAGCAGTGAGGGCCAAACTGGCTTGCTGCTGGTGCCACCTCAGTGCCTCTTTGCTGTCTTAACCTGGGAACAGCCCACTGAGTGGGGTTTGGGCCTACAGGGCATAAACACTCCATCAAGATCACTGCCTCATGTTGATCAGGGCAGAAAGGGAAGGAAGTCCAGCAAATTTCCAGTGCTTATGACGTTAATTCTACCCAAGTGAGAACTGGATACCCAAGGCAGTCATTCTCTATCCTAGTAAAGGGTATGTGGGGCAAGAGATCAGGAGAGTGTCCTCCACAGGGAAGCTTGGAAGTAGAGTTGAAGCATGCCTCCCTTACATTCTTTCAGCTTTTTGTTCCTTTAACTGGTGGTGCTGGACCTGGCTGCACTTTACTATCACCTGTATTTTTTTTTTTTTTTTTGTGGTACGCAGGCCTCTCACTGCCATGGCCCCTCCCATTGCGGAGCACAGGCTCCGGACACGCAGGCTTAGCAGCCATGGCTCACGGGCCCAGCCGCTCCGCGGCATGTGGGATCCTCCCGGACCAGGGCATGAACCCGTGTCCCCTGCATCAGCAGGCGAACTCTCAGCCACTGCGCCACCAGGGAAGCCCGACCTGTATTGCTTTTAAACAACATTGATGTTGACCAAATTTGAACTAAACTTCTAGGGATGAGGCAAGAACATTTGTATTTTTTAAAAGCTTCATTGGCATTAACCATTAAGCCTGTGATCAACAAGGTGGAACTATATCCCAAGGAGGGTGAAATTTATAGTTTATTAGGGTGGTCCTGTGTCTACTACCTTTATGAACCAAAGTCCTCTTTATGGCCCCTTTGGACTGCTGGTGGCGATATGGATTTTTGGTACAAAGAGAGTTAAAATGGGTCCCAATAGTGTGTTGATAAAGTTAACTCTTTATCAACTTGCTGTTCCCAAGGCTGGAAAAGCTTTCCCTTTTCCCCATATACATATTGTCATTTGTTTGCCATTGGTGCTGCAGCAAGAATAAATGATAACATGGATGCCTCAGTAATGCAGAAATCAAGGTCTAAAATCAAATTATCTTGCTTTTTTTGCATTTAAGACCAAAAAATCCAGACTTTTCAAATTAATTTAAGATCCCAAGAAGTTTAATGTATTCCCCAGTATTTTACTCTGTTCAGTCTCAGTCAAAAGGATTTTTGTGTCTGGGTAGATGTGGGGGTTCCTTCAGTACCGATGTCCTGAGTTAACACTTGCTAGAAGAGGGTAGTTCGTTCAAGGCTTCAGAAGTTTTATTAGTTGAATGCCAAATTGCTCGTGAGCCTCATTCTTTAAAGAGTGGTAGGAGATAAAGTTAGAGAGGTCATAGTGGGCAGATTATTTAGGGGTTTCTAACTTAGTGTGAGGATTTTAGACTTTACTGAGTAAGATGGAAACTGTTGGGGAGTTTCAGGCCACTGCATCTCCACCTGCAATAATGGTGTCACTTATAAGCTTTTATAAGCTTTGTGTGTTTTACACTGATTTGCTTAATCTTCCCTCTGTAAATCTGTCTGAATTTCCTGAAATAATTTAGTGTGGTTGTCCCAACCTTCCCAGCTGACCTCACTGTGGACTTTGTGCCTTCAGCTTTAGCAGGGTACTTCTCAGGAGTTTTGTTGGATCCCAATCCTCTGGAATGTCATTTCAGTCTCCTTTTTTGTAGTCATTACGTTTGCTCTGTTAGATTTCATTGAGCCACAGCCACTGTTTCTGATATAATAACAATTAAAACTTCTCGCTTCCTAACCCTCTTTAAGAACACTGTGACTTGGCTGCATTTCCCTTTCCTTCTCAGTACATTTGTCTCTACTGGCCTTCAAGATCTCATTTTCTTTTTCATAGTAGACCATCCTGTCTTCTAAGATTTTATCCTTTCTACTAAGGTAATCTCTCCTTTTAACTCAATGGTTCTTAGCCAAGTGCAGTTTTGCTCTCTAAAGGACAGTTGGCAATGTCTGGAGACATTTTTGATTGTCATAATTGGGGCTGGGGGAGATGTGAAGGTACTATTCACATCTAGTGGGTAGAGGCAAGAGATGCCACAAAACATCCTATACACACAGCCCTCACACCAAAGAAATATCCAGCTAAAAAATGTCAGTAGTGCCAAGATTGAGAAACCCTGCTTTAACTTAATCTATATTCCTTTCTTGTTTTTTGTTCAACCAGTCCTGTTCTGATAATAAACCTAAAGTATATTTTTTTAATTACTCCAGTTCCTCCTTGATTCCAGAATTTGCAAATATGATTCCTAACACAAGCCCTTGGGTTTGAAATAATTCAATTGTGTTGTTTCTCTGTTTCAACCAAAGAAGACCATATAGTCTGTTTATAATAGAGGCCCCTATTTCTTTTCATTAGTTGGTTAATAAAATATATGTCCCTTTGGGGAGTGAAACTGGTTTGGATCCCTGAAGTCTAAACCCATGTCAGTGCCCAATTTGAAGTCCCATAGAAACCCTTAAATTTATGGACAAACCACATATATTCAGAGTCAGTCCCTCTGTACTTTTTAATAGTCCTGGAGGATGCTCAGAACAGCATAAACAGATGACCAGTTTTTGGTACTGCTGATCTAGTATTTGTCCTGGAATTAAACGTGTAATGCTAAGGGCATTTTATAGTATCAGACTGCAGACCTACCTAGAAACACAAAAAAGGCAGCAGCAAGAAAGTATTCCAACTTTGTAATGCTGGAATATCCTGCAAAATCAGGCATTCCTGGAGTTGAGTCTTCATTTATTATTAAGACTTGTATGGTAAGCATTTGCTGAGGCCTATTTAAAAAAAATTATATGCTTATAAACACCAGGGGCAGTTAGCTGTTCTGTATTGCCGAGGTCAAAAATCCCTGTGACCGGGCTTCCCTGGTGGCGCAGTGGTTGGGAGTCCGCCTGCCGATGCAGGGGACACGGGTTTGTGCCCCGGTCCGGGAGGGTCCCGCGTGCCGCGGAGCGGCTGGGCCCGTGGGTCAGGGCCGCTGAGCCTGCACGTCCGGAGCCTGTGCTCCGTAGCGGGAGGGGCCACGGCAGTGAGAGGCCCGCGTACCGCAAAAAAAAAAAAAAAAGATCCCTGTGACCTCACTTACTAAAATTAAGACTTAGAATCACTTGCTCTGGCCATGCCAGTTATTTTAGTATTCAGATTCTACTCCATATGTAGATTTCAAGATGCCAACCATAGCACTAGACCTTGGGTTTTGAGGAGTTTTCAATAAATTATACCTTTTTTTCTCCACCCAAATTTGGAACTAATTGAGTGGAAAAGAAAGAGCCTTAAGAAGCCATAGAGATCAAAATGTCAGGTTTATTACTGATACAACTGTTGGAGAATATGGCTTAGGCGTAAGGTCCAAATAGGCTTGCTACTGCTGTCCAGCTCCCACAATCTAATATATCCCTTGGTACAGCTCACCTGAGGGAGAGTTGGGGCCTGCAGAGAGTTGGGGCCTGCAGAGAGTTGGGGCTTTGGCAAATGTTCTTACCGAAGAACTGATCAAGAGGAGAGGGAGAAGGAAAGAGTAACTAGTGCTTGTCTGCTTTTAATTGATTAGTTTCACCCAATCAGGAAACATGGGTCAAAGGATGTCACAGCCCCCAAAATGGAGAAAGAATGAATGCAGATGGGAGAAAAATCCGAGAACATCATGTTAGTATAGTTTCCTCCACAAGGAAACATGAAGCACGTGTGATAAGTTTGCCCCTCCATCCCAGTCAACTACCATGTGACTGGCCTGTATTATTTTTATAATACTGGTTCTACTGTTTCTAAATACATCATCAAAATACACATTGTTCTTCTAATACATATGTCCTCTCTATCTAGGTCCTCCTGTATGATCCTCTCTTTGACTGGACAATGAATCCTTTGAAAGCTCTGTATTTACAGCAGAGGCCAGAGGATGAAAGTGAGCTCCACTCCACTCCAAATGCAGATGACCAGGAATGCAAACGAAATCTCAGGTGAGCAGTTTTTGGGGAAGGATCTGTTGTCAATTGTTCAGATTCTCCTATTCCCAAGGCCCTTTAAACTGTTCCACCTCATTAACCTTTGTGTTTTTTTCATTAGTGATATTGACCACAGTTTCAACAAAGTAGCTGAACGTGTCTTGATGAGACTGCAAGAGAAACTAAAAGGAGTGGAGGAAGGAACCGTGCTCAGTGTTGGTGGACAGGTGAATTTGCTCATACAACAGGCCATGGACCCCAAAAATCTCAGCCGACTTTTCCCAGGCTGGAAAGCTTGGGTGTGATATTAAACATGTGATTGCCTTTGAATTCAGCCTTTAGAAATTGTATTTTGGCCTTCATTTTTAACCCACCCACATACTTCAAATAGGTATTAATATTGAACTAAGTAAACTAATGTGTTTTTTAAAAAACGTTTAATGCTTGCTTCATTTACCTAAAGATGCTTTGATAGTCTCAAGGAACAGTTTTCTCACACTTTAGAAATAGTCAGTCAGTCATGCTCTACTTCTAAGGTAAATGTTTATTTTTTCTTCTCAAGTGCATACTTGTATCATTTTCAGTAGAATCACTGACTTTTGCTTTAGCTGAAAATGCAAGCAGCATGAGTATAGCAGCAGCGCTGGCAGATTTTTCTTTAGTAGGAGTTAGAACAAATAAATATACTGCTAGTTTTGATATAGCTTTAATTAAAACTTGTTTCCCGGATATTATATATGAATGATAAAATATTAATATATAAAAGGAAGAAAATAACTTTAAAATTGTAACCATCTGTATACCATGGTAAATATGTTTGGATTTTCAGTAGTAAGATCACTCAATGTTACTCAGTAATGAAGGTGTTATGATATGGAGAACAAATTTCACAGACACAGTATGGTTACTATTTTTTAGAAATGTATATTAGACCTTCTCATTCTGTTCTCTTTATCTTTTAAGCCCTCTGTGTTTCCAGTACTTTATCTTTCTATGATGCCTTCATATCTGTCTTCTAGTTCTTGAATTCTCTTGTCTCTATGTAATCTCCTTTTTAAACTATTCATTGGGTTTCTCCTTTCAAAAATTGTTTTCCATTTCTAGGTATGTATCATTCTTAAGATTTGCCTATTATTTGTTTCATGATGTCTAGTTGGGGTTTTTTTTTTTTAACTTTAAGTTTCTGTTGTTTGTATATGTTGGTTTTTGTAATTGGTGGGCTGTTTATCCATGTATTTTGTGACTTTAGAAGGTGAGCTTATTTTCAGTAGGACCTTCTCATGGGAATCTTGAGTGACCTGGGCTAAGAATAATTCCTTCCAGAAAAGTTTTATGTCTGGTTATGTCATAGTTCCAGGGCTATCACTGACAGAAGACCACTCTTTCTTTAATTTCTTGGCTTCAGGGTTTCCTGACCTGAAGAGTACTATAAATTTACTGAGAGAAGACTCCCAGGCCAAGACAGACATTCTTCCACATTATCTCCCTGTGCTAGTCAGCAGAATGTTTTACCGATGACCCCCCTTTCACTGAGAGTGTAAGCCTGAATGTGTCCCAACCTTATGGACATGAGGGGAGGTGCATTTAATTACTACCCACTGCCTTTTTAAAGTCCTCTTACAAATGTTATAGCTGAAATTCATAGGTTAATGAGATTGGCAAGTTTGTCAGGATAGCTAGAATATCAGCTCACACATCTACCTCTCTGGTTTTTAGTTTCCTTCTGAAACTGAAAATTTTTGGCCATAAGGATTTCCCCTTTCTTACAACTTCTGCTATGTGTTTAAAAAATATTTCTTATACCTTACCTAGCATTTCTGTGTGTATTGTTGGAAGGAAAGGGTTTAGGTATCAAGTTTGATATATAGCTAGAAATGGAACTCTTCTGTCCCCATAGTGTCATTAGATAAACAAATAAAACTATTGACTTGTCTATTGGTGAATATAATCCTTCCTCCATCCTTAGGAAACTGTTCATCTCAGCTGCAGAGATTAAGAAATGGGTGATTGAACCTTGATGAATGAATAGGATGAATGAATAGGAAACCTATTTTTATTACCAAAGTGAATCAAGGGAATGTAGCAAACTTAGAATGTCTTTATTTAAGAAAGCCTTGAAATCTTCATGGGTGGAATAAGAAATTATCAGCTAGAGGATAGTATAGGTAAGTGAATTTGTAGCTAATTCTTGCTAGTTGATGTATGTTATTCAAAGAGCTTTGAATAACATCATTAATCTACTCTTCAGCATTGAATGGTGTGCTGTAAAGCTCCTGTCCTATTCAGATTCTAAAGATTATGACAAGATGGAACAATGTCTGGAAATGAATAAGATAGAAATCTGGGAACAAATGAGGAATGTTTAGGTTTTTAAAATATTTATGATAAAATATTTGTTGTATGCTGAGTACCTGACATACATTATATGCAGTGTCTTTTGCAAGATTAGTGATGTTATTCCAGTTTACAGGTGGGGAAAGTGAAATTTGGAAAAATAAAATAACTTGTCCAAGGGCAAAATATAATATGTTGAAGGTACAAGTTTAATATGGACAATCTCTAACTTGGAAATCTTTCAAGTGAAAAGAATCTAGGCTTTACCAGTCAGTTGCTCATAAGGTCAGTGGAAACCAAGGAGAGAAGCTACTAGAAAAGCAGGTAAATTACAGACTGTTTGAACAGTTGTGTTCAGATTAAGGGAGATACTATTCGTTCCACTATTCTCTGTGCTGATCATACCACCTAATTAGTAGGTAAATAAATCCATGGCCATGATAGTATATACTTAAAATATATGCACTTAGAAATGCTAAAAATTTAAATATGGCCTAAAGCAAATAAAAGCAAAGAGGAAAACCTTTGATCTTCTTAAAGATTAAAGTAGGCTAGTGTTTAAATACATAGAAAGCTAGTGTACTGGCTTGAAATATGGAGATATGTGCCACTTCAAATATTTTGGTTGTACCTTAATGAAATTATATATTTCATGTAGATTTTTTTTAGTACTATTGAATGTATTTCTTTATTACACTGTTACCTGTTTTAAAATAAATCTTAAAGAAAATGTATGCTAAGACTCATTCATTTTATTTAAATATTTGAGTGTTCTGTGCGCCAAGCATGGTGCTGGGTATACAGCAATTTACAATGCAGTGTGAACTGAGAAGCCTGCTACACAGGACCAGACCAGTATGGTTCATCTCACTCTAAATAATCTAGTAGTTTTTCTTGATTACCCTGTGACAAAAAGCCAAATGAATGTTCTTTTTTGGGGGTGCCTAGAGAGTGATCTGGTCGACATTTCTAGAGTCTAAAAAATATATACTGGAAATGACAAAGATCCTAATATTCTAAATTTGAAGTTTGCATTCCACATATTTTTGTTTTTTAAAAAATCAGTAACTTCAGTCTTTAGAGTTTCAGGCTTTTTTGTCCAGTTTCTGAAAAAAGTGAATTTTGCATAAATACAGTACAAAGTTTTCACAGAGATTAGGTTCAGAATTTGGTGTGTAAGGTGAAAATCTAATGAAAATTATTCCCTGAAAAATCCCTTACTTTGCCCATAATGTACAACATGCATAATATTTTTAATGTACAACAATATGTAAAAATATATACTTTTACACTAATATACAATGTATGATTCTAAAGCAGTGGTTCTCAGGGGGTAATTTTGCTTCCCCACTCATTTGGCAATGTCTGAAGACATTGTGAGAGCATGAAACATGGACATATAGTGTTGAAGTTTAAGATCAGTACACATTTCCAAACCAGGAGAGAAATGGTCATGATTTGACTTGTAGATCTTGCCTTGCTATAAGTGTGTGTTCATAGCTGGTCTACTGTTAACATGATTTGCTATTTTTTTTAATTTTGGTAAAATACACATAACATAAAATTTACCATCTTGACCATTTTTAAGTGTACAGTTCAGTAGTGATATAAGTACATTCACACTGTAGTACAGCCAATCTCCAGCACTGTTTTCACCTTGCAAAGCTGAAGTTCTGTACCCATTCCACAACTCTCCATTCTCCCCTCCACCCAGCCCTTGGCAACCACTATTCTATTTTCTCTCTCTCTGAGTTTGACTGCTGTAGCTTCCTACTATAAGCATTTGTCTTTTTGTGACTGGCTTATTTCACTAACGTAATGTCCTTAATAAGGTTCATCCCAGTTGCTGTATATCAGAATTTCCTTCTTTTTAAAGATGGAATAATATTCCATGGTATGTATAGACCACATTTTTGTTTATCCATTTATCTGTTTGTAAACACTTGGGTTGCTTTCCCCTTTTAGCTATTATGAATAATGCTGCTATTGAGCATGGGTGAACAGATATGTCTTCAGGAATCTGTTTTTAATTCTTTTGGATATGTACCCAGAAGTGGAATCACTGGATCATACGGTAATTCTATGTTGATTTTTTTTTTTTTTTTTTTTTTTTTGCAGTATGCGGGCCTCTCACTGTTGTGGCCTCTCCCATTGTGGAGCACAGGCTCCGGACGCGCAGGCTCAGCGGCCATGGCTCACAGGCCTAGCCGCTCCACGGCATGTGGGATCTTCCCAGACCGGGGCACGAACCCATGTCCCCTGCATCGGCAGGTGGACTCTCAACCACTGCGCCACCAGGGAAGCCCCTATTTTGAATTTTTTGACGGAAACACCATGCTGTTTTCCATAGTGGCTACAGTGTTTTACATTCCCACAAACAGTGCACAAGGGTTCTGATTTTTCCACATCCTCACTGACACCTGTTATTTTCTGTTTTGTTTTTTAATAGTAGCCATCTTAATGCATGTGGAAGGGTCATTCCTGCAAGAAAAAACATTGTATACTTTATACAAATCCAATGAGTGGTATTGCAAGAAATAACGAGTTTTACGGGGGAAATATGTCCTTCAGTTAACAATTTTGAAAACCTTGTTCCGCCTTACTTAATGTTAGGTTATTTGAAAACCACCCCCAAATGTTCCCTAGTATTTAAATATTCACTATAGACTTATAATTCTTTGTAAATACTTAGTATTTCTTATTGCTTAAGCAATTTTTAAAAAATATCCCTGACTGTAAAGAGTTGGAAGAATTTTAAGAGAGAAAATGGTAATCACTCAGCTGGTTGCAGATTTGGTGGGGTTTTTTTTACTTTATTTTTTTGCGGTACGTGGGCCTCTCACTGTTGTGGCCTCTCCCGTTGCGGAGCACAGGCTCCGGATGTCCAGGCTCACGGGCCCAGCCACTCCGCAGCATGTGGGATCTTCCCAGACCGGGGCATGAACCCATGTCCCCTGTATCGGCAGGCGGACTCTCAACCACTGAGCCACCAGGGAAGCCCTACTTTATTTTTTTAATTGAAATATAGTTGATGTATAATATTATGTTGGTTTCAGGTATACTCCATGGTGATTTGACATTTGCATACATTATGAAATCACCTTGATAAGTCTAGTAGCTATCTGTCCTTGTACAAAGTTATTACACTATTATTGACCATATTCCTTGTGCTGTATATTATATTCCCCAGGCTTATTTATTTTATAACTGGAGGTTTGTACCACTTGCTCCCCTTCACCCATTTTGCCCCCTGCACCTTCTCCCCTCTGACAACAACCTCTGTTTGTTCTCTGCATCTCTGTCTGCTTTCATTTTGTTTTGCTTGTCTTGTTTTTTAGAATCCACATGTAAGTGAGATCATACGATATTTGTCTTTCTCTATCTGAATTATTTCACTTAACTATACTTACTTTGCCCTCTAGGTTCATCTCTGTCACTGCAAGTGGTAATATTTCATCCTTTTTTTAAAGGCTGAGTAATATTCGATTGTATATATATACCACATCGTTTTTATCCATTCATCTATTGACACTTAGGTTGCTTTCATATCTTGGCTATTGTAAATAATGCTGCTATGAACATTGGGGTGCATATATCTTTTTAAATTAGTGTTTTTGTTTTTGTTTTTTTTGAGGAGGTAAATACCCAGAAGTGAAATTGCTGGGTCATCTGTCAGTTCTATTTTTAATTTTTTGAGAACCCTCCCTATTTTTCATAGTGGCTGCACCAATTTAAAACAGTGCACCAGGGTTCCCTTTTCCTCACGTCCTCATCAACACTTGTTATTTGTTGTCTTTTTAACAATGGCCATTCTGACAGGTGTAAGGTGATATCTTGTTGTGTTTTTGATATGCATTTCCTTGATGATTGGTGATGTTGAGTATCTTTTCATGTGTCTGTTGGCCATCTGTATGTCTTCTTTGGAAAAAATATCTATTCAGGACCTCTACATTTTAATTGGGTTGTTTGGGTTTTTTGACGTTTAGTTGCATATATTTTGGATCTATCCTTTGCAAATGTCTTCTATTCAGTAGACTGCCTTTTCATTTTGTTGATACCTTTCTTCACTGTGCAAAAGCTAGTTTAATGTAATCCCATTAGTTTATTGTTGCTTTGGTTTCCCTTGCCTGAGGAGACAGATCCAAAAAAATAATGCTAACATCAGTGTCAAAGACCATACTGCCTTTGTTTCCTTCTTGGAGTTTTATGACTTCAGTTCTTAATCCAGTTTGAATTTACTTTTGTATATGGTATAGAAAAGTAGTCCAGTTTGATTATTTTGCATGTAGCTGTCCAGTTTTCTCAACACCATTTATTGAAGAGGCTGCCTTTTCCCATTGTGTATTTTTGCATCCTTTGTTGTAGATTAATTGACCATAAGTGTGTGGGTTTATTTCTGATCTCTCTATTCTCTTCCATTGATCAGCCTATTTTTATGCCAGTACCGTACTGTTTTGATTACTATAGCTTTGCAGTATTGTTTGCAGTCAGCAAGCATGATACCTCCAGCTTTGTTCTTCTTTCCCAAAATTGCTTTGGCTATTCTGGATCATCTGTGTTTCCATACAATTTATAGAATTATTTGTTTGGGTTCTGTGAAAAATGCCATTGGTATTTTGATAGGGATTGCATTGAATCTGTAGATTGCCTGTGGTAGTATGGTTATTTTAATAATACCAATTCTCCCAATCTACGAGCACAGTATATCTTTCTATTTGTTTGTGTCATCTCAGTTTCTTTCGTTAATGTTGTATAGTTTTCTGAGTACAGGTCTTTTACCTCCTTGTTTAGATTTTTTTCCTAGATATTTTATTCTTGTTGATGCAATTGTAAATGGAATTGTTTCCTTAATTTTTCTTTCTGAGAGTTTGTTGTTAGTGTATAGCAATGAAACAGATTTTTGCATATTAACCTTGTGTCCTGCAACTTAACTGAATTCCTTTATTAATTCTCATAGGTTTTTCGTGGCATCTTTAGGAATTTTTATGTCTAGTATCATGTCACCTGCAAAAAGTGACAGTTTTACTTTTCCTTTCCAATTTGGATTCCTTTTATTCCTTTTTCTCATGTGATTGCTATGGCTAGGACTTCCAATACTATGTTGAATAAAAATGGTGAGATTGAGCATCCTTGTCTTGTTCCTGATCTTAGAGGGAACACTTTCAGCTTTTCACCATTGAGTATTATGTTGGCTGTAGGTTTGTTGTATATGGCCTTTATTATGTTGAAGTATGTTCCCTCTATTCCACTATGTTGAGGGTTTTTATCATAAATGGATGTTGAGCTTTGTCAAAAGTTCTTTTCTGCATCTATTGAGATGATCATGTGATTTTTATCCTCAATTTTTTAATGTGGTGTATTTCATTGATTTGTGGGTGTTGAATTATCCTTGCATCCCTTTAATAAATCCCACTTCATGGTATATGATCCTTTTAGTGTATGGTTGAATTCCACTTAGTAATATTGTGTTGAGGATTTTTGCATCTGTTTTCGTCCGTAATGCCTGTAATTTTCTTTTTTTGTGTTGTCTGTCTGGTTTTGATATCTGGGTGATGCTGGTCTTAGAGAATAAGTTTAGAAGCGTTCCTTCCTCTTCAATTTTTTGGAATAGTTTGAGAAGAACAGGTGTTAACTTTTATTTAAATGTTTGGCAGAATTTACCTGTGAAGTCATCTGGTCCTGGACTTTTGTTTGTTGGGAGGTTTTTTAAAAGTATTGATTCAATTTCATTATTGTTGTTTGGTTTGTTCATATTTTCTATTTCTTCCTGATTCAGTCATGGGAAGTTTTACATTTCTAGGAATTTGCCCATTTCTTCTTGGTTGTCCATATTATTGGCATATAATTGTTCATAGTAATCTCTTATGATCCTTTGTATTCCTGTGGTTTTGATTGTAACTTATGATGATTCTGACTAAAGGTTTTATCAATTTTGTTTATCTTTCAAAGAACCACCTCTTAGTTTCATTAATCTTTTCTATTTTTTGTTTTTAGTCTCTATTTCATTTATTTCTGCTCTGATTTTTATGATTTCTCTCCTACTAACTCTGGGTTTTGTTTGTTCTTCTTTTTCTAGTTCTTTTAGGTCTAACTTTAGGTTGTTTATTTGAGATAATTCTTGTTTCCTGAAGTAGGATTGTATTGCTGTAAACTTCCCTCTTAGATCTGCTTTTGCTGTGTCCCATAGATTTTGGATCATTGTGTTTCTATTTTCATTCGTCTTCGGGTAGTTTTTAATTTCCTCTTTGATTTATTTAATGACACATTGGTTGTCCCTACTAAATACTATGTTACTGTTAGTTTCTCCCTTTATGTCTATTATTATTTGCTTTATATATTTAAGTGTTCCTATGTTGGGTGCATCTATATTTACAATTGTTTTATCTTCTTTTTGGATGGATCCCTATATCATTAAGTAATGTCCTTCTTTGTCTCTTGTTACAGTACTTGTTTTAAAATCTATTTTCTGTGATACAAGTATTGCTGTCCTGGTTTTCTTTTAATTTCCATTTGCATGGAATACTTCTTTCCATCCCATCACTTAGTCTGTGTGTGTCTTTAGATCTGAAGTGAATCTCCTGTAGGCAGCATATATGTGGGTCTTGTTTTTCTATCCATTCAGCTACTCTGTGTCTTTTGATTGGAGCATTTAGTACATTTAAAGTAATTAGTGATAGACATGTATTTATTGTCACTTTGTTAATTGTTTTCTGGTTGTTTTCGTGGTTCTTTTTTTGTTTTTTCTTTTGCCCTCTTTCCTTGTGATTTGATGGCTATCTTTAGTTTTATGTTTAGATTCCTTTCTCTTTCTTGTGTGTCTGTTATTGGTTTCTGGTTTGTGGTTACCACGAAGCTCACATATAACATGGTATAAGTTACATAATCATTTTAGTTGATCTCTTAAATTCAAATGCATTCTAACCAGTCTACATTTTTACTCCCCTATCCCAATGTTTAATGTCTTTGACATCGTATTTTACATCTTTTTGTGTTGTGTATTTCTTTATTTATTGTGTATATAGATGGTTTACTACTTTTGTCTTTTAACCTTTATACTAGTTTTATAAGTGGTTGAACTACTACCTTTACTGTGTGTTTCCCTTTACCAGTGAGATTTTTCTTTTCATAATTTTCCTTTTTATAGCTGTGGACTTTCCTTTTCTGCTTAGAGAAGTCCCTATAACATTTCTTTTTTTGTTTTTTCTGGCCATGCCACGTGGCACGCAGTATCTTAGTTTGCCAACCAGAGATCAAACTCATGCCCCCTGCAGTGGAGGCACAGAGCCCTAACCACTGGACTGGCAGGGAATTCCCTATAACATTTCTTATAAAGCCAGTTTAGTGGTGCTGAACCATTTTAGCTTTTGCTTGTCTTTGAAACTCTTTATCTCCCCTTTAAGTCTGAACGATAGCCATGCCAGCTAGAGTATTCTTGGTTGTAAGCTTTTTCCTTTCATCACTTTGAATATATCATGACACTCCCTTCTGGACTACAAAATTGTTGCTGAAAATTCACCTGATAGCCTTATGGAGATTTCTTTGTATGTTACTAATTGCTTTTCTCTTGCTACTTCTAAGATTCTCTTTAATTTTTACGATTTTACTTTTTTTTTTTTAATTTTTTTCTTTTGGCCATGCCGTGCAGCTTGTTGGTTCTCAGTTTCCCAACCAGGGATGGAACCCAGGCCACAGCAGTGAAAGCCCGGGATCCTAACTCTATGCCACCAGGAAACTCCCTTTGCAATTTTAATTATAATGTGTCTTTGTGCGGACATCTTTGGATCATCTCGTTTGGAACTCTCTGTGCTTCCTGGACTTGAATGTCTGTTTCTTTCCCCTCGTTAGGAAATTTCTCAGTAATTATTTCTCAAATAAGTTCTCTGCCCCTTTCTCTCTTCTTCTAGGACCACTGTAATGCAAATGTTAGTATGTTGTCTTAGAGGTCTTGTAAACTATCCTCATTTTTTTAAATTCTTTTTTCATTTCTCTGTTCAGCTTGGGAATTTCCACTACCATGTCTTCCAGATTGGTGATCCATTCCTCTGTATTATCTAATCTACTATTGATTCCTTCTAGTATATTTTTTATTTCAGTTATCTTATTCATCAACTCTTTTTGGTTCTTCTTTATATTTTCAAACTGTTCGTTTAAATGGTCATGGTGTTCTCCATTCTTCTCCAGAGTTCATTGAGCACCTTTATGATCTATACCTTGAACTCTTTATCTGGTAGATTCCTTATCTCTACTTTGTTTAGTTCTTTTTCTGATATTTTGTCTTATTCCATTGTTTGGAACATAAATTTCTGTCTTCTCATTTTGCCCAATTCTCTGTGTTTATTTCTATGTACTAGGTAGGTTGGTTACATTTCCCAATCTTCCCAAGCCTTATTTAGGAAACATCCTGTGGGGCTCAGCAGCACACTCCTCTCTGGTTAAGAGGTATATGTTCTAGTGTACCCCCTACGTGGGCTGCCTGTGCGCTTCTGTTGTGACGTGGCTGGCCCCAACCCCACTGGCTGCAAGACCATGTCTTGTACGGCGGCTGTGGGCCCACTGGAAGGTGGGGTAGGCTTCCTATGTGGTTGTGTGACTCAGGGGCATTCGGGATTGGTGCTGTCCCACTGGTGAGAGAGGCCAGGTCTCCACATGGCTGTCTGTATAGCCGAGGCCTCAGGGTTAGTGCCAGCCTGCTGGTGGACAGGGCCAGGTCCCCAGCACTAATAGGCTAGAGGGAGGATTCCAAAATGGCACTGGTGTTACCAGTACTAGATTAAGCTCCCCAAAATGGCTGATGCCTCCATCCCCAGGGGGAGTCCTGATTGCTTCTTGCCTCTCTGGGAGGTTCTCTAAGATCAGTAAGTGGGTCTGACCCAGGCTCCTTTCAAACTACTGCCTCTGCACTGGGACTCAGAGCATGTGAGATGTTGCATGCACCCTTTAAGAATGGAGTCTGTTTCCTGTAGCCTTCTGGCTCTCCCTAATTTAAGTCCTGTAATTTTCAAAGCCAGACACTCTGGGGGCTCATCTTCTCAGTGCAGAATCCCCAGGCTGGGGAGCCTGATGTGGGGCTTGGACCCCTCACTCCTTGGGGAGTACCTCTGTGATACTGATATTCCTTCCATTCGTGGGTCGCTGACCCTGGGTTGTGGTTCCTGACTATACCATGTCCACCGTTCCTACCTGTCTTACGGCTCCTTCTTTAATGGAAAATCTTTTCTGCTAGTCTTCAGGTCATTCTCACAGATAGTTGCTCTGTAAGTAGTTATCATTTTGGTGTTTTCATGGGAGAAGGTGAGTTCAGAGTCTTCGTACTCCACCACCTTGGCCCTCACATTGTGTTAAATTATTGCAGTGTAAAGCAACATGGACAAGTGGATTTCATAGACATCTCAAACATATTCATGGCATAAAAAGGCCAAGAAACAATGAAAATAATCCTGATGAGTCAATGCCTTCTACTTCTAAGGAAGGCATACCATTGCTGCACAAACTCTTCCTGATATTAGAAGAGCCCGTTTTATGAAGCCAGTATTACCCTGAAGTCAAAAATACAAGAATTACAAGAAGAACAAAACAAAACTGAAGACCAATATCGTTCATGAATAGATGCAAAAGGCCTTACCAATATTAACAAGTCAATTCCACCAATATAAAAGAGATAATACAACATGACCAAATGTATGAAGTGTTGTACAAAGTGAGGGGGTTTCATAGACCAAAGTGAGCAGGAACAAGGAAGTTATACTGGGCATTGTCAGTTGGTTAGAACAGTTACTTCCCTTATATGGAGCAAAGGGAAGTCTTGGAGCCAGGTTAGGTAATTTTTGCTGAGCAGGAAAGTGCTGATTGGTTGACCTAGGCCTACCTCTTCTGGGAGAGCCGAGCACAGAAATTTAAGTTTTGGTTTACTAACATGGGGCTTAGCATAAGCAACTCCATCTTGGGCATAGTCTGGACACTTTAACCTGGGTATCAAGAAATATTGTTGATGTTTTATACAGATGGCCAATAGGTACATGATAAGGTGCTCAACATCGCTAATTATTAGAGACATGCAAATCAAAACCACAATGAGGTGCCACCTCACATTAGTCAGAATGTCTATTGTTAAAAAATCTACAAATAACAAATGCTGGAGAGGGTGTGGAGAAAAGGGAACCCTCCTACACTGTTGGTGAGAATGTAAGTTGGTGCAGCCACTATGGAAAACAGTATGGAGGTTCCTCAGAAAACTAAAAATAGAATTACCACGTGAAATAAAATAGAATTACCAATAGAAATCCCACTCCTGGGCATATATCCAGACAAAACTATAATCCAAAAAGATACATGTACCCCTATGTTCATAGCAGCACTATTCACAAGAGCCAAGACATGGAAACAACCTAAATGTCCATCGACAGATGAATGGACAAAGAAGATGTGGTACATATATACAATGGAATGCTACTCAGCCATAAAAAAAGAACAAAATAATGCCATTTGCAGCAACATGGGTGCAACTAGAGGTTATCATACTAAGTGAACAAAGTCAGAAAGAGAAAGACAAATACCATATGATATCACTTATATGTGGAATCTAAAATATGACACAAATGAACCTATATATGAAACAAGCAGACTCACAGACATTGAAAACAGACTTTTGGTTACCAAAGGGGAAAGAAAGGTGGGAGGGAGGGATAAATTAGGGATTTGGGATTAACATATACACACTACTATATATAAAATAGACAATCAACAAGGCCCTACTGTATAGTACAGGTAAGTCTACTCAATATTCTGTAATAACCTATTTGGGAAAAGAAGCTGAAAAATAATGGATATATGTATAACTGAACCACTTTGATGTAAACCTGAAACTAACACAACATTGTAAATCAACTATATCCCAACATAAAATAAAAATTAAATTAAAAAAGAAAAAATGGTAACTTGGACTCTATTAAAATTAAATACTTTTTCTCCTCAAAAGACATCATAAAAAAATGAAAACACCCACAGATTGGCAAAACAGTATCTGGTAAATGGTTTGTTTTTAGACTATATTAAAAAATCTTTTAACACAATATGAAATAAACAATTTAGAATTGGCAAAAGATTTGAATAGATACTTCACCAAAGAAGATACCAAGTGGCAGATAAGCATGTTAAAGATCTTCAATATCATAAGTCATTTAGGAAATGCAAACTAAAATCACAATGAGATGCTATTCACTATACATCCCCTAGAATTAAAACATTTGACAACACAAAGTGACATAAACCAAGTGGAGCTACTTAAGTTCATTGCTGGTGGAAATGCAAAATGGTACAGCCACTTTAGAAAAACAGATTCTTATAAACATTTGCTAAAATGACCATATTATCCAAGGCGATCTACAGATTCAGTGCAATCCCTACTGAATGACCAATGGCATTTTTCACAGTACTGGACCAAAAATTCTTTAAAGTTGTATGAAAACACAAATAGCCAAAATAATCTTGAGAACAGAGCTGGAGGAATCAGACTCCCTGACTTCAGACTATACTACAAATCTACAGTAATCAAAGCAGTATGGTACTGGCACAAAAAAAGAAATGTAGATCAATGGAACATGATAGAAAGCCCGGAAATAAACCCAGGCACATATGGTCAATTCATCTACAACAAAGGAGGCAAGAATATACAGTGGAGAAAAGGCAGTCTCTTCGATAACTGGTGCTGGGAAAACTGGACAGCTACATGTGAAGGAATGAAATTAGAACAGTCTCTAACACCAAATATAAAAATAAACTCAAACTGGATTAAAGACCTAAATGTAAGACCGGATAATATAAAACACCTAGAAGAAAACATAAGCAGAACACTCTTTGCTATAAATTGCAGCAATATTTTTTTGGATCCGTCTCCTAGAGTAATGGAAACAAAGCAAAAATAAACAAATGAGACCCAATTAAACTTAAAAGCTTTTGCACAGCAAAGGAAATCCTAACCGAAATGAAAAGACAACCTACAGAGTGGGAGAAGATATTTGCAAACATTGTAACTGACAATTTCCAAACTATATAAACAATTTATACAGCTCAATATAAAAAAAAACCCAATCAAAAAAAGTGGGCAGAAGACCTACATAGACATTTCTCCAAAGAAGACATAAGGATGGCCAACAGGCACATGAAAAGATGCTCAACATTGCTACTTATTAGAGAAATGCAAATCAAAGTCAAATAGGTATCACTTCACACCAGTCAGAATGGCTGTCATCAAAAAGTCTACAAATAACGAATGCTGAAGAGGGTGTGGAGAAAAGGAAGCCCTCCTACACCATTGGTGGGAATGTAAACTGGTACAGCCACTATGGAGAACAGTATGGAGGTTCCTTAAAAAACTTATTATAGAACTACCATATGACCCAGCAATCCCACTGCTGGGCATATATCTAAAGAAAACCATGGTTTGAAAGGATACTGCACCCCATTGTTCATTGCAGCACTGTTTTCAATAGCCAAGACATGGAAGCAACCTAAATGTCCATCAACAGAGGAATGGATAAAGAAGATGTGATACATATATACAGTGGAATACTAGCCATAAAAAAGACAAAATAATGCCATTTGTGGCAACATGGATGGACCTATCATATTAAGTGAAATAAGTCAGACAGAAATAAATATTATGATATCACTTATATGTGAATTTTAAAATGACACAGATGAAATTATTTCCAAAACAGAAAGAGACTCAGACTTAGAAAACAAATTTATTTATTTACCAAAGGGGAAGGGGGAGGGATAAATTAGGAATTTGGGATTAACAGATACACACTACTACATATAAAATACACAACAGGGATCTACTGTATAGTACAGGGAACTATATTCAACATCTTGTAATAAACTATGGAAAAAGATCTGAAAATATATATATATATATATATATATATATATATATATATATATATATATCTGAATCACTTTGATGTACACCTGAAACGTAAAGCAAGTATAGTTCAATAAATAAATAAATAGATATTTAAACATATAATTATTGTTTACCTCAGCAATTCCACTCTGAGTTATTTCCCAAGAGAAATGAAAATACGTATCCCCATAAAGACTTGTACATGAATGTTCATAGCAGCTTTATCCACAATGATCCCAAGCTGGAAAAAAACAATTGTCCATCAACCTGCTGAATGTTTAAAGAAATTGTGGTATAGCCATGTAATGGAACATTAGCCATTCTAAAAGCAATGAACTACTGAAATATGCAACAAGAATGAATTTCAAAAGCATAATTCTAAAGAAGCAAGACCAAGAAAGACTACATATAGTATCATTCCATTTATGTGACATTTTAGAAAAGGCAGAATTGTAGTGATTGAAAGGAGATCAGTCCCAGGGGAATGGCATGGGATGGGTGGATTGACTGCAAAGATGTACAGTTTGGGGGTGATGGAAATGCATGATACCTTGATTGTGGTGAAAACTGCATAACTATATATATATATATATATATATATATATATATATATATATATATATATATATATATATTTGTCAAACTGAGTACTTACAGTAGGTGAATGTATATGTAAATTATATGAATAAATCTGATTTTTTTTCTTAAATATACATTAGGTCTCTGACTGCTGAATTTTTTATGCTTGGGAGTATAAGCCTCTGGTCTGTTAGGATTGTAGACAGTTACAGTGTGATAAGTGTGATGATGGTTAGTAGTAGAGGGTTTTTATGGGAAGGTACAGTAATTCAGACTTGGAGAGTATGGTAGGCTTTGTTCCTTGACCTAACAGTCATCTCCAGTTTTCTATTCTTCCCACTGTGGAAGCTAAGAGATAGATTTTTGCTTTTCTGGCTCCTTTAGCTAATGGTGCCCCTGTAACCCAGTTTTGTTCAAAGATGCCTAAGCTGAATGGCACCAGGGATTCTAGTAAGGCTTTTGCATTCTAATAAAAGGAGAACTTGCTACACTGCCCTTTTTCTTTTTTTAATGGAGAAAGGGCTCTGCCTGATAGAAATGCACAAATAAAGAATTCTTCAAATAAAGAAGAAAAACAATCAGACTGAGGGGTTTTTTTGCACCTAAGTATAATATTTTTATTTAAGTATGATTGTTAGAATACTACAGTTTCGCAGAATACCAGGAATAATTTCTACATTTTCCATGGCTACTGTATTCAGTCTGATGTTCTATTTCTGTTTAATCCTCCTTACTTTTAATTGGCCTAGATTCTGTGCCAAGAATATACAAGTCATTCCAGCCAGAATAAACTATCTCTGATGGAATCAGGGCTTGAAGGGTTAAAGCTCAGAAAAGAAATTATAGTTTATAATTATATATTTTTATATTTTTTATATAGTTATAATTATATTCCATAAGTGGAATCAGGCCTTAGTCTAGTAAAAGTTGGTCCTTCATAAATATTGTCAAATGAAGTAACTTCTTGTGTTCCCATTTCCTCTTCCAATATATCTTTATAGTCATATTTTTTTTTCCTGTGCTTGCTCAAACCTGAAACCTAGAGAGGAATGACAAATATTTAGAAAGATGCAAGATATGACAGGATATAGACTTATTCAATATGCTACTGCATTCCAGGTAAGGTCTATTCCACATTCCTTCTCACCACTCTTAGAGCAGATATCTTTATATCCTATTTAACCGAAACCGAAATAAATGTCCCAAATTCTGAGGTCATCCTACTTTTCACTACCATATTTTATTGTCCATCTTTACAAAAGGTTCTGTAGGATCTGGGTTTGGGGTTTGACCTACTACTAGCTAGCTCTGTAATTTTTTTTTTTTTTTTTTGCTAGTTCTGTAATTTGAAGCAAGTTATTTAACCTTTGTCTCAATGTCCTCATCTATAAAGGGGGTAGATGGGGATAATAATAGCACATGCCTCAGCATATTTTTGTGAGAACTAAGTGTGATGGTGCATGTAGAAAACTTGGCATTTAGTTAGTACTCCACAATTAACTATTAGCTAACAGTTCTTTATTCACAAATGAAGAGAAGCCATTTCTGTCCCTAGAGCTAAAGTTTCCAAATTCTGGATTTGATTTCCTCATGCTTCTTGAAGAAGTGGCACACATTCCCTCCTCTTTTCAATGCCAGCGTCTTCAATATATCACCTTGTACTGCCTTCAGTTATGATGCAGATCTCCATTACTTAAAATAATTTTCACTTGCTCTTATGCTCCTTCCAATTACCATGCTGTATCTTTCCTTCTTTTCACAATAATCTTTTAGCTCAGTAATTTATATTATCTGCTTCCATTTTTGTACTTGTCATTCCTTTCAAGTACAAAATTCCTGCCATTGAGACTCTACTATGTTCTACACATTGGGAACTCAGTAGCAAACAAAACAAATAACTTCCTGCCCTCAAGTGACGACAGTTGCCTAAACCTGTTCTCCAGAAGGCCATCAACTGCATTAAACCCCTGAAGTGGAAACCACAGTGTGTTTGAGGACCAGGCTAGATGCCAGTGATGCCGGGTTGTGAGCCAGGGGGAGAGAGTGGGACATGATAAGGGTGGAAAGCTAGACCAGCCTCCAATAAAGATGTTAAAAAAAAAAAAAAAAAAAAAGCATGGGTTCTAGAGCTACCTAGTCTCAATTCAAATCCTGGCCCTCACAGTAACTGACCTTGAGCAAGTAACTTGGCATCTCTTTGCTTGTCTGTAAAATGTAGGTAATAGAACCTGTCTCGTTGGGTTGTTCTGAAGATCAAATGAATCAATTTTATAAAACACTCTAAGACAGCACTTCCACATGGTAATTGCTAAAGAAGAGTTTGTTAAATAAGTGTTTTGTTTTAATTATGCTGATTTAAATTTGTAGATCACTGTCTGTTGTGTGGGGAATGGACTGGAGGAGTATAAGTTTAGAGACCATTGCAGAAGCCTGCAGAGGGATGATGGCAACTTGGACTGTGGTGGTGGCAATGAGTTGGAAATAAGTGGATAGGTTCAAGCTAATAATAGTTAACATTTATAGAGTATATACTATGTGCCAAGCACTATTCTATGCTCTTTACATATATTATCTCTTATTACCTCACAACAATATATGAGCTAGGTACTATTGTTATTTTCATTTTATAGATGAGGAAACTGACCAAGTAACTGGCCCAAGATCATACAGACAGTAAACAGTAGAGCCCAAAATCAAAACCAGGCAGTTATGAATCAGCACTCCATAATTATAACCTCTTTGTTTTACTGCCAATCACAGATGACAGTGGGACAGAACTCATACACTCAGATTATATGAAAACTATAATTAGGCTTTGGCTATGTTAGAATTATTGGTACTTCTGGAATAGCATTTATTTTGCCAAGTGAAGTTTGCTCATTAAAAATTATTACCGAGGGCTTCCCTGGTGGTGCAGTGGTTGAGAGTCCGCCTGCCGATTCAGGGGACAAGGGTTCGTGCCCCGGTCCGGGAGGATCCCGCATGCCGCGGAGCGGCTGGGCCCATGAGCCATGGCCGCTGAGCCTGCGCGTCCGGAGCCTGTGCTCCGCAACGGGAGAGGCCACAGCAGTGAGAGGCCCGCATACCGGAAAAAAAAAAAAATTACTGAAACATGATATGCAACATTTTAAAAGGAGAATTCATTTTTTAAAAAAAAACATGTTATCCAACTCTAAATAAAATAGAAAATTTCCTTCTATTCCCAAATAACAATTTTATGTATAAAGGCAAAAATGACTTGGCAAATTTATTTATGTCTATATACTGTGCAGAGTGCTGAAGTGTTTGTTAGGTGCTTAGAAATGTGTACATGTCTGGAAAGTATTGTTTTTGTTTATAAGAATTTCCCATTATTGCTAAAAAAAACACCTACTTTTGAAGTTAGCTGAAGAGTTGCTTGTAGCAATTTCCTTCCAGTTGGCAATGTACCTAAGCACATTACATAGACATTCATTAAATTAAATTGATTTATTAGTAAGTAATAAATTGATTCATTAGTACATACTTAGACTACTTCTAAAATTCTACTTTATCTATGAAATCTTAGATTAATGGTGACAAATTCACTAGTCCAAATGTTTAATTTCATTTTTTTTTTTTTTTTTTTTCAGTATGAGGGCCTCTCACTGTTGTGGCCTCTCCCATTGCGGAGCACAGGCTCTGGACGCGCAGGCTCAGCGGCCATGGCTCACGGGCCCAGCCGCTCCCTGGCACGTGGGTGGGATCTTCCTGGACCGGGGCACAAACCCATGTCCCCTGCATCGCCAAGCCCAAATGTTTAATTTCTTGACTTTCCCACCTCCAAGTAGCTCTCATGCACCTAAGGCAACCCATAGGACAAGGAGTTGGAGGAGTTATGAAAATGGTGCCTACCATCTACCACGTTGGTGCCCTTTGGCCTCCCACCAGCACATGTCTCCTCATTTTATCCCGTTCCATTCCTGCTAGATCATATCCTCAACTGAGTGACAACTAAGATGTTAGTTAACTTCTAAATTAAAAGTACGAATGGAAAACTCTGAGAGGAAAAAAGTCATGGGAAAACTACAGCAACAAAACCTTCTCCTTGGTTCTGGATTGCCAGACCTACTGTCTCTGACGTATACATTTAAATCATTTGGTTTATGATCTTATTAGAGAAATGGTGCTGTCTTTGCTGTGTCCAGTAAACATGAGATCATATTCAAGCAGGGTACATGCAGTTGCCATTTCAGTTCCCTAAACAGAGACTGAAATAGGGAGACAGATGTAGCCCGAGAAGAGGTAGATAGGGAAGGACAAGTATGATGAACTAAGAAGATGAGAGAAAGCTCCGAGGCCCAGGTTTCCTGTGACTTATTGCATCATATTTTGGTCTCTGTATCTCCCTTTCCCAAGCCTCCTTTCTTACAACTGTACCCAAGAAATCAGGTAAGGAGTTGATCACAGCAGGTGCTAAAATGAAGCTGGCTGAGAAAGGAAGAGGAGGATTAAAATTGTCATGTAATTCAGAAAACACTGATTTTCATTTGAATTATTTTACTTTTGTTAACTTTGTATTCCTGAATTTTTTTGTTATGAGAAGGTATATATTATGCAATGGTGTTTAATTGTAATAAAATACTGTGTCTAAGTCAGCTCGTTCTTGTTACTGCTACCTCTTGTTACTCCAAGAACTTTATTCTGTGGCCTTAAATGAGATAGTGCTGGGTCACTGTTAAGTGAAAAGATGCAAGATAATAGCAGGTGGTTTAAACCCTTTCCAGGACCTCTTAGTTGACAGTTCAATCTGGCTTAACCTTAAATTTAGGCAGACTTTGTGCTTTCAGTGGTTGCTCAGGAGCACTATGAATAGTGGGTGTCAATAATTCTGCTTCCTTAGATTCATATACTGAAAGATTTTCATTCCACCTTCAAGTTACCAAGATAAAGGACCTTTGATCAATTGTATGCTAAACCCTGACAGTCTGGGGCAAAAACTTATGCCATATTTAAGGTTGATCACTGACCCTGCTTTACCTGAGATCAGGATATGAATTTATTCAATTGTTAAAAAAGAACTTCTCATCAGGAACATGACAGCAGTAGCCAGTGAGAAATCAAAGCTTTACAAATAGAAGCAACAATCTGATTATAGCCTTATCATGCTGTTTATATAATAGAGCTGATCTAAGAAATTTTTGAAATTTTTTTTTAGATACTAGCAAAGTAAAGTATATGTGGACTCTACCGTGGATCCCTCAGGAGTATAAATTTAATACCTTAATGGCCTGGGGAAAGTCCCTAGCCAGAATGGCAACATAACTACCTGTCTTAGAAATCAAAGGGGCAGCTTCAGACATAGAAACTACCCACTGAGAGCTCTCACCAACAGGGTTAATAGAACGTCAGGAAATTATTTAAGATACCCCAGCTGCTGATGACTTAATGGGTTATGTTAAATTTCACATGCAGTTTGAAAAATATGAAGATCCTAGAAGAGGAACATCCATCTCGCTAGAGAATACACCCCTGAAAATGCATCAGGCTGAATGCCAGCAGTAGGCAGAGTAGCCACTATGTGGCATTGTAGGTGACTCAGTAACAGCAATGCAGGCATTGCTTTATGTTCTAAGCACCTACAGCAATGTATCTCTGGATACTACAGAATTTGCAACAGTACTCATCAGTGTCCTTGAGTCCAAGAGTGAAGTTGGCTCTATCCAATCCATTCTTCAAAATTATAATAATATTGTACTCAATTGATATTGTTGCCCTGTGCATCTGAAGTTGTACATGGTTTCTTCCCAGGAGAGCATCCATCTGTCATAACAAGGGGCTAGCACAAAAGCCTTTGGGAAGAAACTGGTTTGTATCATTCAATATCAGTGTTCAACACATGTATGTCATTCTAATGGTCCAACTATCAAAAACTGTTTATAGATTTTGAAGGATACTCTCCAAGGAATTAGTGGCTACCAATTCTTCTGAAGGGAAAAATGACTTTGAAATTCTCATCAAATAAGGTATTATAAAGCCAGTTACAAATATCTAGACAACTACAAAGATCTAAGAGGGAAGTAGACTGTGGAGACCATAAATACACTGGGAAGAAGGTGCTGTCCTAATGTCTGCTCTCAGCTAGGGGAAGGTCTTTGCAAATTCTTGTCTTGCCTGAGATAATCAGTAGGCTGTGGTCAGTAATACTACTGAAATATTCCCAAATAATCATGCTGGATTCCATTTGAAATTTTTGTTGTCTAGAGATCAGTAGAAAAACTTGCTTTCTAACAATTCCAAGTGGGTGCCAAATTATGCTCAAGTCAGAGAACGAACTGATAGAGGTTGTACATAATTTGGAAACATGAGGTATCTACATTTTTTATTTATTTATTTTATTTTTATTTATTTATTTACATCTTTATTGGAGTACAATTGCTTTACAATGTTGTGTTAGTTTCTGCTGTATAACAAAGTGAACCAGCTATATGTATACATATATCCTCATATCCCCTCCCTCTTGCACCTCCCTCCCACTCTCCCTATCCCCCCCTCAGGTGGTCACAAAGCACCTAGGTGATCTCCCTGTGCTACGCAGCTGCTTCCCACTAGCTATCTATTTTACATTTGGTAGTGTATATATGTCCATGCCACTCTCTCACTTCATCCCAGCTTACCCTTCCCCCTCCCCGTATCCTCAAGTCCATTCTCTACGTCTGCGTCTTTATTTCTGTCCTGCCCCTAGGTTCATCAGAACCATTTTTTTAGATTCCATATATATGTGTTAGCATGCAGTATTTGTTTTTCTCTTTCTGACTTACTTCACTCTGTATGACAGACTCTAGGTCCATCCACCTCACTGCAAATAACTCGATTTTGTATCTTTTTATGTCTAATATTCCATTGTATATATGTGCCACATCTTCTTTATCCATTCATCTGTCAATGGACACTTAGGTTGGTTCCAGGTCCTGGCTATTGTAAATAGTGCTGCAATAAACATTGGGGTACATGTCTCTTTTTTGAATTATGGTTTTCTCAGTAGTGGGATTGATGGGACATATGGTTGTTCTATTTTCAGTTTTTTAAGGAACCTCCATACTGTTCTCCATAGTGGCTGTATCAATTTACATTCCCACCAACAGTGCAAGAGGGTTCCCTTTTCTCCACACCCTCTCCAGCATTTATTGTTTGTAGATTTTTTGGTGATGGCCATTCTGACCAGTGTGAGATGTTACCTCATTGTGGTTTTGATTTGCATTTCTCTAATAATTAGTGATGTTGAGCATCCTTTCATGTGTTTGTTGGCAATCTGTATATCTTCGTTGGAGAAATGTCTATTTAGGTCTCACCATATCAAAGCTAGATGTATTTATCCCATTACATATAGAGTATATGATACCAAAAAACCACTTCAAGTTTTCCTGGTTTATTCTGTTTTTATCCTTTTCTCCATGAAGGGAAGCCATTAGGAATCTTCTTCACCTACCAGAGAAGGGTGTTAGGGGATGATAGTGGGGAAAGTCTTGTGTAGACTGACATGCTCATTTATTTCTTCCCTTTGAACTGAATTGTTTTATTCTTTTGTATTCCAGTAGTGATAGAATATAGGTTACTGGGTGTGGATTATTTTGTAATCTTTCACTGAAGCTAGCTGGCCCTTTGCTGAATTAGCCAACTGTATAAGGCAAAGGCAGAGCAGGATTTCAAAAGCTTTCCTGAGAGAATTCTCTATCCTGCCCTCATAAGCTCATTCAAAATGGACCTCCCCTACCTCTCTCTCCTTTCTTTACCATCTTAGGAAAGGAAAAAGTACAGCATTATGACTCCTTTCTTTGGATGTCATTTCTTGCATCATTATTACCATCTGTATGTATTCAGTGCCTCAGAAACCACAAATGTACTGTCTATAAGGAATCCCAGTACTATGCTCTGGACAAGATATTGGGGTTATTGAGTCATAAAATCTTTTCACTATTTATTAAAAAAATATTTTAGCACATCTACTATGGGTGATTAGCTCTTTATTCCTTCTTATCTTTTTTATTTTTATTTTAATTTATTCTTCCCATAATTATCTTTTTTTCTATTATTCTTGTTTTCTCATTTTCCTTTTTTCTTAGTCATTCTTTCCCTTTTTTCTTTGTTTCTCTTATCTTTCCTTTTCTCATTGTTCTCTACTTCCTCTGGCCTCTTTTTTCTGGTCTATTTTTCAATGGTGGTCAACCTAATTTTTCCTATTTCATGTTCTTATCTCCCTCTTCCAAATGTCTTCCTTTTTCTTATGTTTCTTTACTTACACCATCTTTGTTTTATTTTTCCTTCCTCTTCATCCATGCAGTATTCACATTCTTTATTGTAGCTGAGTAAATAGTGAATATTTTTAAAGCTTTATTGAGATATAATTCACATCCCATAAAATTTGCCCATTTAAAGTGTACAATTCAATGGCTTTTTAGTGTATTCACAGAGTTGTGCATCCATCACCACAATCAATTTTAGGACATTTCATTACTCCAAAAAGAAACTTCATACCCCTTAGCCATCACTTCCCAATCCCCACAAATCTCTAAGCCCTAGGCAACCACTAATCTACTTTCTGTCTCCATATAATTTGCCTATTCTGGACATTTCATATAAATGGAGCCATACAATATGTGGTCCTTTGTTATTGGCTTCTTTTACTAAGAAGGTTCATCAGTGTTGTAGCACGATCAGCATTTCTTTTTATTGCCAAATAATATTCCATTGTATGGATATATCACATTTTAATCATCAGCTGATGAATAGATTGTTTCTAATTCTTTGTTATTATGAATAATGATATTATGAATATTCATGTACAAGTTTTTATGGACATGTGTTTTCATTTCTCTTGTGTATATACTGAGGAGTAGAAACGCTGGCTTGTATGGCAACTCTATATTTAACCATTTGAGGAACTGCTGGATTGTTTTCCAAAATGGCTATACCATTGTACATTCCCACTAGCAGTATATAAAGGCTCCAATTTCACCACATCCTTGCCAACACTGGTACTATATGTCTTTTTAATTATAGCTATCTTTGTGGGTATGAAATAGGATCTTATTGTGGTTTTGATTTGCATTGCCCTGATGACTATATGAAGTATTTTTAAATTTCCATCACACAAAATAGCCTAAAAATGTTTTTCAAGGGCCGAAGTATGTCACTGAAAAATTATAATTTTTTAATGTCCCACACAGGAAGATTGGTGAATACAGGCTGAGGAAATTCTTTATATTATTAATTTCATGTTCTTAGCCTTGTTTCTATATCCCAAAGTAAGAAGTAAAGCAGACTTAGACTAAGGCATAAGAATAAAGTCTGTTAATAAAGAACACCCAAATATATTTTTCTTTTTTCTACTTTTAGATCATCCCTTTTTTATCTTTCTCCCTCATTTCCTCTTATTTTCTTTCTAGACAGATAATAAATATTCAAGTTGTTTTTTTGAAGATTCAACATGGGAGTAGGAAATATTAGAAAGAAAAATATCTGATGTCTGCCCTCGCTCCCCAAGAATAGCAACATGTACTTACTCATCAAAGTTGAGTGTGTTTGTCCAGTTCAGCACTTCATCCACTTCCCATTCCATCACAGAATCTATTCCACCGTCTTCGATAGCTCTTATTAGCCCTTTTGTTGCTGTGTGAATTAAACCTAGAGTTTCATGATTTGTTGACTTACCCTCCAGGTTTCCTGTGTAGTACCTACATAGAGGAAAGGAAGGGAGATATAAATCCTTTGAAATATGTGACTGCTAGTGGATGCAGTTAATCTGTATTATTGCTGTGAAACTATTTACAAAGTAAACCAAGTTTTCATCCAATTTAATTCAAATACTGCTAAGCCAAGTTTTATGTGATGGCTTGGAAAAAACAAAAGAACTTAATCAGCCACACTAACCAGAGAAGCCTCATTTCAAAATCACCTCTCAGTAAGTTGTACTGTTGTGACACAAAGAAAAGCTAAGTATTAAATCACTGAATCATAGAATTATAGAGTCAAAGGATCTTGGAGATAACTACCCCAATTGTTTCATAGGTGATGCAATAAATCCTGGAAGAGTAACCTTTACAAAGTCATGTGGCTAATGGCAGATAGGATGCAAGAAGGGAAGGGGAAAAAGGAACGAGAGTAAGAGGTAAAAGGAAGAGTGATATTAACATCTTCTTTTGTGTCTTCTTTTGTGTAACCTTTACAAAGTCATGTGGCTAATGGCAGATAGGATGCAAGAAGGGAAGGGGAAAAAGGAACGAGAGTAAGAGGTAAAAGGAAGAGTGATATTAACATCTTCTTTTGTGTACTTTTTATACATAATTTTTAATTCTCTTTAAAAAGATAGCTTTTTAGTTTTTTTGTCACAGTTATTTTTATTCCCATTTTATGAATGAGAAAATTGAGACTTGGAAAAGTTAAGAAATTGTTCAAGATCATGTAAGTAGTAAACATGTATACATCAGAACCAGTATTCAAATCTGACTCCAAGTCCAGACTCCTTTGGCACACTGTTCTATCTTATATTAATCTGAGCACATAAATGAATGCACCCACCAAACATGAGCTAAGTAGAGAGAAGTTAGTACCAGGAATATTAAAATATACTGGGGTTTTTGGTTTGTTTGTTTGTTTTCCATTTTAAGGTCTACATTGGTATTCCTTTCTAAAGGTTAACCTATTCTGAAATTTTGTATTAATTTATTAATTTGACACTCATTTATTGGAAGTGGCTTAGAGGTGGTGTAGAACAAGGACTGGTATCAAACTACCTGGCTTTGAATCTTGCTTCTGTAATTTACTAGCTATATAATCTTTGCCAAATAAGCTAGCCTTTCTGGGCATGTGTCCTCTTCCTTCAAATGGTGATCATAATACTACCACCTCTGCCTATGTTATCTTCTAGGAGTTTTATGGTTTTAGATCTTACATTTAGGTCTTCAATCCATTTTGAGTTCATTTTTGTGTATGGCATAAGGAAATGTTCTAATCTCATTCTTTTACTTGGAGCTGTCCAGTTTTCCCAGCACCACTTATTGAAAAAACTGTCTTTTCTCCATTGTACATTCTTGTCTCCTTTGTTGTGGGTTAATTGACTGTAAGTGTGTGGGTTTATTTCTGGGCACTCTATTCTGTTCCATCCATCTATGTGTCTGTTTTTGTGCTAGTACCATACTGTTTTGATTATTGTAGATTTGTAGTATAGTTTGAAGGCTGGGAGAGTGATACCTACAGCTCTGTTCTTCTTTCTCAAGATTGCTTTGGCAGTTAGGGGTCTTTTGTGGTTCCATATAAATTTAGGATTATTTGTCCTAGTTCTGGGGAAAATGTCTTGGGTATTTTGATAGAGATTGCATTAAATCTGTAGATTGCTTTGGGTAGTATGGTCATTTTAACAATACTAATTCTTCCAATCCAAGAACATGGTATATATTTCCATTTTTTTTGTATCATTTTCAAATTCCTTCATCAGTGTTTTACAGTTTTTAGAGTATAGGTCTTCACCTCCTTGGTTAAGTTTATCTCTAGGTATTTTATTCTTTTTGATGCAGTTTTATATAAGTTACAGCAGGTGTTTTGGATATGTCTCCTAAGGTAAAAGAAATAAAGTCAAAAATAAACAAATGGGGGCTTCCCTGGTGGTGCACTGGTTGAGAGTCCACCTGCCGATACAGGGGGCACGAGTTCGCGCCCTGGACTGGGAGGATCCCACATGCCGTGGAGTGGCTGGGTCCATGAGCCATGGCCACTGAGCCTGCGTGTCCAGAGCCTGTGCTCTGCAACGGGAGAGGCCACAGCAGTGAGAGGCCCACATAACGCAAAAAATAAAAAAATAAAAAATAAGTAAACAAATGGGACTTAATTAAACTTAAAATCTTTCCACAGCAAAGAAAACTATCAACAAAATGAAAAGGCAACCTACTGAATGGGAGAAAATATTTGCAAATGATATGACTGATAAGGGATTAATATCCAAAATATATAAACAGCTCATACAACTCAATATCAAAAAAACAAACAATGCAATTTAAAAAAAGAACAGAAGATCTGAATAGACATTCTTCCAAAGAAGACATACAGGTGGCTAACAGGCACATGAAAAGATGCTCAACATCGCTAATCATTCAAGAAATACAAATCAAAACCACAATGAGATATCACCTCACACCTGTCAGAATGTTGATCAAAAAGTCTACAAATAACAAATTTTGGTGAGGATGTGGAGAAAAGGGAACACTTGTACAAATGTAAACTGATGCAGCCACTATGGAAAACAATATAGAGGTTCCTCAGAAAACTAAAAATAGAACTACGATATGATCCAGCAATTCCACTGCTGGGTATATATAATCCAAGTAAAATGAAAACTCTAATTTGAAAAGATACATGCATCCCAATGTTCATAGCAGGGTTATTTACAATAGCCAAGATATGGAAGCAACTTAAGTGTCCAAAGTGAGAGAGTGGCATGGACATATATACATTACCAAACATAAAATAGATAGCTAGTGGGAAGCAGCCGCATAGCACAGGGAGATCAGCTCGGTGGTTTGTGACCACCTAGAGGGGTGGGATAGGGAGGGTGGGAGCGAGGGAGATGCAAGAGGGAAGAGATATGGGAACATATGTATATGTATAACTGATTCACTTTATTATAAAGTAGAAACTAACACACCATTGTAAAGCAATTATACTCCAATGAAGATGTTAAAAAAACCAAACAAACAAATGAATGGATAAAGAAGATGTGGTATATATATATATACAATGCAATATTAGCCATAAAAAAGAATGAAATTCAACTGTTTGCAAAAAGATGAATGGACCTAGAGAGTATTATGCTAAGTGAAATAAGTCAGACAGAGAAAGACAAATACTCTATGTTATCACTTATATGTGGAATCTAAAAACTAAAACAAGTGAATGTATATAACAAAAGAGAAACAGACCCACAGATATAGAGAACAAACTAGTAGGTTACCAGTGAGGAGAGGGAAGGGGGAGGGGCAACGTAGGGGTAGGGGATTAAGAGAGACAAACTACTATGTATAAAATAGATAAGCAACAAGGATATATCGTACAGCACAGGAAAATATAGCCATTGTTTTATAATAACATTAAATGGAGTATAATCTTTAAAAATATTGAATCACTATGTTGTACACTTGAAACTAATATAATATTGTAAATCAATTATACTTCAAAAAAATCCACTACTTCCTCCTAGCTTTCTTGAGAGGTTTAGAAGTGTAAATCCCTGTAAAGCATTTAGGACAAAGACTAGCACATAGTAAACATTCAATAAAAGAAGGCTTATATAATCCTGTGGCAAGAAATAGGACAGTGACAAGATATGTCCCTGCACTCATGAAGTTTCTGCTTTGTCAGACTTTAAATGGATATAATCCATGAGATTAAAAAAAAAGGAACAGCATCCAGGTTTCCAGCTCTAATCTTAGGTGTTTGTATATTTGGGAAGGTAAAACACGGAGGAATTCATAAAAAATGCAGTCACCCCCAGCCTTCCAGCATTTTTGATTTCTAAATGCATTTTTGTTGTGGCATGAGAATTAATTAATAAATCTGGGCCACTGGGTACCATCATTCGTTCATTCATTCATTTAAAACATGGGTGTCTATTATGTTCAGGGAATAGAGAATATCTATTTTTGCTCTCATACTTTGCTGAAAGAGAATTATAAAACTTATTTCAATAATGTAATTCTGTTTTGAACTCTTTAAAAATTAGTCACTATTGAGTGGTCTATAATAGTCATAAAACAAGTTAGCAAGTACGAACAGAATTTCAAATACAATAGTGATCAGAAATAAAGATCGCTTTATAATACTCATAACTTGTTTCATAAATAGAGTGGTATTTTAAAAAGAAAACAAATACAATACAAAATTTGACTATAAATAATATTGCAATATATTCACTTTAAAATGTTCTCATATTTTTTCTAAACTAAAAAATTTAATGTTTAAATTTTTAAATTAAACTTTTTCTAAATATCATGACAGGGAGAGAAGTTTAAATGCAAAGACCTAGTAAGAACCAAGGTTGAAATTGGAAATGAGGTCAAGGAGAGCTAAGATCTGTAGGTACACAGGAAAGGAACAGATGTGAAAATCAGAATTCTTTTAGTAAGACAGAGGTTAAAAAAAATCAAGGTTTTGTTGATTTTGTTAACTGTTGATTCTCAGCAACAGTCAAATGGAAGGGTTTAAATGCCATCAATTACCAAAGCACACAAAGTAAAATTTCTCATTCATCCCCTGCAACCTTACAAAAAGGAAATGACACTCAGCCATAAGGATTAATGCATTCATTCATTCAGCAAGCAAGCAACATATATTCATTAAGCATCTACTGTGTCTGAGGCCCAGTGCTAATTAAGAAATAGAACAGAATCTCTGTTCTTTAGGCACTAAAAGTCCTAGTGGAGATGGCAGACAAATATACAGATAATTGCAAAAACATGACAATTGAGTATATAGAAGATCTATGGGGCACATCAAAAGGAAGTGCTTAACTATGTCTAGGTATGTCAGGGAAGGCTTCAGAAGGAGATATTTGAGCCAAGTATCAAAAGATGAAGATCTTGTTGCCATGTAGCTGGAGCCAGAAAAGAGCAACCTAAGGATAAAGAATATCATGTGGGATGTAGGTGATGGGGATTCCCTAACATGTTTCAGGTAAGGAAATGATTTATGTTTTAAAAAATCACCCCTGTCTTTATAGAGAGATGGAGAAGATATTAGAGACAAAGAGACCAATTAGGGCTTCCCTGCTGGCGCAGTGGTTGGGAGTCCGCCTGCCGATGTGGGGGACACGGGTTCGTGCCCCGGTCTGGGAGGGTCCCATGTGCCGCGGAGCGGCTGGGCCCGTGGGCCATGGCTGCTGGGCCTGCGCGTCCGGAGCCTGTGCTCCGTGACGGGAGAGGCCACAGCAGTGAGAGGCCCGCGTATCGCAAAAAAAAAAAAAAAAAAAAAAAGAGACCAATTAGAAGGACTTGGCAGGTGAAGTAGAGTTGAGAATGATGAGCTGCTACAGTGGGGAGTGAGAGAAATGTCAGACTTGGGAGATACTTTGGAAGCACAGTTAATAGAACCTAATGACAGATTACACGTAAGAGCTTATGAAAGGTAAGAAGGCTAGGACAACATCTACATTTCTGGCTTGGATGACTAGATAAGCTGAGGCCAGGAGGAATACTGAAAGGAAACCACTTTTATGATGCGAAAGATAAGAAATTCAGTTTTGGACCTGTTGAGTTTGAGATGGAAATGGCCATATAATTAGAAATACAGAGCTCAGTTATGGATGAGGATTGTTTTGAGAATAAATAAACATAGGAAAGAGAGAAGAAATAAAAAAGATTATTATTCATGTGCATTGGCTTATTACTAGATGGCTCCCAGCTGGTGCTATACCTGAGCTTCAGCAAGTCTTGCCACCATTCTGTCAAAGCCAGCTGTTTCTAGGTAACGATGAGTGTATTTTGTTGTTCTGAGCCCATTACCACAATTCCTTTGCTGTACATGGGTCTCCTGGTTGTAGATAATGTTGTATGTAATAAAATGATGATGGATAAGGCATTCTATAATGAATGGTATTGCCATCCCTGTAACCCTGGCCACTTTGGGCAATCACTGAGTAGTGGCGGAAAATGCTGACATCCACGGGATGGATCATCTTATCCATCTGACTACTGACAGCTTTTTGCCTTATCTAAGCCCTTTGGAGGACATTCACAAGGACGCCAATATATTTAGTGCCCATTCTGAGTATATCTCTCCCCAGACCTAATCACGTTTTCCAACTTATTTCCAAGTCCCCAATCAGCTGAGAAACTTTTAGCTACTGCCCACAGTCAATAAGATCCCAACCCCCCTTGTATATGAAGTGGAGCTTCCTCCAGTTGTGCTCACTGGGAGAATATCCTTTCACCATTTTCTGGGCCAATTGAGGGATTGTAATCTAGTGACTATCTGGTTTTGGATGTTGCCAGCATCCTGTGCAGATCCACAGTGAATTAGACCTAATATACTCTCCCTCTGTTAACATGTCACAAGTGACTCCTCATGAAGCCAGAAGTATGGAGATGAACAGGAGTCAATGTAGCATAAGTAGGTGTTGAAGAAGTCTGGGCCACCTGCCCATACAGCTTACCTTTGGGCTTCTGGACCTTCTCAGACCCATTCTCATATATATACATCTACTTTATACTGAAATGATGCTGTATACTCTGTTTTACGGTTCAATGGATTAGATAAAATCCGGGTCAGTTCATAATCACATAGCACTTGGTATCCTACTGACAAGCTTCCAGTCTCTACCAGGACCCAGTAGCAAGCCTGGAACAAATTTTCAAATAATTTTTGACAGAGACGGGCACTACCTTCCTCCTAAACCCTAGAGGTGTGTGCTATGATCTTCCTATTAGGGCTCTTTAGAAGCTCCATACAGTTTTTCACTGTCTGCCAGAGACATTTCCAATACTGTTGGGACTGCTGGGCTATAAAGCCCAAGTGGTAGGGCAGCTTGACCACATTGTGAACCTGCTATCATGTTTTTTCTTACACCATGTCCCACTGGCACCTGCTAGCCTTATTAATTACCTAGTAAATGGGTTGGAGCAGCATGCTCAAATGTGGTATATTTTACCTCCCAAATCCAGAGAGTGTTGTGTGTCTTCAAGGTGCAAGGTACAGAATCTTGTCTCTCACTTTAGAAAGGATATCCCAAAATGTTTATAAGGTTCATCTATGTGACAGACCCTTAACTTTTTGCCGAGTTTATCTCCCTTCTTCTAGTGTGTATTTGTCCTGTTAAGTCATCTAGGGAGTTGTCATTTTCTACTCACCATGGTCAATCAGTATAAGGTCACCAGCGTAAAGGACAGGCATGATGTCTTATGGGAACTGAGATACCATGCCCCTGGGGACAAGAGCAAGAAAGCTGACATAGCTCTGAGAGAAAGATGTAAAGATACACTCTGTTATTTCCATGTAAATGCAAACTCTTCTCTTTTTGTTTACTGATCAGGATGGGAAAGAACACATTTGCCAGGTCAAAAGCAGTCTAACAGATGCTAGGGACAGTGTTGATTTGCTCCATTAAAGAAACCACATCTGGAGGAATCTTAGCTGCAATTTGTGTCACCACCTGACTTCTACCACTTCAAAGTTCCATTATTCCCAGTGAACTAAAGGAACCAATTCCATCACAATTTCCCCCACTGTCATCTTCAGTCTATAACCACCACAAATTCATCAAGAATTCTGCTGCTCCCCTAATTTCTTAATAACCTGATGAAGAGGATATCCTCTGGGTCGAACTGCGGTTATAGCCAGTGGGTGGCTAAACATATTGCACATAATAGGAACAAACATATGCATTCCCCAAGCCTTCAGAAATCCTTTTCTACAGTATACTAGAGAAGTTCAGGCATTTTGTAACTGTAGAGCTTTGGTTGAATTCAGGCTTTGATGAGCCAAACTAACAGACCAAGCACCATTTTTGTTGTTGTTTTGGTTTGGTTTGGTTTTTTTTTGGCTGCACTGTGCTGCTTGCAGGATCTTAGTTCCCTGACCAGGGATAGAACCCGTGCCCCCTGTGGTGGAAGCTCAGAGTCCTAACCACTGGATCTCCAGGGAAGTCCTTAAACACCATTTATTTCTGGATACTCAAGCTAGCACATTAAATCCCTAATCTCAGGTGAGTGTGGCCATATCAATAAATTCAGCTCAATCAACTTCTGAACACCTTAGAATCCACATTCACACATGCTTCTGAGCTCCTGGCAATACGGATTGGTAAATTCTCGAAACTCTTTTGGTTTATAAATGTCATCTCCTCCTGGAGTAGATCTTGTTCCTCTCTGTCTGGACTGTCCTGAGATACGTCTCAGTGTGGACTGGAGGCATTGAGGAAATGGTTGTGGGGAAATCCTAAGGAGAATCAGCATAAGTGTGTGGGGCAACTGAGCCAGGTGCAGTCATTGAAAGGCCTTTATGCAGAGAAGGGCTGGTTTCCTCAAAACAGGGAGGAGGGTTTCCTCCATCAGCAGGAGAGTTTGAAGGCTCAAGGTTCTCAGCTTTGTCTATGTCTGCCCAAATATCCCCATCCCAGTTCTCAGCGTTCCACTTCTTCCCCACTAATGTCCTTAGCTAGCGTAGTGCACAAGACCTGTCTAGGTCTTTTGATTGCACTGCAAGCACTATGACTTTGTGACCCTTTCAACTTGCCCTTGGATTGCCTCCAACTCACCCTGCAACCACAGGAGATGAAGGATTACTCCATGGAGATCTTCTGATTGTCTGATCATGTTCTTAAATTTTTTTTTTTAAACTTAGTGAGGTATAAGTGATATACAGTAGACTGTATTTAAGCTGTACAATTTGAACAGTTTTGACATAAGTATACACCTGTGAACCAATCACTATAATAAAAAAAACAAACATATCCATCACCCCCCAAAGTTCCTTGTGCTACTTTGTTATCCTTCCCTCCCTCCTTTCCCCCACCCTCATCTCCAGACAATTACTCATCTGCTTTGTGTCATTCTAGATTTCTTTGTATTTTCTAGATTTTTATGTAAATGAAATCATATAATATGTACTCTTTCTTGACTGGTTGCTTTCATTCAGCATCATTATTTTGAGATTCATCCATGTTGTTATGTATGAACAATTCCTTCCTTTGTACTGCTGAGTAGTATTCCTTTGTATAGATATATCACAATTTGTTTATCCATCGACATTTGGGTTGATGGGTTGATGGGTTGTTTCTGGTTTTGGGCTATTAGAAATAAAGCAGCTATCAACTTGCATTACAACCTTTCTGTAGACATGTTTTTATTTCTCTTGGGTAAATATCTGAGTAGAATGGCTGGATTTAATAGTAGATGTGTGTAACTTGTAAAATTAAAAAAAACCTGTCAAACTGTTTTCCAAAGTGTGTGTACCAGTTTGCATTTGCTCCATATCCATGCCAATAATTGCTATGACAGACTGTTTTAGCCATTCTAGTGGTTGTGCAGTGGTATCTCATTACAGTTTTGTTTTGCACTTTCCTAATGACTAATGATGATAGTCATTAGTTCACTTGTGCTTTTTTGCTATCTGTATATTCATTGGTAGAGTGTTCAGATCTTTTGCCCATTTTAAAATTAGGTTGTATTCTTATCATTGAATTTTGAGGGTTTTTTTTACATATTCTAAATACAAGACTTTTACCATGTACATATTTTGCAAATGTTCTCTTCCTGTCTGTGACTTGCATTTTTATTTTTGCAAAAGTGTTTTCAGGAGAGCAAAAGCTTTTAACTTTGATGAAGTGCAATTTAACAATTTTTTCTTTTATATTTCATGCGTTCTGTGTCCTATTTAAGAAATCTTTGCCAGAAACAAAGTCACTAAGATTTTCTTGTTTGCTTACTTTTGGATATTTTATGGTGTTAACTCTGATTTTTTTAAGGTCTCATAAAGTGTTTTTATTTTATGATATTTTTCAGATATATACATACTTTTCACATTATTTTCCATTATAGGTTATTATAAGATATTGAATATAGTTCCCTATATTATACAGTAAATCCTTGTTGCTTATCTATTTAATGTATACGAGTTTGTATCTGTTAATCCCATTTCCTAAATTATCCCTCTCCACACTTTCCCCTTTGGTAATCATAAGTTTGTTTTCTATGTCTGTAATTCTGATTCTGTTTTGTATATAGTTTCATTTGTATTATTTTTAGATGCCACATATAAGGGATATCATGTAATATTTGTCTTTTCTCTGTCTGACTTATTTCACTTAGTATGATATTCTCTAGGTCTATCCATGTTACTGCAAATGGCATTATTTTATTCTTTCTTATGGCTAATATTCCATTATATATGTATATATATATATTAATGTATATATATATATATACACATCTTCTTAAAGAAGAAGATGTGTATATATATATACACATCTTCTTAAACCAATCATCTGTTGATGGGCTTGGGTTGTTTCCATA
The DNA here is from genome assembly GCF_949987515.2 of Delphinus delphis. Classification (NCBI taxonomy): domain Eukaryota; kingdom Metazoa; phylum Chordata; class Mammalia; order Artiodactyla; family Delphinidae; genus Delphinus; species Delphinus delphis. The sequence continues at coordinate 25,760,572 of NC_082690.1, read as the reverse complement.
CCCTGGCTATTGTAAATAGTGGTGCTATGAACATTGGGGTACATGTATCTTTTCAAATTAATGTTTCTGTCTTTGCTGGATATGTGCTCAGGAATGGGATTGCTGGATCATATGGTAGCTCCTTTTTAGTTTAAGGAACCTCCATACTGTTTTCCATAGTGGCTGTACCAATTTACATTCCCACCAACAGTGTAGAGGGTTTCCTTTTCTCCACACCCTCTCCAGCATCTATTATTTGTAGACTTTTTGGTGATTGCCATCCTGAAAGGTGTGAGGTGATACCTCATTGTGGTTTTGATTTGCATTTCTCTAATAATTAGCGATGTTGAGCATCTTTTCATGTGTCCGTTGGTCATCTTTATGTCTTCTTTGGAGAAATGTCTATTTAAGTCTTCTGCCCACTTTTTGACTGGGTTGTTTGTTTTTTTGATATTGAGTTGTATGCACTATGGTGTTAATTCTTATATTTAGATCTATGATCTTTTCCAGATGAATTTTATATATGATGCGAGATAAGGATCAAGATTCATTTCTCTGCATTTGAGTATCCAATTTGTTGAAAAGAATATTCTTTTCTGGGCTTCCCTGGTGGCGCAGTGGTTGGGAGTCCGCCTGCCGATGCAGGGGACACGGGTTCGTGCCCCGGTCCGGGTAGATCCCACATGGTGCAGAGCGGCTAGGCCTGTGAGCCATGGCCACTGAGCCTGTGCGTCCGGAGCCTGTGCTCCACAGCGGGAGAGGCCACAACAGTGAGAGGCCCGCGTACTGCAAAATAAAATAAAATAAAATAAAGAATATCCTTTTCCAATTAAATTGCTGTGGCACCTGTGTTGAAACTCAATTAACAATATGTGTGTGGGTCTATTTCTCAACTGTCTATTCTGTTCCATTGATCTGTATGTCTATCTTAATGCCAATACCACAATGTCTTTTTTAAAAATAAATTATTTATTTTATTTATTTTTAGTTTTGGCTGTGTTGGGTCTTCGTTGCTGCACACGGGCTTTCTTTAGTTGCGGCGAACGGGGGCTACTCTTGTGGTGCACGGGCTTCTCATTGTGGTGGCTTCTCTTGTTACAGAGCACGGGCTCTAGGCGTGCAGTCTCAGTAGTTTTGGCACACAGGCTTAGTTTCTCCATGGCATACGGGATCTTCCTGGGCCAGGGGTCGAACCCATGTCCCATGCATTGACAGGCAAATTCGTAAACACTTCTCCACCAGGGACCCCCCACAGGGTCTTGATTACAGTGGCTTTATAATAAGTCTTAAAATGAGGTAATGTAAGTTCTCCAAATTTTTTTCCAAAATTATTTTGATTATTCTAGTTCCCTTGTATTTACATACAAATTTTCAAATCAACTTGTCAAATTCCACATAAAACCCTGCTGGAAATTTTGATTGTGATTACATTGACTGTATACATCAATTTGGAGAGAACTGACATCTTAACAATATTGAGTCTTCTGCTCCATTAATATCTTATGGCTATTTGTTTATTAAGTCTTCTCTAAGTTTTATCAGCAATATTTATTACTTTTCAGTGTACAGGTCATGTAGATTTTCCCCTCAATTTAGGCCTAGGTATTTCATATTTTCTGATGCTACTGTAAATGTTTTTGTTGTTTGTTGCAATGCAACTGGTTTCTGTACCTCACAGCCTTGATAAACTCACCTATTAGTTCCAGTAGCTTTTTAGTAGATTCCTTCGAATTCTGTACTTAGATGATCATGTCAACTGTGAACAAGGACTGTTTTAGTTCTTCCTTTCCAACCTCAGTGTCTCCCCCACCACTCTACCCTGCCACCCTTATTGCACTGACTAGGACTTCAGTGCAATGTTGTAAAGAAGTGGTGAGTGCAGACATCCTTGCCTTGTTCCTGATCTTAGAGAGAAAGCATTCAGCCATTCACCATTAAGTATCATGTTGGATGCAGGCTTTTTATAGATGCCCTTCATCAAGTTGAGGAGGCTCTTATCTATTTCTAGTTTGCCAAGAGTTTTCATTACAAATGGTAATTTTGTAAGTAATTTCTCTGCATCTTTTGAGATGATCATATCCAGTTTTGTTTTTTAAGTCTGTTAATATGGTGGATTGCATTGATTGATTTCCAAATGTTAAACCAATATTGTATTCCTGGGATAAACTCCATTTGTTTATAATGTTATTTATTATCATGTATCTATGTTCATGAGAGATATTGGTTGTTATTTTCTTGTAATATCTTTTTTTCTCATAAGCCTTGAGTGGTTTTATATCCAATAACACTTGCCTCATAGAAAATGCTATAAATATTCCTGTAAGTACTTCTTTAGCTGCATCCCCCAATTTTAATATGTTGTATTTTCATTTTTTATTAAATCAAAAAAAAAAAAAAGTAAGTGTAGGGACTTCCCTGGTGGCGTAGTGGATAAGACGCTGCGCTCCCAATGCAGGGAGACTGCGTTCTATCCCTGGTTGGGGAACTAGATCCCACATTCATGCCACAACTAAGGAGCCCATGTGCCACAACTAAGACCCGGTGCAGCCAAATAAATAAATATTTTAAAAAAAGAGATTAAAGTAGTAGGAAGAAAAGTTCTTTATACTGCTGGTCCGTTCATGGTGATAGAACTCAGCTTTTGTCTGTCTGAAATGTTTTCTTCCATTTTTTTTTCATCTTTATTGGAGTACAATTGCTTTACAATGGTGTGTTAGTTTCTGCTTTATAACAAAGTGAATCAGTTATACATATATATATGTTCCCATATCTCTTCCCTCTTGCATCTCCCTCGCTCCCACCCTCCCTATCCCACCCCTCCAGGTGGTCACAAAGCACTGAGCTGATCTCCCTCTGCTATGCGGCTGCTTCCCACTAGCAATCTAATCTACGTTTGGTAGTGTATATATGTCCATGCCACTCTCTCACTTTGTCACAGCTTACCCTTCCCCCTCCCCATATCCTCAAGTCCATTCTCTAGTAGGTCTGTATCTTTATTCTGGTCTTACCCCTAGGTACTTTATGACATTTTTTTTCCCTTAGATTCCATATATATGTGTTAGCATACGGTATTTATCTTTCTCTTTTTGACTTACTTCACTCTGTATGACAGAGTCTAGGTCCATACACCTCACTACAAATAACTCAATTTCGTTTCTTTTTATGGCTGAGTTGTATATATGTGCCATTGTATATATGTGCCATGTCTTCTTTATCCATTCATTGGGTGATGGACACTTAGGTTGTTTCCATGTCCTGGCTATTGTAAATAGAGCTGCAATGAACATTTTGGTACATGACTCTTTTTGAATTATGGTTTTCTCAGGGTATATGCTCACTAGTGGGATTGCTGGGTCATATGGTAGTTCTATTTGTAGTTTTTTAAGGAACCTCCATACTGTTCTCCATAGTGGCTGTACCAATTCATATTCCCATCAGCAGTGCAAGAGTGTACCCTTTTCTCCACATCCTCTCCAGCATTTATTGTTTCTAGGTTTTTTACTGATGGCCATTCTGACTGGTATGAGATGATATTTCATTGTAGTTTTGATTTGCATTTCTCTAATGATTAATGAAGTTGAGCATTCTTTCATGTGTTTGTTATCTGTATATCTTCTTTGGAGAAATGTCTATTTAGGTCTTCTGCCCACTTTTGGATTGGGTTGTTTGTTTTTTTGTTATTGAGCTGCATGAGCTGCTTGTAAATTTTGGAGATTAATCTTTGGCAATTTTTTCATTTGCAAATATTTTCTCCCATTCTGAGGGTTGTCTTTTGGTCTTGTTTATGGTTTCCTTTGCTGTGTAAAAGCTTTGAAGTTTAATTAGGTCCAATTTGTTTATTTTTGCTTTTATTTCCATTTCTCTAGGAGATGGGTCAAAAAGTATCTTGCTGTGATTTATGTCATGGAGTGTTTTGCTTATGTTTTCCTCTAAGAGTTTGATAGTTTCTGGCCTTACATTTAGGTCTAATCCATTTTGAACTTATTTTTGTGTATGGTGTTAGGGAATGTTCTAATCTCATACTTTTACATGTACCTGTCCAGTTTTCCCAGCACCACTTATTGAAGAGGCTGTCCTTTCTCCACTATACATTCCTGCCTCCTTTATCAAAGATAAAGTGACCATACGTGTGTGGGTTTATCTCTGGGTTTTCTATCCTGTTCCATTGATCTATCTTTCTGTTTTTGTGGCAGTACTATACTGTCTTGATTACTGTAGCTTTGTAGTATAGTCTGAAGTCAGGGAGCCTGAGTCCTCCAGCTCCGTTTTTCATTCTCAAGACTGCTTTGGCTATTCAGGGTCTTTTGTGTTTCCATACAAATTGTGAAATTTTTTGTTCTAGTTCTGTGAAAAATGCCAGAGGTAGTTTGATAGGGATTGCATTGAATCTGTAGATTGCTTTGGGTAGTAGAGTCATTTTCACAATGTTGATTCTTCCAATCCAAGAACATGGTATATCTCTCCATCTATTTGTATCATCTTTAATTTCTTTCATCAGTGTCTTATAATTTTCTGCATACAGGTCTTTTGTCTCCTTAGGTAGGTTTATTCCTAGATATTTTATTCTTTTTGTTACAATGGTAAATGGGAGTGTTTTCTTGATTTCACTTTCAGATTTTTCATCATTAGTGTATAGGAATACCAGAGATTTCTGTGCATTAATTTTGTATCCTGCTACTTTACCAAATTCATTGATTAGCTCTAGTAGTTTTCTGGTAGCATCTTTAGGATTCTCTAGGTATGGTATCATGTCATCTGCAAACAGTGACAGCTTTACTTCTTCTCTTCCGATTTGGATCCCTTTTATTTCCTTTTCTTCTCTGATTATTGTGGCTAAAACTTCCAAAACTATGTTGAATAAGAGTGGTGAGGGACTTCCCTGGTGGTGCAGTTGTTGAGAGTCCCCCTGCTGATGCAGGGGACATTGGTTCTTGCCCCAGTCCAGAAAGATCCCACATGCCACGGAGCGGCTGAGCCCGTGCGCCATGGCCACTGAGCCTGAGCGTCCAGAGCCTGTGCTCCGCAGCGGGAGAGGCCACGACAGTGAGAGGCCCGCGTATCGCAAAAAAAATATATATAGAGAGAGAGAGAGTGGTGAGAGTGGGCAACCTTCTCTTGTTCCTGATCTTAGTGGAAATGCTTTCAGTTTTTCACCGTTGAGGACAATGTTGGCTGTGGGTTTGTCATATATGGCCTTTATTATGTTGAAGAAAGTTCCCTCTGCCTGCTTTCTGCAGGATTTTTATCATAAATGGGTGTTGAATTTTGTTGAAAGCTTGCTCTGCATCTATTGAGACAATCATATGGTTTTTTCCTTCAATTTGTTAATATTGTTTATCACATTGATTGATTTGCATATATTGAAGAATCCTTGCATTCCTGGAATAAACCCCACTTGATCATGGTGTATGATCCTTTTAATGTGCTGTTGGATTCTGTTTGCTAATATTTTGTTGAGGATTTTTGCAACTATGTTCATCAGTGATATTGGCCTGTAGTTTTCTTTCTTTGTGACATCCTTGTCTGGTTTTGGTATCAAGGTGATGGTGGCCTCATAGAATGAGTTTGGGAGTGTTCCTCCCTCTGCTATATTTTGGAAGAGTTTGAGAAAGATAGGTGTTAGCTCTTCTCTAAGTGCTTGATAGAATTCGCCTGTGAAGCCATCTGGTCCTGGGCTTTTGTGTGTTGGAAGATTTTTAATCACAGTTTCAATTTCATTACTTGTGATTGGTCTGTTCATATTTTCTATTTCTTCCTGGTTCAGTCTCGGCAGTTGTGCATTTCTAAGAATTTGTCCATTTCTTCCAGTTTGTCCATTTTATTGGCATAGAGTAGCTTGTAGTAATCTCTCATGATCCTTTATATTTCTGCAGTGTCAGTTGTTAGTTCTCCTTTTTCATTTCTAATTCTGTTGATTTGAGTCTTCTCCCTTTTTTTCTTGATGAGTCTGGCTAATGGTTTTTCAATTTTGTTTATCTTCTCAAAGAAACAGGGTTTAGTTTTATTGATCTTTGCTATCATTTCCTTCATTTCTTTTTCAATTATTTCTGACCTGATCTTTATGATTTCTTTCCTTCTGCTAACTTTGGGGTGTTTTTGTTCTTCTTTATCTAATTGCTTTAGGTGCAAGGTTAGGTTGTTTATTTGAGATATTTCCTGTTTCTTAAGGTAGGATTGTATTGCTATAAACGTCCCTCTTAGAACTGCTTTTGCTGCATCCCATAGGTATTGGGTCATCGTGTCTCCATTGTCATTTGTTTCTAGGTATTTTTTGATTTCCTCTTTGATTTCTGCAGTGATCACTTCCTTATTAAGTAGTGCATTGTTTAGCCTCCATGTGTTTGTATTTTGTTACAAATCTTTTCCTGTAATTGATATCTATTCTCATAGTGTTGTGGTTGGAAAAGATACTTGATACAATTTCAGTTTTCTTAAATTTACCAAGGCTTGATTTGTGACCCAAGATATGATCTATCCTGGAGAATGTTCCATGAGCACTTGAGAAAAATGTGTATTCTGTTGTTTTGGGATGGTATGTCCTATAAATATCAAATATCAAACAAGTCCATCTTGTTTAATGTATCATTTAAAGCTTGTGTTTCCTTATTTATTTTCATTTTGGATGATCTGTCTATTGGTGAAAGTGGGGTGTTAAAGTCCCCTACTATGAATGTGTAACTGTCGATTTCCCTTTTATGGCTGTTAGTATTTGCCTTATGTATTGAGGTGCTCCTATGTTGGGTGCATAAATATTTACAATTGTTATATCTTCTTCATGGATCGATCCCTTGATCAATTTGTAGTGTCCTTCTTTGTCTCTTCTAATAGTCTTTATTTTAAAGTCTATTTTGTCTGATATGAGAATTGCTATGCCAGCTTTCTTTTGGTTTCCACTTGCATGGAATATCTTTTTCCCTCCCCTCACTTTCAGTCTGTATGTGTCCCTAGGTCTAAAGTGGGTCTCTTGTAGGCAGCATATATATGGGTCTTGTTTTTTTATCCATTCAGCCAGTCTGTATCTTTTGGTGGGAGCATTTAATCCATTTACATTTAAGGTAATTATCGATATGTATGTTCCTATTCCCATTTTCTTAATTGTTTTGGGTTTGTTATTGTAGGTCTTTTCCTTCTCTTGTGTTTCTTGCCTAGAGATGTTCCTTTAGCTTTTGTTGTAAAGCTGGTTTTGTGGTGCTGAACTCTCTTACCTTTTGCTTGTCTGTAAAGGTTTTAATTTCTCCATCAAATCTGAATGAGATCCTTGCTGGGTAGACTAATCTTGGTTGTAGGTTTTTCTCCTTCATCACGTTAAGTATGTCCTGCCAGTCCCTTCTGGCTTGCAGAGTTTCTGCTGAAAGATCAGCTGTTAACCTTATGGGGATTCCCTTGTGTGTTATATGTTGTTTTTCTCTTGCTGCTTTTAATATGTTTTCTTTGTATTTAATTTTTGACAGTTTGATTAATATGTGTCTTGGTGTGTTTCTCCTTGGATTTATCCTGTATGGGACTCTCTGTGCTTCCTGGACTTGATTAACTATTTCCTTTCCCATATTAGGGAAGTTTTCAACTATAATCTCTTCAAATATTTTCTCAGTCCCTTTCTTTTTCTCTTCTTCTTCTGGGACCCCTATAATTCGAATGTTCATTCATTTAATGTTTTCCCAGAGGTCTCTGAGACTGTCCTCAGTTCTTTTCATTCTTTTTTCTTTATTCTGCTCTGCAGTAGTTATTTCCACTATTTTATCTTCCAGGTCACTTATCCGTTCTTCTGCCTCAGTTATTCTGCTATTGATCCCTTCTAGAGTATTTTTAATTTCACTTATTGTGTTGTTCATCGTTGCTTGTTTCCTCTTTAGTTCTTCTAGGTCCTTGTTAAATGTTTCTTGCATTTTCTCTATTCTGTTTCCAAGATTTTGGATCACCTTTACTATCATTATTCTGAATTCTTTTTCAGGTAGACTGGCTATTTCCTCTTCATTTGTTAGGTCTGGTGGGTTTTATCTTGCTACTTCACCTGCTGTGTGTTTTTCTGTCTTGTTATTTTGCTTATCTTACTGTGTTTGGGGTCTCCTTTTTGCAGGCTGCAGGTTCGTAGTTCCCGTTGTTTTTGGTGTCTGTTTCCAGTGGCTAAAGTTGGTTCAGTGAGTTGTGTAGGCTTCCTGGTGGAGGAGACTAGTGCCTGTGTTCTGGTGGATGATGCTTGATCTTGTCTTTCTGGTAGGCAGGTCCATGTCTGATGGTGTGTTTTGGGGTGTCTGTGGCCTTATTATGATTTTAGGCAGCCTCTCTGCTAATGGGTGGGGTTGTGTTCCTGTCTTGCTAGTTGTTTGGCATAGCGTGTCCAAGCACTGTAGCTTGCTGGTCGTTGACTGAAGCTGGGTGTTGGTGTTGAGATGGAGATCTCTGGGAGATTTTTGCCATTTGATATTACGTGGAGCTGGGAGGTCTCTTGTGGACCAGTGTCCTGAAGTTGTCTCTCCCACCTCAGAGGCACAGCACTGACTCCTGGCTTCAGCACCAAGAGCCTTTCATCCACATGGCTCAGAATAAAAGGGAGAAAAAGCAGAAAGAAAGAAAGAAGGAGGATAAAATAAAGTAAGAGAAAATAAAATAGTTATTAAAATAAAAAGTAAGAAATAATTATTAAGAAAATTTTTTTTAAAAAAGTAAAAACAAAACAAAACAAAATGGATGGACAGAACCCTAGGACAAATGGTGAAAGCAAAGCTATACAGACAAAATCTCACACAGAAGCATACACATACACAGTCAGAAAAAGAGGAAAAGGGGAAAAAACAATATATCTTGCTCTCAAAGTCCACCTCCTCAATTTGGGATGGTTTGCTGTCTATTCAGGTATTCCACCTATCCAGGGTACATCAAGTTGATTGTGGAGCTTTAATCCACTGCTCCTGAGGCTGCTTGGAAAAATTTCCCTTCTATTCTTCACATAGCATCCGGGCCTCAGCTCTGGATTTGGCCCCGCCTCTGCGTGTAGGTCACCAGAGGGCGTCTGTTCTTCGCTCAGAAAGAATGGGGTTAAAGGAGCCACTGATTCGGGGGCTGTGGCTCACTCAGGCCACGGGGAGGAAGGCCCATGGAGTGCGCGGCGAGCTTGCGGCGGCAGAGGCCAGCAGGACATTGCACCAGCCTGAGGCACACCGTGTGTTCTCCAGGGGAACTTGTGCCTGGATCCCCGGACACTGGCAGTGGCAGGCTGCACAGGCTTCCCAGAAGGGGGGTGTGGATAGTGACTTGTGCTCGTACAGAGGCTTCTTGGTGGTGGCAGCAGCAGCCTTAGCGTCTCATGCCCGTCTCTGGGGTCTGCACTGTTAGCCGCAGCTCGCATCCACCTCTGGAACTCCTTTAAGCAGCGCTCTTAATCCCCTCTCCCCACGCACCAGGAAACAAAGAGGGAAGAAAAAGTCTCTTGCCTCTTCGGCAGGTCCAGACTTTCCCCCAGACTCCGTCCCGGCTAGCCGTGGTGCACTAACCCCTTCAGGCTGTGTTCACGCAGCCAGTCCTCTCCCTGCACTCCGACCAAAGCCCGAGCCTCAGCTCCCAGCCCCCAGCCACCCCGGCGGTTGAGCATACAAGCCTCTCGGGCTGGTGAGTGCCGGTCGGCAGCGATCCTCTGTACAGGAATCTCTCTGCTTTGCCCTCCGCACCCTGTTGCTGCGCTCTCCTCCGAGGCTTTGAAGCTTCCCCCCTCCACCACCCGCAGTCTCCGCCTGTGAAGGGGCTTCCTAGTGTGTGGAAACCTTTCCTCCTTCACAGCTCCCTCCCGCTGGTGCGGGTCCAGTCCCTATTCTTTTGTCTCTGTTTATTCTTTTTTAATTTGCCCTACCCAGGTACGTGGGGAGTTTCTTGCCTTTTGGGAGGTCTGAGGTCTTCTGCCAGCGTTCAGTGGGTGTTCTGTAGGAGTTGTTCCACGTGTAGATGTATTTCTGATGTATCTTTGGGGAGGAAGGTGATCTCTGCATTTTACTCTTCCGCAGTCTTCCCCCTCGTGTCTCTCCATTTTTATTTTTAAAAGATATTTTTGGTGAGTTAGCTGATATTATTTTTTCTTCTCAGGGATATATTTTCCTGCTTCTTTGAGTGCCTGGTAATCGATTACTATATGGTAGACATTGTAAATTTTATAGATTTTGACCACTTGAGTATATTGTGTTCCTTTAAATATTTGGGGGTTTGTTCTTATACATTGTCAAGTAAACTTGGAAACAATTTGATTCTTTTGAGACTTGCTTCTAAGATTTGTTAGATGGGTCCAGAATGACTTTTAGTGTAATCTGTACAAGTCAGTTTCTTTAGGGGAGAAAGAAAGGTTGAGAATGGTATAGAGTGGGTCTAGTGGGTCATATTAAATTTATCTCATATATAAGAGTAAATGCTGATTTTCATATCTCATGTTCCAAAAGATTATGATTTCCTTGTGGTCAAAGAGAACCTGTCTTTTCCCGTTTATATCCCAGAAATTAACAGTGTCTAGCAGGCATTTATTATGTATTTGCTTTCTATGTATTTTAAAAAATATACTGTAATATTTCATCTTATTTTTAAAGTAACATGTAGTTACTTTAGTAGTGATAGCAGTCTAAAAAATGACTGTATACTTCTTTAGTAAGTCTAAGTATTTCATCAACTTACATTTGCTGCATCCATTCTATTTTTCTAATTTTTCTTTTCTTTTCTATATCTTGCCTTCTCTTTAATTTAGAGAAATGGAATTCACTTTCCTTTTTGTCTCCCACCATTACATTTTCAGTAGACTTCCAAAACTATTGAGAAATGAAAAATGAATACACAAAATATTGGATTACTGATTATGAAGTTATCTGACTATAGAAAAGAACTTCTATGTGTTCAGTAGGAATATGCCAAGATAGAAATAGAGGAGAGGATAGACCCTTTTAAGATATTTCTAATTAAGTGAATGGCACATTGAACCTTAAGAGGCATATGCCATAGGAAAATTAGTGTACTGAGGTACTATTTAATAAGTATTTGTTGAATGAATAAATGAATAGACATATTCTAAGAGTGTTTTAGTTTCTCATAAGAACAGATCTGACCAGTAGGTGCTATTGACTTTTGAAGACTCTAATCCTCAAGGAATATGGGCACACTCAAAGAATACAGAAATCTCACCATTGTGTCCCAAGACTTTGTGGTTTCTCCTGTTTGACACTTTATACTGATTGCCTGTTTTCCTATTTCCAAATCATTCTTCCTCCCTCACCACATACACATTAAATAACAAAGAGGAAAGTTTGTTACCCCCCACAGCACTCTGAACTTGCCTCTATTAAATCACATATTCACTGCACTGTACTGAAATATCCTGTTTACTTGACTTTCTCCTTAATTAAAAGCAAACTACTTGAGAGGAAGGACTATTCTTATGTACTATTGCTTCCCAAGCATCTAGTACAATGCCTGACATCTGGTTGGTATGCAATAAAGTTTTTTGAATGAATGAATGAATTCACACTTTGATCATTTTCACTTTTCATACTTAGTATATTCAGTATACTACATTCTACAATCTGTATACCAGAGACTGAGGATTTGAATGAAGATACTTGCAGCTATATAAACAAATATCCAGAGCTATAGAACCAGATAATGTTAACTTTAAAAATATAAGCTTACAAATATCCTTAGATAGAAATTATTTCCACAAAAAGATTAAACATGGGTGTCTATAGAAAAGTCCTAGAATCACATATATGCATTAGGAACTATATATATTTAAAATCATTCTGTTCATATGAGCACATGTTAAATTTTCCAACATCATGAAAACCCAAATGATCTCCCACTAGTGTCGGCTGTTACAAGCTCTATAGAGAAAATGGCATATTATTCTCAAGAACCCTCACCACTTGTTCAAGGATTAATATAGAATCAACAACATCTTCAGATTTGCTTTGTTATAAAGATGGGTAATAGCTGAATGCCACAGAGTATCTAAAGATAGCCTAGATTCAAAGATGACTATTAAAAGTAGAAGTAAATGTAAAAAAAAAAAGATATATTGCTGTATCTTGAAGTATATTAGTAACCACAGAATAGTTAAGTAAATTTTATCAGTTAAATTAGTAGGATTCATTATTTTTAAAAATAATCTAAAAATTAATTTTCAGAAAGACAGATAGGTTTGTAAGCACATAATATTCAAAATTATTAATGTTTATCTTTTCTTACTTTATCAGAAACAGGCCTCCAGCCATTGTTCTCTGTACGATGATACCAGCCACTATAATCCTCTTCCTGAAGATTATCACTTTTAATATGAGATGTATGTTTTGCTGGAAGTTTTGTGTAATCTCTAGGGCTATTAGCACACAGATCTTCAATATGTCTGTGAGTGAAAATTTTATAGTATATTTCAGGTGGAAATTTAACCTATAGTTGGAAAAGTTCAAAGGCCCGTTTCAATTTAATTAGAAAAATGGTTTATGTTTTTTAAAATTACATCTTTTAAATTTCATGTAAATGTATTTAAAAGTACTAAATAAGAATTTATCCATACTTACACCACCTAATCTGAATCGTACATTAATGCCAGCAGCAGCATCTAGAAGTTCTGCCTATAAAAAAAAAATTAGTCTTCAACATTCTGTATATATCAGTTCACAACTTCTCACTCTATAATGTTAAACAGTTGTTGAATATTGATTATTTATGAAATAGATGAAGTGAATAAACTTCAAATAGTTAATTTTAAATCAGAAAGTATCTTAGGATTTATTTTCTTATAGATACTCAATAAGTAAAACAGCTTACATTATAACTGGGAAAATGATACCAAACTATGTTTCCTTTCTATGTAATGTAAAAGTGTAAAAGTCAGGTGATTTGTTAGTCATAAAACAGAAGTTTTTAAAAAATTCCTCAAATATATGATTTTCATATTAAATATCTTCCAGGTAAATTCAGAGAAAAAAATGTGACTGGTGAATCTGAGTTAAACAACAGATGACCTTTCCTAGCTAGCTTTTATTAAATCAAAAATCCATGTTTAAATTTTGTAAGAATTGTATATAATTGGTCTTCTAAATTTTAGTGCCCCACACCAAATGGAAAGTAGAGAAAAAATTATTGGTCCCCAACCTGTCTCCTGATTATACTGAGTTAGATGAGAAAACAGATGTTACCCTAAATTGTTCAGCCTGAAAGACAACATTAGTTTTGCATAATTTTCTTCTGGCTAAAAATTACACACACGCACACACACACACACACACACACATACACACACACACATACAAACACACGGTCCCTGACTTATGATGGTTTGACTTACAATTTTTCATTTTTATGATGGTGCAAAAGTGGTACATATTCAGTAGAAACCATACTACTAATTTTGAATTTTGATCTTTCCCCAGGCTAGTGATACACTGTATGATACTCACTCTGTCCTGTGATGCTGGGTAGCAGCAATGAGAGAGACAGAGAACACAAAATACTAATATCAGAAATGAAAGACGGGTCATCACTACTGATTCCGTGGACACTAAAATAATAATGAACAAATATTATGAATAATGCTATGCTCACAAATTTGATAACCTAAATAAAATGGATTGATTCCTTGAAAGATAAAACCTACCAAACCTCACATAAGGAGAAATAGACAATATGAATAGATCAATAGCTATTAAAGAAATTTAATGAATAATTCACCTTTCAAAGTAGAAAACACCAGACCCAGATTTGTCCACTGGTTAATTCTATCAAACATTTAAGGAAGACAGCATAGTGGAAATCACCCAAGCTGAACAGAGAAAAGAAAAAAGAATTTTAAAAATGAGGATAGCTTAGGAGACTTCTAGGACAACATGAAGCATACTAACATTTGCATTATAGGGGGTCCCAGAAGGAGAAAAAAGAGAGAAACCAGCAGAGAATTTATTTAAGGAAGTAATATTTGAAAACTTCCCTAACCTGGAGGAGGAAACAGTCATCCAGGTCCAGGAAGCATAGAGAGTCCAAAACAAGATAAACCCCAAGAGGTCCACAACAAGACACATTATAACTAAAATAGAAAAAATTAAGGATAAAAGAGAATCTTAAAAACAGCAAGGGAAAACCCACTAGTTACATGCAAGGGAACTCCCATAAGACTATCAGCTGACTTTTCAGCAGAAACTTTGCAGGCCAGAAGGGTGTGGCAGAATATATTCAAAGTAATAAATGGAAAAAAACCTACAACCAAAATTACTCCACCTGGCAAGGCTATCATTCAGATTTGAAGTAGGTATAGAGGTTACAGACAAGCAAAGGTAAAAGAGCTCAGCACCACTAAACCAACTTTACAAGAAATGTTAGAGGGACTTCTCTAAGTGGAAAAGAAAAGACCACAACTAAAAATATAAAAATTATGAAAGGAAAAATCCAAACACACAGTAAAGCTAGTAGATCAACCATGTATAAATGCACAATAAAGGTAGTAGATCAACCATGTATATAAGACAAAAGTAGTAAAATATCTAAATTCACAATAAGGAGTTAAGGGATTCAAAAAACAAAAAGATGTAAAATATATCAAAACCATGAAACATGGTAGCAGAAGTACAAATGCAGGTTTGTTAGAATGCTTTCAAACTTAAGGGATCTTCAAATTAAAAAAACATACATGTAGACACACACACCTCATGGTAATCACAAACCAAAAACCTATAATACATACACACACAAAAAAGGAGAAAGAAAGCCAAAAAAACATAAAGATAGCCATCAAATCACAAAGGAGGAGGGCAAAAGAAGAAAGGGGAAAAAAAAGAACTTCAAAAACTACCAGAAAACAGTGAACAAATGGTAATAAATACATATTTATCAATAATTACTTTAGGGACTTCCCTGGTGGTCCAGTGGTAAACAATCTGCCTTACAATGCAGGGGACTCTGGTTCGATCCCTGGTCAGGGAACTAAGATCCCACATGCCATGGGGCAACTGAGCATGCATGCCAAAACTACTGAGCTCATGCACTTCAACTAGAGAGCCTGCGTGCCACAAACTACAAAGCCCATGCACTCTGGAGCCCATGCATCACAGCTAGAAAGAAAACTCTCACGCTACAACTAGAGAGAAACCCACATGCCTCAACGAAGATCCCACATGCTGCAACTAAGACCTGACTCAGCCAAAAAATAAAATTTTTAAAAATTTTAAAAATAATTACTTTAAATGTAAATGGAATATTACTCAGCCATAAAAAGAATGAAATTGGGTCATTTATAGAGATGTGGATGGGCCTAGAGTCTGTCATACAGAGTGAAGTAAGTCAGAAAGAGAAAAACAAATATTGTATATTAACACATATATGTGGAATCTAAAAAAATGGTACAGATGAACCTCTTTGTAGGGCAGCAATAGAGATGCAGACGTAGAGGATGGGCAGGTGGACATGGTGGGGAAGGGGAGGGTGGGATGAATTGGGAGATTAGGATTGACATATATACACTACTATGTGTAAAATAGCTAGCTAGTGGGAACCTGTTATCTTTCCCTGTTATAGCATGAGGAGGTCAGCTCAGTGCTCTGTGATGACCTAGATGGGTTGGATGGGGGGTGGGTGGGAAGGAGGTCCAAGAGGGAGGGCTCTGCATATAGCTGATTCACCTCAGTGTACAGCAGAAAATAACACAACATTGTAAAGCAGTTATACTTCAATTTAAAAAAATCTGTATAGGAGAGGAAATTTCCACCTCAAAGGTGGGGTAGTCCACAAACATAGGAAGATGCACAGAAGTTGGGCAGTAAAAAGTGGGAAAATAAAATGCCCACCTGTGAGAAAAAAATATATATATATGGACACAGATATACACAACTCATGGTAATCACAAACCAAAAATAATATATACACACACAAAAAAAGGAGAAAGGAACCCAAAATAACATAATGATAGCCATCAAGTCACAAGGGAAGAGAGCAAAAGAAGAAAGGAGCGAAAAAGAACTACAAAAGCAAACAGCAAACGATGAACAAATGGTAATAAATACATATTTATTAATAATTACTTTAAATGTAAATAGACTAAATGCTCCAATTGAAAGATATATGGTGGCTGAATGGATACAAAAACAAGACTCTACAAGAGACCCACTTCAGATCTAGGGACACATACAGGCTAAAAGTGAGGAGATGGAAAAGGTATTCCATTCAAATGGAAATCAAAAGAAAGCCAGGTAGCAATACTTAGACTAAATAGACTTTAAAACAAGGACTGTAACAAGAGACAAGGAAGGACAGTGCATAATGATGAAGAGATCCATCCAAAAAGAAGATAAAACAATTGTAGGAACACTTAAATATATAAAGCAAATAATAACAGACATAAAGGGTGAAATTGACAGTAACACAATAACAGTAGGGGACTTTAACACCCCATTTACATCAAAGATAGATCATCCAGACAGAAGATCAATATGAAAACACTGACCTTAAATGACACATTAAACCAGATGGAGTTAATAGATACATAGAGTACATTCCATCCAAAAGTAGCTGAATACACATTCTTTTCAAGTGCATGTGGAACGTTCTCCAGGATAGATCACATGCTAGGCCACAAAACAATTGTCAATAAATTTAATAAGATTGAAATCATATCAAACATCTTTCCAATCACAACATTATGAGAAAAAACTGCAAAAAACACAAACATGGGAAGGCTAAAGAATATGCTACTAAACAACTAATGGATCAGTGAAGAAATCAAAGAGGAAATCAAAAAAATACCTAGAGACAAATGAGAATGAAAACACAATGACCCAAAACCTATGGGACACAGCAAAAGCAGCTCTAAGAGGGAAATTTATAGAGGTACAATCCTTCCCTAGAACATGAGAAAAATCTCAAACAATCTAACCTTACATCTAAAAGAACTAGAAAAAGAAGAACAAAACCCAAAGTTAATAGAAGGAAAGAAATCATAAAGATCAGAGAAGAAATTAATGAAATAAAGACCAAAAAATAAAAACATGAAAGATTAATGAAACTAAGAGGTGGTTCTTTGAAAAGATAAACACAATTGATAAAACTTTATCCAGATTCATCAAGAAAAAAAGAGAAAGGGCTCAAATATATAAAATCAGAAATGAAAGAAGTTACAACTGATACCACTGAAACACAAAGGCTCATAAGAGATTACTACAAACAACTATGCACCAATAATATGGACAACTTAGAAGAAATAAATTCCCAGAAACATACAGTATCCCAAGAATGAATCAGGAAGAAATAGAAAATATGTACAGACCAATTACCAGTGATGAAATTGAATCAGTAATTAAAAAACCCCCAACAAACAAAAGTTCAGGGCCAGACAGCTTCACAGGTGAATTCTGCCAAACAGTTAGAGAAAGGTTATCTTTGATCATTCTCAAACTACTCCAAAATGAAAGAGAAGAGGATAGAATGCTTCCAAACTCATTCTATGAAGCCAATATCATTCTGATACTTAAACCAAACAAAGACACCACATAAAAAGAAAATTACAGGCCAATATCATTGATGAATACAGATGCAAAAATCCTCAACAAAATATTAGCAAACTGAATTCAACAATACATTAAAAGTATCATATATAATAGCTGTGTGACTTTGGGAAAATCATATAACCTCTTTATGTCTTGGTTTTATCAGCTGGAAAATAGTAATATCTAGCCCATAGATATTGCTTGGTGATAAATAAATGAGATAATGTCTGTGTGAAGCAATGGCACATAGTAGATACTCAGTAAAAAAAACAAAAAAGTATCATATACAATGATCAAGTGGAATTTATCCCAGGGATTCAAGAATAATTCAATACCTATGAATCAATCAATGTGATACACCACAGTGATATATTGGAGAATAAAATTCACATGATTATCTCAATAGATGCAGAAAAACTTTTGAAAAATTCAAATCAATTTATGATAGAAAAAATCTCAACAGAGTGGGTATAGAGGGAACATACCTCTACATAATAAAGGCCATATATGAAAAACTTACAGCCAATATCATACTCAACGGTGAAAAGCTGAAAGCATTTCCTCTAAGATCAGGAACAGGATAAGGATGCCCACTCTCACCACTTTCATTCAACATAGTATTGGAAGTCCTAGACGCAGCAATCAGATGAGAAAAAGAAATAATCCAAATTGGAAAGGAAGAAGTAAAACTTTCACTGTTTGTGGATGACATGATACTATACATAAAAAGTCCTAAAGACACCACCAAAAAACTATGAAAGCTAATTAAGGAATTAAGTAAATTTTCAGGATATAAAAATAATGTACAGAAATCTTTTGGGCTTCTATACACTAACAATGAACTATCAGAAAGAAAAATTAAGGAAACAATCCTACTTACAATTATACCAAAAAGCACAAAATATGTAGGATAAAATCTAACCAAGGAAGTAAAAGACCTGTACTTGGAAAACTATAAGACACTGATTTAAGAAACTGAATATGACACACATAAAAAATAGAAAGATATATTCTGCTCATGGAATTAATATTTCTAAAATGGGGAATTCCCTGGTGGTCCAGTGGTTAGGACTCAGTGCTTTCACTGCCAAAGGAACAGGTTCAATCCCTGGTCAGGGAACAAAGATCCCACAAGCCACGCACCCCCACCCCAAAAAATGGCCATATTATCCAAAGCAATCTACAGACTCAGTGCAATCTCTATCAAAATACCAATGGCATTTTTCACAGAACAAGCACAAATAATTTAAAAATGTGTATGGAAACACAAATGACCTTGAACAGTCAAAGCAATCTTGAGAAAAAAGAACAAAGCTGGGGGAATCATCCTCCCTGACTTCAGACTATACTACAAAGCTACAGTAATCAAAATAGTATGGTAGAGGCACAAAAACAGAGACATAGATCAATGGAACAGAATAGAGATCCCAGAAATAAATCCATGCACCTTTGGTCAATTAATCTATGACAAAGGAGTCAAGAACAAACAATGGAGAAAAGACAGTCCCTTCAATAAACGGTGCTGGGAAAACTGGACAGCCACATGTAAAATAATGAAATAAGAACATTCTCTAACACCATATACAAAAATAAAATGGATTAAAGACCTAAATGTAAGACCAAATACTATAAAACTCCTAGAGGAAAACATAGGCAGAACACTCTTTGACATAAATTGTAGCAGTATTTTTTTTTTGATCTGTCTCCTACAGCAAAGGAAACAAAAGCAAAAATAAATGGGACCTAATTAAACTTAAAAGCTTTTGCACAGCAAAAGAAACCATCAACAAAACAAAAAGACAATCTATGGAAGAAAATATTTGCAAATGATATGACTGAAAAAAGATATATCCAAAATATATACAGAGCTCATAAAACTCAAACAAGCAACCTAATTAAAAAGTGGGTATTTCCCCCACTTTTGGAAAATGAATAGACATTTTTCCAAAGACATACAGGTGGCTAACGGTCACATGAAAAGATGCTCAACACCGCTAGTCATTAGAGAAATGCAAATCAAATCCACAATGAGATATCATCTCACACCTGTCAGAATTGTTATCATCAAAAAGAACACAAATAACAAATGTTGGCAAGGCTGTGGAGAGAAGCAAACCCTTGCTCACTGTTGGTGGAATGTAAATTGGTACAGCTAATGTGGAAAACAGGATGGAAGTTTCTCAAAAAATTAAAAATAGAACTGCCATATGACCCAGCAATTCCACTCCTGAGTACATATCCAAAAAAAACGAAAAACACTAGATTGAAAATATACATGCACCCCAATGTTCACAGCAGGATTATTTACAATAGCCAAGATATGGAAGCAACATGTATCCATCAACAGATGAATGAGCAAAGAATATGTTTATATGTATATATACACAATAGAATCCTCAGCAGCCATTAAAAAATGCAATTTTTCCATTTGTAAAAACATGAATGGACCTAGAGAGCATTATGTTAAGTGAAATAAGTCAGACATAGAAAGACAAATACTCTATATTATCACTTATATGTGGAATCTAAAAAATAAAACAAATAAATGTATATAATAAAACAGAAACAGGTCCACAGATATAGGGAACAAACTAGTGATTACCAGTGAGGAGAGGTAAGGGGGAGGGGAAATATGGAGGAGGGGACTAAGTGGTACAAACTATTAGGTACGAAATAAGCTTCAAAGATATATAGTACAACACAAGGAATATAGCCAACATTTAATAGTACCTATAAAAGGAGTATAACCTTTAAAAATTGTGAATCACTCTGTTGTACACCTGTAACTTGTATAACATTGTACATCACCTATACTTCAATTAAGGGAAAAAAAACCCCCATAATGTACCACCTCATACCTGTCAAAATGGCTTTTGTCAAAAAGATAACAAATAACAAGTGTTGGAGAGAATGTGGAGAAAAAAGGAACCCTTATGCACTATTGTTGGGAATGTAAATTGGTGCAGCCACTGTAGAAAACAGAATGGAGATTTCAAAAAATTAAAAATGGAATTAACATATGATCCAGTAATTCCACTACTAGGTATTAATCTGAAAAAATTAAAATACTAATTAGAAAAGATACATGCACCCCTATGTTCATTACAGCATTATTTATAATAGCCAAGATATGGAAGCAACCTAAGTGCCCATGATTAGGTGAATGGATAAAGAAGATGTGGTACATATATACAATGGAATATTACTCAGCCATAAAAAGAAGGAAATCTTGCAATTTGCAACAACATGGATGAATGTAGAGGATGTTATGCTAAGTGAAACAAGTCAGACAGAAAGACAAATACTGTATCATTTCATTTATATGTGGAATCTAAAAAAAACACAAATGAACAAATAGAACAGAACAGAAAGAGAGTTGCAGATACAGAGAACAAATGAGTTGCTGCCAGAAGGGAGGGAGGTGGGAGAAGAGAGAATAGGTGAGGGAGATAAAGAGGTACAAAATTCCAGCTGCAAAATAAATGAGTCACACGTGTGAAATGTACAGTGTGGGCAAAATAATCAATAATTATGTAATATCTTTGTATAGTGATATCAAATCTACACTTAGGCTTCCCTGGTGGCACAGTGGTTAAGAATCCGCCTGCCAATGCAGGGGACATGGGTTTGAGCCTTGGTCCGGGAAGACCCCACATGCCATGGAGCAACTAAGCCCGTGCGCCACAACTACTGAGCCTGCACTCTAGAGCCCACGAGCCACGAATACTGAAGCCCACACACCTAGAGCCCATGCTCCATAACAAGAGAAACCACCACAATGAGAAGCCCGCACAACACAACCAAGACCCAACACAACCATAAATAAATAAATCTATCTACACTTATAGTGGTGATCATTTTGAAATGTGTAGACATATTGAATCACTATATTGTGTAACAGGAAGTAACACAGTGTTGTAGGTCAATTATAATAAAATACAAACTCACAGAAAAAGAGATCAGATTTGCGGTTACCAGAGGCTGGGGGAGGGGGAGGGGGAGCTGGATGAAGGCAGAGAAAAGGTACAAACTTCCAGTTATAAGGTAAATAAATACTAGAGATGTAATGTAAAACATGATAAATATAATTAACACTGCTGTATATTATATATGATAGTTAAGAGAGCAAATCCTAAGAGTTCTCATTACAAGGAAAAAATACTGTTTTTTTTTTTCTTTAGCTCTGTATCTGTATGAGAGGATGGATGTTCTTTAAACTTATTGTGGTAATCATTTCATCATGTATGTAAGGCAAAATCATTATACTGTACACATCATACAGTGCTGTATGAGAATTATATCTCAATAAAATTAGAAGAAAAAAAAGAACTACCATAAAATCCAGCAATACCCAAAGAAAATAAAAACACTAATTCAAAAAGATATTTGCCAACCCTATGTTCATTACAGAATTATTTACAATAGCCAAGATATGGAAACAACCTAAGTGTCCATGCATAGATGAATGGATAAAGAAGATGTGGTAATGGAATATTAGCCATAAAAAGAATGAATTCTTGCCGTTTTTAACAATATGGGTGGGTCTAGAGGGTATTATGCTAAGTTAAATAAGATAGAGAAAGACAAATAATGTATGATTTTACTTACATCTGGAATCTGAAAAACAAAACAAACGAACAAACCTAATAAAATAGAAACAGACTCATAGATACAGAGAACAAACTGGTGGTTGCCAGAGAGGATGAGGGGGTGGAGGGATGAGCAAAATAGGTGAGGGAAATTAAGAAGTACAAACTTCCAGTTATTAAATAAATAAGTCAGGGGATATAATGTACAACATAGGGAATATAGTCAATAATATTTTAATAATTTTGTATGGTGACAAATGGTAACTAGACTTATCATGGTGATCATTTTGTAGTGTATAAAATATGGAATCACTGTGTTGCACTATGTTGCACACCCAAAACTAATAAACTAATATAAGTCAATTATACTTCAATTTAAAAAAATTGATGAGGAATAACTTCAAGTTAAGGCAAGTAGAAAAGGAACAGAAGGAGGGGACTTCATGGTGTTTCTTCTGTTTCTGTACAATTTTATTTTTGAAAAGAAGTCCCCAAGAAAAACCTTCAGCAAACTAGAATAGACAGGAACTTCCTCAACTTGATAAAGAACATCTACAAGAAACTTACAGATATCATACTTAATGGTGAGAAACTAGTCCCCTGACTATTCCTACTCAGCATCATACTGGAATCCTAGATAATTCAGTAAGATAAGAAAAGAAATGTGCAAAAATTGAGAACAGAAATAAGAAACTATCTTTGTTCACAGATAACATGAGTGTTTATATAAAATATCTCAGTGAACCAACAAAGAAACTCCTGGAACTAATAAGCAATTATAATAATGTTGGAGGATACAATGTTAACATAACAAAAGTCAACTGTGTACACCGGCAATGGACAATTGGAATTTGAAATTAAAAGCACAATGCTATTTACATTAGTGCCACAAAAGTAAAATACTTAGGTATAGATCTAAGAAAATATGTAAAAGTCTATATGAGGAAAACTACAACACTGTGATGAAAGAAATAAAAGAAGATCTAAATGAAAGAAGAGTTAGTCCATATACCTGGATAGGAAGACTCAATATTGTCAAGATGTCCATTCTTCCCAACTTGATTTACAGATTCAATGAAATCCCAATCAAATTCCCAGAAAGTTATTTTGTAGGAATGGACAAACCGATTTTAAATTTTACATGTAAAGGTAAAAGACCTAAAATAGTCAACATAATATTGAAGGAGAAGAACAAAGTTGGTGTTGTGACACTACCCAACTCGAGACTTTTTATTAAGCTGTAATAATCAAGACAGTGTAGGGGCTTCCCTGGTGGTGCACTGGTTAAGAATCCACCTGCCAATGCAGGGGACACGGGTTCGAGCCCTGGTCCAGGATGATCCCACATGCCGCGGAGCAGCTAAGCCTGTGAGCCACAACTACTGAGCCCGTGTGACACAACTACTGAAGCCCAAGTGCCTAAAGCCCATGCTCTACAACAAGATAAGCCACCATGAGGAAAAGCCTGTACACCACACAAAGAGTAGCCCCACTCACTGCAATTACAGAAATCCCATGTGCAGCAACGAAGATCCAACACAGCCAAAAATAAATAAATAAATAGATAAATAAATAAATAAATTAATTAATTAATTAAAAAGACAGTGTGGTATGGGTGAAAGAATAAATAAAAAGGCCATTGTAACAGAAGAAAGAGCCAGGAAATAGGCTCCCACATAAATATAGTTAACATATCATTGACAAAAGGGCAAAGGCAATTCAATGGAGAAAGGATGGTCTTTAATAAATGGTGATGGAACAAATGAACATCCCATGCAAAATTTAAGAAAAATGAATCTAGACACAAATTTTACACTTTCACAAAAATAAACTGAAATTGGTTCATAGATCTAAATGTAAAATTCAAAAATACAGACCTCCTGGAAGATAACATAGGAGTAAATCTAGGTGACCTTGGGTTTGTTGATGATTGTTAGATACAAAATCAAAAGCATAACTCATGAAGAAAAAATAATGGAAAGGATGGACTTCATTAAAATTAATGTTCTGTGATGAACACTGCTAAGAGAATGAAAAGAGAAGTCTCAGAAGGAAAAAAAATCTTTGCTGAATACACATCTGTTAAAAGACTGCTATCCAGAATATAGAAAGAACCCTTAAAACTAAACAATAAGAAGATGGACAGCTTAATTTAAAAAATGGGCAAAGATATGAAAAGCTACCTCACCAAAGAAGATAGAGAGATAGCCAATTAACAAATGAAAATATGTTCAACATATATGTCAAAAGGAAGGTGTAGATTAAAACATGAGATACCTCTAAATAATATGAGAATGGCTAACATCTAAACACTGACAACATCAAATGTTAGTTAGACTATGGAGCAATAGGAACTCTCATTCATTTCTGGTTGGAATGCAAAATGGTATAATTACTTTGGAAGATAGCTTGGCAGTTTCTTACAAAACTAAACATAGTCTTACCATATAATCCAGCAAAAGAGAATTTAAAAGTACAACAGCAAGAATATATGTCAGAAAGGGTAAAGGGATATAAGTACATTGTCTGGGAAGAGATAAAAATGCCAATCTTTATATGATTTTCATAATTCAAATATGCATGTTGCAATATCTTGTATAAGCATAAAAGAATGATAATAGAGAGGGGAAGTTTTAAGAATAAAAATAATAAGCCCAAAACAAGGCAGAGTATATATAAGTCCCAAAATATCAGTAAGTACATTAAATGTGAATACATTAAGTGCTCCAACAAAAGACACAGAGCATCATATTGGATAAAACTATTAACTACCAATATACTGCCTAAGAAAGACACAGATAAAATATGGAGATTCACAATGTTGAAAGTAAAATAATGGGAAAGATACAACATGCAAGCAATAATGAAAAATAGTGGTGTGGCTACATTAGTTTCAGAGATTTTGGACCATAAGACAAAGAGTATTACTAGAGATAAAGTGAGACACTTCAAAGTAATATAACGTTCAATTGACAAGAAAGATATAATGATCCAAAATTGGTTTTCAGTTAACACACAGCCTCAAATTATACAAACTACCAGAAAAATACACAAACCTTTGATGATAGAGGGGGATTTTATTTTATATAAGTTGGAGTATTGTTGATTTACAATGTTGTGTTAGTTTAAGGTGTACAGTAAAGTGAATCAATTATCATATACATATATACACTATTTTTATATTCTTTTCCCATATAGATCATTAGAATAATGAATAGAATTCCCTATGCTATGCCATATGTCCTTATTAGTTATCTATTTTATATATAGTAGTGTGTATTTGTCAATCCCAATTTCCCAGTTTATCTGTCCCCCTGCCCCTTTCCTCCCTACTAACCATAAGTTTGTTTTCTGCATATGTGACTCTATTTCTGTTTTAGAAATGAGTTCTTTTGTGCCATACTTTTTAGATTCCACATATAAATGATAACATATGATATTTGTCTTTGTCTGACTTACTACACTCAGAATGACAATCTCTAGGTCCATCGATGTTGCTGCAAATGGCATTATTTCATTCTTTTTTATGGCTTAGTAATATTCCATTATATATATGAACCACATCTTCTTTATCCATCCCTCTGTCAATGGACATTTAGGTTGCTTCCATATCTTGGCTATTGTAAATAGTGCCGCAATGAAAACTGGGGTGCATGTATCTTTTAAAATTATGTTTTTCTCCAGACATATGTCTAGGAGTCCAATTGCTGGATCATTTTACCATAGTTCTATATTTAGTTTTTTAAGGAACCTCCATACTCTTCTCCACAACGGTTGTACCACTTTACATTCCACCAACAGTGTAGGATTGTCTCCTTCTCTCCACACCCTCTCCAGCATTTACTCTTTATAGATTTTTTGATGATGGCCATTCTGACTGGTGTGTGAGGTGATACCTCATTGTAGTATTGATTTGCATTTCTCTAATAATTGGTGATGCTGAGCATTTTTCATGTGGTTTTTGGCCATCTGTATGTCTTCTTTGGAGAAATGTCTGTTTTGACCTTCTGCCCATTTTTCAGTTGGGTTGTTAGTTTTTTTTTGATATAGAGCTACATGAGCTGTTTGTATACTTTGGAGATTAACCCCATGTCAGTCACATCGTCTGCAAATATTTTCTCCCATTCTCTGTGTTGTCTTTCTGCTTTGTTTATGGTTTCCTTTGTTGTGCAAAAGTATTTAAGTTTAATTAGGTCCTATTTGTATATTTTTGTTTTTATTTTTCTTACTCAAGGTGGTGGATTAAAAAAGGTATTGCTGCGATTTATCTCAGAGAGTGTTCTGCCTGTGTGTTACTCTAGGAGTTTTATAGTGTCCAGCCTTACATTTAGGTCTTTGATCCATTTTGAGTTTATTTTATTGTATGGTGTTAGAGAGTGTTCTAGTTTCATTCTTTTACATGTAGCTGTCCAGTTTTCCCAGCACCACTTGTTGAAGAGACTGTCTTTTCTCTATTGTGTATTCTTGCCTCCTTTGTCATGGATTAATTGACCATAGGTGCATGGGTTTATCTCTGGACTTTCTCTATCCTGTTCCATTGATCTACATTTCTGTTTTTGTGCCAGTACCATACTGTTTTGATTACTGTAGCTTTGTAGGATAGTATGAAGTCAGGGAGCCTGATGCTTCCAGCTCTGTTTTTCTTTCTCAAGATTGCTTTGGCTATTCGGGGTCTTTTGTGTTTCCATACAAATTGTAAAATTTTTTGTCCTAACTCTGTGAAAAATGCCATCAGTAATTTGATAGGGATTGTATTGAATCTGTAGATTGCTTTGGGTAGTATAGTCACTTGCACAACACTGATTCTTCCAATCCAAAAACATGATATATCTCTGCGTCTGTTTGTGTCATCTTTGATTTCTTTCATCAGCACCTTATAGTTTTTGAGTAGAGATCTTTTGCCTCCTTGGGTAGGTTTATTCCATAGGTATTTCATTATTTTTGATGTGATGGTAAGTGGGATTATTTCCTTAATTTCTCTTTCTGATCTTTTGTTGTTAGTGTATAGGAATGCAAGTATTCTGTGTATTAATTTTGTACCCTGCAACTTTACCAAGTTCATTGATGAGCTCTAGTAGTTTTCTGGTAGCATCTCTAGGATTTTCTATGTATAGTATCATATCATCTGCAAACAGTGATAGTTTTACTTCTTCTTTTCCAATTTGGATTCCTTTTATTTCTTTTTCTTTTCTGATTGCCATGGCTAGACCTTCCAAAACTATGTTGAATAAAAGTGGCAACAGTGGACATCCTTGTCTTGTTCCTGATCTTAAAGGAAATGCTTTCCATTTTACACCATTGAGAATGATGTTTGCTGTGGGTTTGTCGTATATGGCCTTTGTTATGTTGAGGTAGGTTCCCTCTATGCCCACTTTCTGGACAGTTTTTACCATAAATGGGTGTTGAATTTTGTCAAAAGCTCTTCCTGCATCTATTGAGATGATCATATGATTTTTATTCTTTAGTTTGTTGATGTGGTGTATCACACTGATTGATTTGTGGATATTGAAAAATCCTTGCATCTCTGGGATAAATCTCACTTGATCATGGTGTATGATCCTTTTACTGTATTGTTGGATTTGGTTTGCTACTATTTTGTTGAGGATTTTTACACCTATATTCATCAGTGATGGTGGCCTGTAATTTTCTTTTTTGTGTTGTACCTTTGTCTGGTTTTGGTATCAGGGTGAGTGATGGTGGCCTCATAGAATGAGCTTGGGAGTGTTCCTCTTCAGCAATTTCCTGGAAGAGTTTCAGAAAGATAGGCATTAACTCTTCTCTAAATGTTTGATAGAATATGCCTGTGAATCCATCTGGCCCTGGACTTTTGCTTGTTGGAAGTTTTAAAATCACAGTTTCGATATCAGTACTTGTGATTGGCCTGTTCATATTTCCTGGATCAGTCTTGGAAGGTTGAGACTTCTGGCCTGGCCCAACCACCAGGTGTAGGTGGCCACAAAGTCCACAGCAGCTAAAGCTAGACCTGCCTTGGCTGCAGGAGCACTCATCTGTTCTGATGTTCTGGAGATGCTGAGTTTACAAAGCCAGTCATGGGGGTGTAAATCCATGGTTTGCACAGCCCTGATGAGAGATTTCAGCACTTCTACCTTAGTTGCATGGCCCCTGGCACTCAGCTGTAATTTCAGTCCCACCACTGCATGTGAGCCACCTACAGGCATCTGCTTCCACAGCTGCCCTGGAGCACAGGAGCCCCCCACCCCCAGTGGGGAGGAGGTACAGAGGAGGAGGTAGACAGGGGGCATGAGAGCCCACTCTGGTGGACACAGGATGGGAGCCCTTCCTAGTGCCCCAGGAGGCAGGAGCTGGTGCATGGGGAGATAGGCTGTAATTACTGTCCCACACTTTGTGCATCACTCAACAATGGAGCTTCTCTTCTATGGTGGCTGGGTTTATAATGGGAGATTTTAATGCACTTCTCTCAGTAACTGATAGTACAAGTAAGCAAAAATAATCAGTAAGCATATAAAAGGTCTGATCAATATAATTCACAAATTTGGTCTAATTGACATCTATGAACTGTGTTCAACAACTGCAGAATACATCTACTTTTCAAATACAGATACAATATTGCAAAAATAACAGAGGATTACTAACAGAGGATTGAAAATCACAGTGTGATTAAGATAAAGATTGATTTCACAAAAGATAATAATTTCCAGATGTTTACAACTTTAAAAATGCAATTCTAAATTACCAGAAGAAATAAAAGTAGAAATTAAAAAATATTTTGTATTGAATTTGATGATGAAAATATGATATATCAAAATGTATATGCTAAAAACATACTGAAAATCAATAAATTTGGCTTTCTACTCAAAAAGTTGGAAAACAACAGCAAATACAATTCAAAGAAAATAAAAAGAAGGAAATAATTAACAGCAGAAAATGAAGAAGGAAATTCAATGAACAATAGAATGGAATGACAAAGCTCAAAGCTGGTTTCTTGGAAAGACTAATAAAAGTGGGAAACCCTGGGCTTCCCTGGTGGCGCAGTGGTTGAGAGTCCGCCTGCCAATGCAGGGGATGCTGGTTCGTGCCCCGGTCCAGGAAGATCCCACATGCCGCGAAGCAGCTGGGCCCGTGAGCCATGGCCGCTGAGCCTGCGCGTTCAGAGCCTGTGCTCCACAGCAGGAGAGGCCACAAGAGTGAGAGGCCCACGTACAGAAAAAAAAAAAAAAAAAGTGGGAAACCCTAGTAAGACTGGTCAAGAAAGAGAATATACAAATAATCAATATCAGGAATTAAATAGAAACTACTATTGATTCTAAGATCATAAGATTAGAAAGATCATAAGAGAATATTAAGAACAACTTAATGCAAATACATTTGAAAGTTTAGATGAAATGGAACGCTTCCTAGAAAAATGCAGCTTATCAAAACTAGCACAACAATAAATACAAAATATGAGTAGACCTATAACTATAAACTGAATTTGTAATTTAAGATTTTCTCACAAAGAAAAATTCTGGCACAGATGGCTTGACTGGTAAATCCTTCCCAACATTTAAGGAAGAAATAGCACTTAGTGTTAAAAAAAAAAAAGAAACCATTTCCTCCAAGATAAGGAACAAGACAAGGTTGCCCAATCTCACAACTATTATTCAGCATAGTTTTGGAAGTTTTAGCCACAGCAATCAGAGAAGAAAAAGAAATAAAAGGAATCCAAATCGTAAAAGAGGAAGTAAATCTGTCACTGTTTGCAGATGACATGATACTATACATAGAGAATCCTAAAGATGTTAACAGAAAACTACTAGAGCTAATCAATGAAACTGGTAAAGTAGCAGGATACAAAATTAATGCACAGAAAGCTCCTGCATGCCTATACATCAATGATGAAAAATCTAAAAGAGAAATTAAGGAAACACCCCCATTTACCACTGCAACAAAAAGAATAAAATACCTAGCAATAAACCTACCTAAGGAAACAAAAGACCTGTATGCAGAAAACTATAAAACACTGATGAAAGAAATTAAAGATGATACAAGCAGATGGAAAGATATACCATGTTCTTGGATTGGAAGAATCAACATTGTGAAAATGACTATATGACCCAAAGCAATCTACAGATTCAATACAATACCTATCAAACTACCAACGGCATTTTTCATAGAACTAGAGCAAAAAATTTCACATTTTGTATGGAAACACAAAAGACCCTGAACAGCCAAAGCAATCTTGAGAAAGAAAAACACAGCTGGAGGAATTAGGCTCCCAGACTTCAGACTATACTACAAACCTAGAGTAATCAAGACAGCATGGCACTAGCACAAAAACAGAAATAGATATCAGTGGAACAGGATAGAAAGCCCAAAGATAAACCCACACACATATGGTCACCTTATCTTTGATAAAGGAGGCAAGAATATACAATGGAGACAAGACAGCCTCTTCAATAAGTGGTGCTGGGAAAACTAAACAGCTACATGTAAAAGGATGAAACTAGAACACTCCCTAACACCATAAACAAAAATAAACTCAAAATGGATTAGACACCTAAATGTAAGACCAGACACTATAAAACTCTTAGAGGAAAACATAGGAAAAATACTCTTTGGCATAAATCACAGCAAGATCCTTTTTGACCCACCTCCTAGAGAGTTGGAAATAAAACCAAAAATAAACAAATGGGACCTAATGAAACTTAAAAGCTTTTGCACAGCAAAGGAAAATATGAACAAGATGAAAAAACTCTCAGAATGGGAGAAAATATTTGCAAATGAAGCAACTGACAAAGGATTAATCTCCAAAATTTACAAGCAGCTCATGAAGCACAATATCAAAAAACAAACAACCCAATCCAAAAATGGGCAGAAGACTTAACTAGACATTTCTCCAAAGAAGATATACAGATTGCCAACAAACACATGAAAGGATGCTCAACATCACTAATTATTAGAGAAATGCAAATCAAAATTACAATGAGGTATCACTTCACACCAGTCAGAATGGCCATCATCAAAAAATCTACAAACAATAAATGCTGGAGAGGGTGTGGAGAAAAGGGAACCCTCTTGCACTGTTGGTGGGAATATAAATTGATACAGCCACTATGGAGAACCATATGGATGCTCCTTAAAAAACTAAAAATAGAACTATCATATGACCCAGCAATCCCACTACTGGGCATATACACTGAGAAAACCATAATTCAAAAAGAGTCATGTACCAAAATGCTCATTGCAGCTCTATTACAATAGCCAGGAAATGGAAGCAACCTAAGTGTCCGTTGACAGATGAATGCATAAAGATGTGGCACATATATACAATGGAATATTACTCAGCCATAAAAAGAAATGAAATTGTGTTATTTGTAGTGAGGTGGATGGACCTAGAATCTGTCATACAGAGTGAAGTAAGTCAGAAAGAGAAAAACAAATGCCATATGCTAACATATATATATGGAATCTAAAAAAAAAAAGGTTCTGAAGAACCTAGGGGCAGGACAGGAATAAAGACACAGATGTAGAGAATGGACTTGAGGATAGGGGGAGGGAGAACAATAAGCTGGGATGAAGTGAGAGAGTGGCATGGACATATATACACTACCAAATGTAAAATAGATAGCTAGTGCAAAGCAGCCGCATAGCACAGGTACATCAGCTCGGTGCTTTGTGACCAGCTAGAGGGGTGGGTTAGGGAGGGTTGGAGGAAGGCGCAAGAGGGAGGAGGTATGGGGTTATATGTATATGTATATACATATGTATATGTATATGTACATATGTATATGTATATGTATATGTATAGCTGATTCACTTTGTTATAAAGCAGAAACTAACACACCATTGTAAAGCAATTATACTCCAATAAAGGTGTTTAAAAAAAAAGAAAGAAAAGTAATGAAGAAGTAACATTTCCCCACTTTTGCAGGATTCCAACCAAATTTGATACCAAAATCTCACAGAGAAAATACAAGAATGTAAATCACATGGTCTGCATGAATATAGGTGCAAAAATTTAAGCAAAATAAAAGCAAAGTAAATTCAGTGATATTTACAAAGGACTTATCCTCTTGTTCTTAATATTATGATCAAAATATGTGTATTTAGGAATGCTAAGTGGGTTTAACACTCAAATAAAAGAAATATGATATCTCAATTAAAGCAGAAAAATGTCTCAAAATTTAACATCCATTCTTGGAATGAAAGTAAAAGAAACAAAACTCTTTTAGTCCAATAAGAATAAAAGGAAACTTTCTTAATCAGATAAAAGCTGTTTTTAAAATAAAAAGCCTATAGCATGTGTTACATTTAATGATGAAATATTGAGCCCTTTCCCTTTGAAGTCAGGAATGAGATAGTGGTTGCCATTTCTACTCACCAATTAACTTAAGGTGCTATTAGTGCAGAAGGGCAAGAAAATGAAATAAAATTTATAACTTTTGGAAAAGGAAAAATAAAACTAATTATGTGAGGATGATATGCTTGTTTATGGAGAAAATCCAAAAGAATATATGTACAAATTATTAGAATTAATAAATAAGCATAACAATGTGTTTGGGGAGAAAGTCAATAAACAAAATTTATCATCTTCCTATATACCAGCAGCACAAATTGGAAAATAAATGTCTTCAAATTACCATTTATAGGAGCATGAAAAAGCAAGATATAAATCAAAGAAAAGATGTACAAGTCCTCTGTGCAGAAATTACAGAAGAGCTAACTAATGTTGCAGGTTGGGTTTTCTGAAAGGAGATGCTGATATGAAGTTTGGGCACTATGTGTTTATTAGGGATCACCACCTGTGAAAGGAAGGGGAAGGAAGAACTTGAACTGCAATACAGGCCCCACAAAGCCTTGGTCAATCTTGCAGGGAACTCTAGAATGAATATTGCTCAATCTCAGTCTGGTTTTATATCCACTTCCCCATCCCCACTCCCACACATTACTCACTCACTAGGTACAGACTGTCCTGGAAGCAGCTGACTGATTTAGGGTGATGCAGTTCTCTGCAGGAGACACTGGAGGTTGTCTGCTGATCACACTCCCTCCAACTGTGTAATAAGTCTTCTTATGAAGAGGAATCTGGGTGGCATATCTCCATATTTTCACACATATTCATGTATTGGAGTCTCAATATTGTTAAGATGTCAGTTTTCCTAAAATTGTTCTAAATATTCAATGCAATCCCAATAAAAATTCCAATAGATTTTTAAACATTTTTTAAAAATTGTGGTGAAACACACACAACTTAAATGTATCATTAGTGACATTTAGTACATTCACAATATTGTACTGACACTATTTCTAGAACATTTTCATCACTCCAAAAGGAAAACCTATACCAATTAAGCAGTCATTACCCATTCCCTCTCCCCACTAGCCCTTGGCAATCACTAATCTGCTTTTTATCTTTTTTAAACAATATATATTTTCTATTTGTTTAGACATTCCCATGTATCTTCCTCCTCAGCCTCACCTTTTCCAGGATATGACTTTAAAGGTTAGAAGCTGGCCCAGCCCTGGGACTGCATGGAAGCAGATGAAACAAAGGCAAGCCTCTGCACAGGTTCCTCAAGGAACTGGCAGACAGGTCAAAATACACAAAAACTATTTTTGAGAAAAATGTCTGTATTTCACACCATGGCCCCAGCAAGCCACACCAGGAATGTGAACCTTTGTGGAATATTACTCAGCCATAAAAAATGAAATAATGCCATTTGCAGCAACATGGATGCACCTAGAGATTATCATATAAGTGTAGTCAGTCAGATAGATAGAGCCAAATATCATATGATATCACTTATTTGTGGAATCTAATAAAAAATCATACAAATGAACTTAGTTACAAAAAAGAAACATATTCACAGATCTCGAAATCAAACTTATGCATACCAAATGAGAAACATGCAGGGAAGTGATAAATTGGGAGATTGATATTAACATATACACACTACTGTATATGAGGTAACTAATAAGGACCTACTGTATAGCACAGGGAGCTCTACTCAATATTCTGTGGTGACCTACTTGGGGAAGGAATCCAAAAAAGAATAGATAAGTATATATATATATGTGTGTGTATATACATATATATATACACACACACACACATATATATGTAACTGAATTACTTTGCTGTACACCTGAAACTAACACAACACTGTAAATCAACTATACTTCAATAAAAATTAAAAAAAAATACAAAGGTAGAAATTAGACCAATGGAACAGAAACAGACAGATTCAGAAACAGACCCATATGTAAATTGTTACTTCATTTATGATAAAATGGCACTGCAGAATGGTGTATAA
This sequence comes from Delphinus delphis, assembly GCF_949987515.2. Taxonomy (NCBI): domain Eukaryota; kingdom Metazoa; phylum Chordata; class Mammalia; order Artiodactyla; family Delphinidae; genus Delphinus; species Delphinus delphis. The sequence goes on along the minus strand of NC_082690.1, from coordinate 25,726,234 downwards.
TGGAGTGGATGTCTATATGGAAGAATATGAAAGTTGACTTCTCCCTCACACCATACACAAAAATTAATCCCAGTTGGATTGTAGATCTAAGTATGAAAGGCAAGTCAGTAAAGTTTATATAATATAAGAGTATTCTCATGACCTTGGGGTTGAGGTAGTTTATAAAAAAGCACCAATAATACAGAAAAAGATTGATAAATTGGACTACATTAAAATTAAGAACTTTGTTCATCAAACAATAGTCATGCTTCAAAATATTAACCTAGGAGCTGGGGAAAGTGGATAAAGTTGTAGATGAAAAAAATTGGCCATGAAATGCTAATTCTTGAAGCTGGGTGTGGAGTATATGGTGGCTTATTACTTTATTCTTTCCAGTTTTGCATATGTTTAAAATTTTAAATTAAAAAAATCATTGGAGGGACTTCCCTTGTGGTCCAGCGGCTAAGACTCTGCACTCCCAATGCAGGGGACCTGGGTTCAATCCCTGGTCAGGGAACTAGATCCCACATGCATGCCACAACTAAGAGTTCACATGCTGCAAGTAAAGATCCTGCATGCTGCAACTAAATAGCCCCCATCCTGCAACTAAAGAGCCTGCATGCAGCAACGGAGATCCTGCACACGGCAACTAAGACCCAATGCAGCCTAAAGAAATACATAAATATTTTTAAAAATCATTGGAAAGACTTTATTCAGATAGTACAAGTCAAATCATTGAGTGAAAAATATCTGTAACACAGATAACTGAAAAAGGGCTTGTATAAAGAGTACATAAAGAACAGATAAAAATCAGTAAGAATAAGAGAGACAATACAGGTATAAAAGGCATGAAAAAAAAAAAAGCTGTCAGAAGTTCATCGAATTTGGTAGAGGGAGAGCTGAGCTGTTCAGTGTGGTAGTAGCTATTTAAAGCAACAAGCAGAAAAGGAAAGAATGCCTTGACTTTGAAGGTAACAAACAGGAGTCTAAAGAGCCTAAAACCAGAGGAAGCAAAAACTCCCCTTTCAGGAGGATGTTGTCTCACTGTTGAGGGAATCCTTTACAAAGGCTCTGGCAGTTTTATGTGTATGTATGTGTTTGTGGGGGTGGCGGGGGGAGGGGAGAAATTGAGAGGGGAGGGTCAGAGTAAGCTGACTCGGAGTAAGGAAAGTGTCTTCAAGGTTTCCTGCATAAGGAGGTCTCATCAGAGATGCCTGAAGACTTCTGGCCATGGCCGCAGATGAAGAGACCTTGGAGGGGGACCTTCAAGATGGTGGAGGAGTAAGACGTGGAGATCACCTTCCTCCCCACAAATACATCAAAGATACATCTACATGTGGAACAGCTCTTACAGAACACCTACTGAACGCTGGCAGAAGACCTCAGACTTCCCAAAAGGCAAGAAACTCCCCACGTACCTGGGTGGGGCAAAAGAAAAAAGAAAAAACAGAGACAAAACAGTAGGGATGGGACCTGCACTTCTGGGAGGGAGCTGTGAAGGAGGAAAGGTTTCCACACACTAGGAAGCCCCTTCACTGGCAGAGACAGGGTGTGTGTGTGTGGGGGGGGGGGGGTTAGCTTCAGAGCCATGGAGGAGAGTGCAGCAACAGAGGGAAAAGCAGAGAGATTCGCACAGAGGATCGGTGCCGACCAGCACTCACCAGCCTGAGAGGCTTGTCTGCTCACCCGCCGGGGCGGGCGGGGGCTGGGAGCTGAGGCTTGGGCTTCGGAGGTCAGATTCCAGGGAGAGGACTGGGGTTGGCTGTGTGAACACAGCCTGAAGGGGGCTCGTGCGCCACAGCTAGCTGGGAGGGAGTCTGGGAAAATGTCTGGACCTGCCGAAGAGGCAAGAAACCATGGTTTCGGGGTGCACGAGGAGAGAGGATTCAGATCACTACCTAAATGAGCTTCAGAGAGAGGCGCAAGCGTGGCTATCAGTGTGGATGCCAGAGACGGGCATGAAATGCTAAGGCTGCTGCTGTAGCCACAAAGAAGCCTGTGTGCAAGCACAGATCACTATCCACATCTTCCCCTCCTGGGAGCCTGTGCAGCCTGCCACTGCCAGGGTCCTGTGATCCAGGGACAACTTCCCCAGAAGAACACAGAGCATACCTCATGCTGTTGCAAAGTCATGCCAGCCTTTGCCACCGCAGGCTTGTCCTGCATTCCATACCCCTCCCTCCCCCAGGCCTGAGTGAGCCAGGGCCCCCTAATCAGACCTTCCTTTAACCCCATCCTGTCTGGGTGGGAAACAGACACCCTCAGGCGACCTACATGCAGACGCAGGACCAAATCCAAAGCTGAACCCCAGGATCTGTGTGAACAAAGAAGAGAAATGGAAATTTCTCACAGCAGCCTCAGGACCTGCAGATTAAATCTCCACAATCAGCTTGATGTACCCTGCATCTGCAGAATGCCTGAAGAGATAACAAATCATCCCAAAATTGAGGTGGTGGACTTTGGGAGCAACTGTAAACTTAGGGTTTACTTTCTGCACCTAATTTGTTTCTGGTTTTATGTTTATCTTAGTTTAGTATTTAGAGCTTATTATTATTGGTAGATTTGTTTATTGATTTGATTGCTCTCTTCTTTATATATATATATATGTATATATACTTTTCCTTTTCTCTTTTTTGTGAGTGTCTATGTGTGTGCTTCTTTGTTATATTGTCTGTATAGCTTTGCTTTTACCATTTGTCCTAGGCTTCTGTCAGGTTTTTTTTTTTGGTAGTTTTAGCACTTGTTATCATTGGTGGATTTGTTTTTTGGTTTGGTTGTTCTCTTCTTTCTTTCTTTCCTTCTTTTATTTTTATTACTTATTTTTTATTTTTAATAATTTTTTATTTTATAAAAATAAAATTAATAAAAATAAATAAATTTATTTTTATTCATCTTTTTCTTTCTTTCTTTCTTTCTTGTTTGCTTGCTTCTTGCTTTCTTGCTTTTTCCTCCCTTTACTTCTGAGCCGTGTGGCTGACAGAGTCTTGGTGCTCCAGCTGGGTGTCAGGCATGAGTCTCTGAGGTGCGAGAGGCGAGTTCAGGACATTGATCCACCAGAGACCTCCCAGCCCCATGTAATATCAAACGGCCAACCACCCCTACCCCTCGCCGAGATCTCCATCCCAACGCTAAGACCCAGCTCCACTCAATGACCAGCAAGCTACAGTGCTGGACAACGTATGCCAAAAAACTAGCAAGACAAGAACAGAGTCCCACCCATTAGCAGAGAGGCTGCCTAAAATCATAAGTTTATAGACACTCCAAAACACACCACCATATGTGGTCCTGCCCACCAAAAAGACAAGATACAGCCTCATCCACCAGAACACAGCCACTACTCCCCTCCACCAGGAAGCCTACACAACCCACTGAAACAAACTTAGCCACTGGGGGCAGACACCAAAAACAACAGGGACTATGAACCTGCAGCCTGCAAAAAGGAGACCCCAAACACAGTAAGATAATCAAAATAAGAAGACATAGAAAAACACAGCAGATGAAGGAACAAAATAAATACCCACCAGACCAAACAAATGAAGAGGAAATAGGCAGTCTACCTGAAAAATAATTCAGAGTAATGATAGTAAAGATGACCCAAAATCTTGCAAATAGAATGGAGAAAATAAAAGAAACATTTAACAAGGACCTAGAAGAACTAAAGGGCAAACAAACAATGATGAACAACAAAATAAATGAAATTAAAAATTCTCAAGAAGGAATCAATAGCAGAATAACTGAGGCAGAAGAACAGATAAGTGACATGGAAGAAAAAAGAGTGGAAATAACTACCATAGAGCAGAATAAAGAAAAAAGAATGAAAAGAACTGAGGACAGTCTCAGAGACCTCTCAGACAACATTAAATGCACCAACATTTGGATTATAGGGGTCCCAGAAGAAGAAGAGGAAAAGAAAGGAAATGAGAAAATATTTGAAGAGATTATAGTTGAAAACTTCCCTAATATAGGAAAGGAAATAGTTAATCAAGTCCAGGAAGCACAGAGAGTCTTATACAGGATAAATCCAAGGAGAAACATGCCAAGACACATATTAATCAACCTATCAAAAATTAAATGCAAAGAAAAATTATTAACAGCAGCAAGGGAAAAGCAACAAATATCATACAAGGGAATCCCCATAAGGTTAACAGCTGATCTTTCAGCAGAAACTCTGCTGAAATCCAGAAGGGAAAGGCAGCACATATTTAAAGTGATGAAAGAGGAAGAACTACAACCAAGATTACTCTGCCCAGCAAGGACCTCATTCAGATTCGAAGGAGAAAATAAAACCTTCACAGACAAGCAAAAACTAAGAGGATTCAGCACCACAAAACCAGCTTTAGAACAAATGCTAAAGGAACTTCTCTCAGCAGGAAACACAAGATAAGGAAAAGACCTACAATAACAAACCCAAAACAATTAAGAAAATGGTAATAGATAATCAATAATTGGTAATAGATATCAATAGATATCTATTAGATATAATAAATAATCAAAATGGTAATAGATAATCAATGGTAATACATATCAATAATTACCTTAAATGTAAATGGATTAAATGCTCCAACCAAAAGACATAGACTAGCTGAATGGATACAAAAACAAGACCCATATATATGCTGTCTAGAAGAGACCCACTTCAGACCTAGGGACACATACAGAATGAAAGTAAGGGGATGGAAAAAGATTTCCATGCAAATGGAAATCAGAAGAAAGATGGAGTAGCAATTTTCATATCAGACAAAATAGACTTTAAAATAAAGACTATTACAAGAGACAAAGAAGGACACTACATAATGATTAAGGGATCAATCCAAGAAGAAGATATAACAATGGTAAATATTTATGCACCCATCATAGGAGCACTTCAATACATAAGGCAAATGCTAACAGCCATAAAAGGGGAAATCAACAGTAATACAATCATAGTAGGGGACTTTAACACTCCACTTTCACCAATGGACAGATCATCTAAAATGAAAATAAATAGGAAACACATGCTTTAAATGATACTTTAAACACAATGGACTTAATTAATATTTATAGGACATTCCATCCAAAAACAACAGATTACACTTTCTTCTCAAGTGTTCATGGAACATTCTCCAGGATAGATCATATCTTGGGTCACAGATCAAGCCTTGGTGAATTTAAGAAAATTGAAATCGTATCTTTCCTGATCACAATACTATAAGACTGGCTATCAATTACAGGAAAAAATCTGTTAAAAAATACAAACACATGGAGGCTAAACAATACACTACTAAATAGCCAGGAGATCACTGAAGAAAAAGAGGAAATCAAAAAATACCTAGAAACAAATGACAATGAAAACATGATGACCCAAAACCTATGGGATGTAGCAAAAGCAGTTTTAAGAGGGAAGTTTATAGCAATACAATCCTACATCAAGAAATAAGAAACATCTCAAACAACCTAACCTTACACTCAAAGCAATTAGAGAAAGAAGAACAAAAAACCCCCAAAGTTAGCAGAAGGAAAGAAATCATAAAGGTCAGATCAGTAATAAATGAAAAAGAAATGAAGAAAACAATAGCAAAGATCAATAAAACTAAAAGCTTGTTCTTTGAGAAGATCAACAAAATTGATAAATGATTAGCCAGACTTATCAAGAAAAAAAGGGAGAAGACTGAAATCAATAGAATTAGAAATGAAAAAGGAGAAGTAACAACTGACACTGCAGAAATACAAAGGATCATGAGAGATTACTACAAGCAACTGTATGCCAATAAATTGGACAACATGAAGAAATGGACAAATTCTTAGAAAAGCACAACCTTCCGAGACTGAAGCAGGAAGAAATAGAAAATATAAACAGACCAATCACAAGCACTGAAATTGAAACTGTGATTAAAAATCTTCCAACACACAAAAGCCCAGGACCAGATGGCTTCACAGGGGAATTCTATCAAACATTTATTGAACAGCTAACACCTATTATTCTCAAACTCTTCCAAGATATACCAAAGGGAAGAAGACTCCCAAACTCATTCTATGAGGCCATCATCACCCTGATACCAAAGGCATACAAAGATGTTACAAAAAAAAAGAAAACTACAGGCCAATATCACTGGTGAACAAAATGCAAATGTCCTCAACAAAATACTAGCAAACAGAATCCAGAAGCACATTAAAAGGATCATACACTGTGATCAAGTTGGGTTTATCCCAGGAGTGCAAGAATTCTTCAATTACACAAATCAACAGTGTGATACTCAATATTAACAAATTGAATGATAAAAAACCATATGATCATCTCAATAGACGCAGAAAAAGCTTTTGACAAAATTCAACACTCATTTATGATAAAAACCCTCCATAAAGTTGGCATAGAGGGAACTTACCTCAACATAATAAAGGCCATATATGACAAACCCACAGCCAACATCGTCCTCAAAGGTGAAAAACTGAAACCATTCCCACTAAGATCAGGAACAAGACAAGGTTGCCCACTCTCACCACTCTTATTCAGCATAGTTTTGGAATTTTTAGCCTCAGCAATCAGAGAAGAAAAAGAAATAAAAGGAAACCAAATCAGAAAAGAAGAAGTAAAACTGTCACTGTTTGCAGATGACATGATACTATACATAGAGAATCCTAAAAATGCTCCCAGAAAACTACTAGAGCTAATCAATGAATTTGGAAAGGTAGTAGGATACAAAATTAATGCACAGAAATCTCTTGCATTGCTAAACACTAATGATGAAAAATCTGAAAGTGAAATTAAGGAAACACTCACATTTACCATTGCAACAAAAAGAATAAAATACCTAGCAATAAACCTACCAAAGGAGACAAAAGATCTGTATGCAGAAAAATATAAGACACTGATGAGGAAATTAAAGATGATACAAACAGATGGAGAGATATACCATGTTCTTTGATTGGAAGAATCAACACTGTGAAAATGACTCTACTACACAAAGCAATCTACAGATTCAATACAATACCTATGAAACTACCAATGGCACATTTTACAGAACCAGAACAAAAATTTCACAATTTGTATGGAAACACAAAAGACCCAGAACAGCCAAAGCAATCTTGAGAAAGAAAAACACAGCTGGAAGAATCAGGCTCCTGGACTTCAGACTATACTTCAAAGCTACAGTCATGCAGAAAATATGGTACTGGCACAAAAACAGGAATATAGATCAATGGAACAGGATAGAAAGCCCAAGGATAAACACACAAACATATGGTCACCTTATTTTTGATAAAGGAGGCAAGAATATACAATGGAGAAAAGACAGCCTCTTCAATAAGTGGTGCTGGGAAAACTGGACAGCTACGTGTAAAAGAATGAAATTAGAACACTCCCTAACACCATACACAAAAATAAACTCAAAATGGATTAAAGACCTAAATGTAAGGCCAGACACTATAAAACTCTTAGAGGAAAACATAGGCAGAACACTCTATGACATAAATCACTGCAAGATCGTTTTAACCCACCTCCTAGAGAAATGGAAATAAAAACAAAAATAAACAAATGGGACCTAATGAAACTTAAAAGCTTTTGCATGGCAAAGGAAACCATAAACAAGATGAAAAGACAACCCTCAGAATGGGAGAAAATATTTGCAAATGAAGCAATTGACAAAGGATTAATCTCCAAAATTTACAAGCAGCTCATGCAGCTCAATATCAAAAAAACAAACAACCGAATCCAGATGGGCAGAAGACCTAAACAGACATTTCTCCAAAGAAGATATAGATTGCCAACAAACACATGAAAGGATGCTCAGCATCACTAATCATTAGAGAAATGCAAATCAAAACTACAATGAGGTATCACTTCACACAAGTCAGTATGGCCATCATCAAAAAATCTACAAACAATAAATGCTGGAGAGGGTGTGGAGAAAAGGGTACCCTCTTGCACTGTTGGTGGGAATGTAAATTGATACAGCCACTATGGAAAACAGTATGAGGGTTCCTTATAAAACTAAAAATAGAACTACCATATGACCCAGCAATCGCAGTATTGGGCATATACCCTGAGAAAACCATAATTCAAAAAGAGTCATGTACCACAATGTTCATTGCAGATCTATTTACAGTAGCCAGGACATGGAAGCAACCTAAGTGTCCATCGACAGATGAATGGTTAAAGAGGATGTGATGCTTATATACAATGGAATATTACTCAGCTATAAAAAGAAACGAAATTGCATTATTTGTAGTGAGGTGGATGGACCTAGAGACTGTGATACAGAGTGAAGTAAGTCAGAAAGAGAAAAACAAATACAGTATGCTAACACATATATATGGAATATAAAAAAAAGGTTCTGAAGAACTAGGGGCAGGACAGGAATAAAGACGCAGACGTAGAGAATAGACTTGAGGACATGGGGAGATGTAAGTGTATGTTGGGACGAAGTGAGAGAGTGGCATGGTCATATATACACTATCTAATGTAAAATAGATAGCTAGTGGGAAGCAGCTGCATAGCACAGGGAGATCAGTTTGGTGCTTTGTGTCCACCTAGAGCGGTGGCATAGGGAGGGTGGGAGGGAGACGCAAGAGGGAGGAGGTATGGGAATATATTTATATCTATAGCTGATTCACTGTTATACAGCAGAAACTAACACACCATTGTAAAGCAATTATACTCCAATAAAAATACGTTAAAAAAAAAGAGAGAGAGATCTAGGAGTGAAGGCTTTTGGGGCTAGGAAAATATGCCTAAATTCGTGGACAGAGAGGGTCCTGAGTCCTTGTCTGCAACTCCCTTCATTGACTGTAATGCACTGACTCTGTACCAAGTCTAGTGTGAGGTGAGGATAGCTTTCCCTTGTGAGTCCTGTTAGGTAAAGGCTTTGTAATTGCCTGTGGTCAGGCCTGAAAAATCACATATAGAATTTTAATCAGAAGCACAACTCCTCAAAAAGATGCTCAACTTCATTAGTAATCAGAGAAGTGCAAATTAAAAACTGACAATATTAAGTGTTGCTGAGGATGTAGAGCACCAAGAATTCCCAAAGTTTGCTGACAGTGAATATAAATTAATACAATAACTTTGGAAAATAGTTTGGCATATCCTTCCATCCAGCAATTCTGATTCTAGGTTGAATAGAAACCAAAAGAAATTTGTGGACCGTTAACCAGGAGGCATGAGTAAGAATAGTTCCAAAAGCAGCCTTTATAATAGCCACAAACTAGAAAATGTCCAAATGTCAATCTATTGTAGAATGAATAAATAGCAGTATATTCATAAAATGGAATACTACCAACATTTTTATGAAATGAATGAAGTTTAGGTTCACAAACAATGTTGAATGAACAAAGCTAGATACAAAAGTATACTATAGGATTCTATTTATATATAGCTTTAAAACAGAAAACTAAAGTATAGTGGTAGGATTCAAAATAGGGTTTACCTTTTGGAAGAAGAGAGTCGGCAGTGATTTGCAGGGCACCCAAAGGTAATGGTTTGAAGTATGAAAACGTTGATCTGGGTGAATGTTACACAGGGGTTTGCTTGTGATGATTCAGTTGTTATAAATTTATGTTTTATGAACTTTCTATATGTGTGTAATAGTTTAATTTAAAAAGTTAAAAAAAAGAAATACAAGCACATTGAATTTATAAAGTAGCCACACATTTTTAAGGGGGGAAAATATATTGTATCAATAAATAATGTCCTTACCTCTTTAGGATTAATGTATTTCAGTATCTGACGTGGCTCCCCTTGTCTTCTTATATTAATCAAACGTTTAAAGTGTTGGAATACAGCGACATTCTAAAGGTTCAAACACATAAGATTTTATGGTCAAAACTGGGTTTTCTACCTCTAATTAGCTTTCTGCCTAATTAGGGCAAAATGAGTAAAAATCATAAAATAGATTTTACATATGTAAACTAGATTTTAGAAATATTATCCAATCAAGGTTTGCTTTGATAAGTCAGGCAATATTGGTATTATTCTCACAAAGAGTTTTACCCTTAAATTTGTAATGGTATCACTAGCAACTATAAATAAAATATCCAAAATTTTGGTTGGGTCAATTTCGTATACTCCAGTGTAATCTAGGAGAAAGACAAAATACAGCCTAGTGGTTAAGAACACTGAGCGTGGCATAATATTGTCTGGGCTTAAGTGTTAGTAATTACTAGCTGTGTGATCCTGAACAAGTTGCTTAACCTCTATGATCAGTTTCTTATCTAAAATATGGGAATGACAGTACTATTTCATACAGCTATGGTTAGGAATAAATGAGCTAAAATTTGTAAAGCACTTAGAACAACTTCTGGCATAAAAAAGCACTCAATAAGTATCATCTATTATTGTCATTACAGAATCCTCCTCATTCCTGTGGTAATTCCACTGATTTACAAACCCTATCTACTTTTATTGTTAGTGCAAATTTAGTCAAACAACTGCAAGCAATTCTTCTATCTTGGAAAGCTATCTTTGGTAACCCTCTCCTACCTTATCCCTCCCAAAACCCTTAATAACTCTTGGTAAACATTCCCTGACCCCTCAGTTTGCTTATATTAAATCAAATCAAATAAATACAAGTCGAAGTAATCCATAATACTAATATGACAATTTGAAGTCCCATTGCAATTGCCTGTGGAAGATGGTGCAGCTCACCTCAACACGAATAATATTCTTTCTGAAAGGAAGATGTAATTTCTTAAGTAAAACCCCAAATTGAGTATCAAGAAAAATTTATGATGGTTTAAAATCTGAATAGTATCTTCTAAACTTGTAGATTATTGTATCAAACCACCCTCAAATTTAGTGACTTAAAGAAACAACTGCTTTCTGCGGGTTGACGGGGAACTTCTATTCTTGCTTGGACTCATGTATTTGGCTGTAGTCAGTTGCCAGATCAGCTGGAGATGGGTGATTTAATATGGTCTCACACATATATACTGGGTCTTCAGCTTGGATTGTTGGAACCTCTGTGATGGCTGGGCTTCTCTCTCCATACAGACTTTCAGTTTAGAGTTTCTTCACAGCATGTACATTTCAAAGTATGAGAGAGAGAGAGAGAGAGAGAGAGAGAGAGGGAAAGAGATGGAGAGAGGGAGGGAGAAAGAGACAGAGAGAGACAGTAGAAATTGCAAGGCTTCTCAAGGCCTTGTCTTGGAAGTCACACAGCATCACTTAGTTTGAATTCTATTGGTCAAACTCAGGACCTAGCAGGCCTCAGGAGGTCAAGTGCAAAGTGTAACCCATAGGAAGTTCCGTATATAATATACAGCCTCACTCAGGGGTAGCTCTGAAGAGAAATACTTACAGGGGACAGAACTTCAAGCAGCATACCTGTTGTATATTATGCCTGGAAGAAAAGATGGCCAGAGGTACAGATCTACAGATGGGCAATAACTGGTGGCTTTGCTGGATGGTCAGGGATTTGGAAATAACCTGGTTAGAAAGCTTTTGCGGAAGAGGTCAGACCCCTCCAAATGGGCACCAAGTGTGAAGACATTTGTGTCCCATGTCAATTCTCATCAAAGAGCAATCTCAGTAGAGAAGAATATTAATAATCAAGTAAGCAAGATGACCCATTCTTTGGAGTCAGTCAGTCTATTTCCCTAGCCACTGCTCTCCTTGCCCAATGGGCTCATGAACAAAGTGGCCATGGCAACAGGAATGGAGGAGTGGAGGTTATTCGGGCTCAGCAAAATGGATTTTTATGCACTATATCTGGCTACAACTACTGCTGAGTGCCCACTGTGCCAAAGCAGAGACCAACACTGAGCCCCTGATATGGCATCACTCCTTGAGGGAATTAGCCAGCTTCTTGTGGCACATTGATTAGTTGGAACACTTCCATTATGGAAAGGGTAACACTTGATTCTCATTGGAATTGATAATTTACACTCCTGGGTACAAAATATTTCTACAAAAACCACTATCTGTGTACCTTCAAAATGTTTTATTCACTTGTCATTATATTCTGCATAGAATTGCTTCTGATCAGAGAACTTGCTTCAGAGCAAACGCAGCGCATCAATGGGCCTATGCTCATGAAATACACTGACATTACCTTGTTCCCCATCACCCTAAAGCACTTGGCCTGGTGGAATGGCATTTTGGAGACTCAGTTACAGTTAGAGTTCCACTGACAACACTTTTCAGGCTACAGTGATGTCCTTCATGTTATAGAATATGATCTGAATCTATGCCAGCCAACATTTATGAGTTTGAAAATTAAAGGGTGGAAATGAAAGTGGCTCCCTCTCAATATTATCTCTAATAATCCACTAGTGAAAATTTTGCTTCCTTTCCTTGTACCTTTGGGTTCTGTGGATATAAAGGCCTTAGAACCCACAGGAGAAAGGCTTCCACCAAGGTACACACCAACAGTTACATTAAAACGGAAGCTGATACTGTCACCTGGCCATTTTGAGTTCCTTATGCCAGTGAACCACCACACCAAAAAAAATGAGGGGACCTTATAATTGGGAAAATAAAGAGTCTGTATAAGTCAAAGAGGGGACAGAAGAGTCAACACCAGAGTGATGTGATGTGAGACATACTTGGTAGGTCATTGCTGGTTTTGAAAATGGAAGGAGACCATGAGCCAAGGAATGTGGGCAGCCACTAAAGGCTGGAAAAGACATGAAAACAAATTCTTCCCTAGAGCTTCCAGAAAGAATGCAGCATTGCTGACATCTTGATTTTAGCCCAGTGAGATCCATTTCAGATTTTGGCCTCCAGAATTGTATGATAATAATTTTTTGTTGTTTAAAGCTACTAAGGTTTTGGCAGTTGTTATAGCAGCAGTAGGAAATAAATATAAGTGCTTAACCTTGTATCTAGTATTTATATGACAAGATATCATAGGTGGAGTATGACTCAGCAGGAAGAGAAATAAAAATGATTGAAAGATAAATAAAATTACTTTGGGGAAGAGGATTAGTTTGTTTTAATCTATATGAGGGATAGTTGTATCATGTTAGGTGGAAGCATAATTTTAATATTGACATTATTTGGAAGTTAAATATGGTTAGAAGAAGTAAGTATGCTAGGGTAACAAGGCATGGACTCTGCTGGATTATTCTATTGTCAACTTATTCAAGCAGGACAAAAAATGAAAATGACACATAGGCACATCGAATTTAAACTGCTAAATACAAAACATAGAGGCAATTTAAAAGCATCCAGACAATAAAAGACACATTACTTTCAGAGTTGAAAGAGTAAAACTGGTCCTTGATTTTTTTTTTAACAGAAACCATGGAATCCAGAATAGAATGGAATGTCATATTTAAGGTGCTAAGGGGGAAAAAAAAACACAGAACGTGACAACTTAGATTTCTATCATGTTGATAATATTCTTCAAAAACAAAAGTGAAATAAAGATGTTTTCAGACAAACAAAAGCTGAAAGAATTTTTCACAGGAGATCTGCCCTACGACAACTACTGTAGGGAATACCTTATGTTGCAGGAAAGTAATACCATAGGGAAACACAGAACTGTAGGGAGGAATGAAGGTCCCTGGAAGGTGTAAATATCTGGAGAAATAAAAATGAATACTGAACGTATGGACACCAAGGGGAGAATGTGGGGGGTGAGGTGGGATGAATTGGGAGATTGGGACTGACATATATACACTAATATGTATAAAACAGATAACTAATAAGAACCTGCTGTATAGCACAGGGAACTCTATTTCATTTCACTGTACAGTAGAAACTAACACAACATTGTAAAACAACTATACCCCTATTAAAAATAAATAAATAAATAAAAAATGAATACTGAAATTAAAGGAGACATAAATAAATGGAAAGACATACTGTGTTCATGGATTGGAAGACTTAATATTGGTAAGATGAAAATATTACCCAAAGTGATCTACAGATTCAGTGCAATCCCTATCAAAATTCCAATGTCACTTTTAAAAGACATATAAAAGTACATTCTAAAATTCATGTGGAATCTCAAGGGCCCCCAAATAGCCAGACACATCCTGATGTCAATACTTGCTACAAAACAGTTTGGCATTGGCATTAGGACAGACATAAGACAAATGGAATGAATAGAGAACCCCAAAATATACTCCTACATGTATAATTGACTTTGACAAGGGTGCCAAGATTATTAATGGGGAAAGGACAGTCTTTTCAACAAATGATGCTGGGAAAACTGGATATCCACATACAAAATAATGAAATTGGACATTAATGCAAAGTGGATCAAAGGCCTAAAAATGAGAGCTGCAACCTAAAACTCTTAGAAGAAAATAAAAGAGAAAAGCTTCATGACATTGAATTTGGCAATGATTTATTGGACATTACCCTGCAAGCACAGCAACTAAAGAAAAACAAGGGTAGAGTGGACTATATCAAAATTTAAAACTTTTGCGTGGCAGAGGACACAGTCAAGAGGCTGAAAGGGCAATCCACAGAATGGAAGAAAATATTTGCAAAGCAGATATTCGATAAGGGGTTAATATCCAAAATATGTAAAGAACTCCCACATCACAACAATAAAAACAACAAATAACTCAATTCAAAAATGGGCAAAAGTCTCAAATACTCATTTCTCCAGAGAAATTTACGAATGGTCAATAAATACATAAAAAGATGCTCAACATCAATAGTCATAAAGGAAATCAAAATCAAAATCACAATGAGATACAACTTCACATCCATTAGGATAGCTATCATAAAAAAATAGAAAACAGGTTTTGGCAAGAGTGTAGAGAAATTGGAAACTGTGTGCATTGCTAGTGAAAATGTAAAATGGTGCTGCCACAATGGAAAACATTTTGATCATTCCTCAAAAATTTAAACATAGAATTGCAATATGATTCAGTACTTCCACTTCTAGATATGAACCCGAAAGAATTGAAAGAGGTACTCAAACAGATACTTATACAACAATTTTCATAGTAGCATTATTCACAATAGCCAAAATGTGTAAACAACCCAAGATCTGTTAAAAGGGAGTGGATAAACAAAATGTAGTATATAAATGCAATGGAATATTATTCAGCCTTTAAAAGGAATGAAATTCTGATGCATGCTATAAATTAGATGAAACTTGAAAACATTATACTAAATGAAATAGCAGAGACAAAAGGACAAATGTACTTATACAAACTACCTAGAATAGACAAATTCATGGATACAGAAAGTAAAATAGAGGTTACCATGGCCTAGGGGGCAGTGGAGGATGGAGAGTTATTGTTTAGTGGATACAGGAAGTTCTGTTTGAGATTATGAAAAAGTTCTAGAAGTGGATAGTGGAAATGGCTACACAACGTTGTAAATGTAATTAATGTCACTAAACTGTACACCTAAAAGTGGTTATTATGGTAAATTTTATGTTATGTATATTTACCACAACAAAAAGTAAATACTAATTGTTTAAGGCAATAAAAATAATGTCTTCTTATATTTAAAACAAAAATGTAAGTGAAAACTGACAACAAATAGCACAAAAGGGAAAGACGATAAAGGGAGTTAACCCATTTTAAGATTCTTGCATTGTTCTGGAAAGGGTAAAAGTACTAACTTAATGTAGGCATTAATTAGTCAAGGACGCATATTGTAAACTCTAAGTTACCCCATTAAGATAATATGTAACTGTTATGGTAATCTACTGCTGTGTAGCAAACTACCCCCAAAACTTAGTGATGTAAAACAACCACCATTTTATTATGCTCACAATTATGGGTTGCAAATTATGGTAGGGCAGAGTAGGGATGTCTGGTCTCACTTCCACAGTGATTGAGACTTCATCTGAGATGGATTACAAAGCTGGGAATGGCTGGGATGACTCAAGTGGGGCCCTATGTCAGGGGCCTCAATTCTAGCTATCAGGCTTGTTTCTTGGTTCTTTTTCTGTTTTATCTGCTGGGGAAGGAATATTGAAAATGGCTTTTTCAGTTATGTATCTTGTAAGCGGGATGGAATAGCTGATAAATCTGGGGATGGCCAATCACCAATCTCTGTAGACAGCCTTTCCATTAGGCTAGCTTGGCATGGCAGTTTCAGGGTTGTTGTACCTTGTGGCTGGCTTCATCTAGAATGAGCATTCCATGACACAGACATGGATACTGCAATGTTTCTTTTTTATGGCCACACCACATGGCTTGCAGGATCTTAATTCCCTGACCAGGGATTGAAACTGGGCCGCCTGCAATGCTTTTTTTTTTTTTTTTTTTCTTTTTAAGCTGGGCACTGTCTTTATTTTTATTTTTTTAACATCTTTATTGGGGTATAATTGCTTTACAATGGTGTGTTAGTTTCTGCTTTATAACAAACTGAATCAGCTATACATATACATATATCCCCATATCTTCTCCCTCTTTCATCTCCCTCCCACCCTCCCTATCCCACCCCCAAGTTGTCACAAAGCACCGAGCTGATCTCTCTGTGCTATGTGGCTGCTTCTTACTAGCTATCTATTTTACATTTGGTAGTACATATAAGTCCATGCCAATCTCTCACTTGGTCCCAGCTTACCCTTCCCCCTCCTCATGTCCTCAAGTCCATTCTCTACATCTGCATCTTTACTCCTGTCCTGCCCCTAGGTTCTTCAGAACCACATATATATACATACATATATATGTGTATATATGTACATATATATGTGTATATATATATATATGCATATATATATATTTTTTAGATTCCATATATATGTGTAAGCACACAGTATTTGTTTTCTGCTTTCTGACTTAGTTCACTCTGTATGACAGACTCTAGGTCCAGCCACATCACTACAAATAACTCAATTTTGTTTCTTTTTATGGCTAATATTCCATTGTATATATGTGCCACATCTTCATTATCCATTCATCTGTCGATGGACACTTAGGTTGCTTCCATGTCCTGGCTATTGTAAATAGAGCTGCAGAGAACATTGTGGTACATGACTCTTTTTGAATTATGGTTTTCTCAGGGTATATGCCCAGTAGTGGGATTGCTGGGTCATACGGTAGTTCTATTTTTAGTTTTTTAAGGAACCTCCATACTGTTCTCCATATTTATTACCTAAGCTTAGAGGTCCCAGTATGTCATGTTCTATTTTATTGGTTTTAGTGGTAAAGCAAGCCTATAATAGCCTAAATAAAAGGAAGAAGATTGCCCCTAACCTCTCAACAGAAAGAGTAGCAAATAATTTATGAACATCTTAAATCAATCAAAATAACCAAAAATTAATGCAGAAGAAAATAATGATATATTAAAATCATTTAAATAATACAAAGAAATGGGAAACAGGAAAAATATATGAAAAACAGATGATAAGTAGAAAAGCAACAGCAATATGGTAGACTTAAATTAAACAAATACCATAATTATAATAAATATAAATGATCTAACCATGCTAATTAAAAGACAATGATTATTTAAGACTAACCAAAATTAGATCCAGCTCTGTATTATTTACAAAGGATGCAAAAAGTTAGAAAGTAACAGAATAAGAAAATATACCATGCAAACACTAACCAAAATTAAACTAGGGTAACTTTATCAATACAAAATAAAATAGACTTTAAGGCAAAAATTTTGGAAAATATAAGAAACAATATTTCATATTGATTAGGTTCGACTCAACAATAAGGTGTAACCATCTTGAGCTGATATGTACCTAACAACATTACTTCAAAATATGTAAAGCTAACATTAACACAATTACCAGGAGTATAAATGAATCCCCAATCATAATGGAAAACTTTAACCTACTTTTCTCAAGCACTGATAGAACAAATAGGCAAAAAATTAGTAAGTCTCCTGCTATAGACTAAATATTTCTGTCTCTCCAAAATTCATATTGAAATTCTAACCCCCAAGGTGATGGTAGGAGGAGGCTGGACCTTTGGGAGATGATTAGGTCATGAGGGTAAAGCCCTCATGAATGGGATTAGTGCCCTTATAAAAAAGGGCTCAGTCAGATGAATGGATAAAGAAGATGTGGTAAATACATACAATGGAATATTACTCAGTCATAAAAAGGAATGAAACTGGGTCATTTGTAGAGATGTGGATGGACCTAGAGACTGTCATATAGAGTGAAGTAAGTCAGAAAGAGAAAAACAAATATCATATATTAACGCATATATGTGGAATCTAGAAAAAATGGTACAGATGAACTGGTTTGCAAGCCAGAAATAGAGACACAGATGCAGAGAACAAATGTATGGACACAAAGCAGGGACAGCGGGGGGGCGGGAGTTGGTGGTGATGGGATAAATTGGGAGATTGGGATTGACATATATACACTAATTTGTATAAAGTAGGTAACTAATAAAACTAATTTAAAAGAAAAAAAAAGGGCTCAGAGAGATCACTCATCCCTTCCAACATGTGAGGACATAACAAGAACCAGGAAGCAGGTTCTCAACAGATACCAAGTCTGCTAGTGCCTTGATTTTGGACTTCCTAGCCTCCAGAACTATAATAAATAAATTTCTGTTGTTTATAATCCACCCAGCCTATAATAGTTTGTTATGGCAGCCCGAACAGACTAAGACAGCTACAAAAGATTTGAAAAACATAATTAACTAACTTGACCTAACCAATAGAAGAATACATTTTTTTCTCAAGATCACATGGAACATTTATCAAAATAGAATTTTTCTGTACCAAGCAAGTTTTGAGTTATTAAAACCATTTAAAGTATGTTGTCTGGCTGCAGTGGAATTAAAGCAGAAATCAATAATAAAAAGATAACTAGAAAATTCCTAAATATTTGGTCATTAATCAATGTGGCTCTAAATAACCCATGAGCCAAAAAATTACATTGGGGCTTCCCTGGTGGCGCAGTGGTTGAGAGTCTGCCTGCCAATGCAGGGGACACGGGTTCGTGCCCCGGTCCGGGAAGATCCCACATGCCGCGGAGCAGCTAGGCCTGAGCCTGCACGTCCAGAGCCTGTGCTCCACAACGGGAGAGGCCACAATAGTAAGAGGCCCGCATACCACAGAAAAAAAAAAAAAATTACATTGAAAATTATGAAATATTCCAAGCTGAGGTAATAATTATATGACGTATCAAAACCTGTGTGGATAAATCTAAAGAAATGCTGAAGGGAGAACTTTAATAGGTCAAAATACATATACTATAAAAAGAATAAAAGTTGAAAATCTAAGATCTAATTTTCCATCCCAAGAACTTTGAAAAAGAACAGCAAATAAAAGCCCCAAAATGAAAGAAAAAACAACAAAGATAAGTTTGGAAATCAATGAAATAGAAAATAGAGTTAAAATAGAGAAAACCAACAAAGCCAAAGAACAGTTTTTTTTAAAAGATTAATAAAATTGATAAACTCCTAGAAATGCAGATGTAGAGAAATGAAGAGAAAACACTTATTAACAATACCACTACAAGTCTTACAGACATTAAAAGGATAATGAAAGGAGATTGTAAACAAATTTTGGCTAAAATAGATTTGACAATTTAAACAAAATGGACAAATTCCTTAATTTAAATCAAATCCACAACAAGATGTCACTTCAAGCCTGTTAGAATGATTATTATCAAAAAACCAAGAAATAACAAGTGCTGGCAAAGAAGTGGAGAAAAGGGAACGCTTCTGCATTGTTTGTATGAATGGAAATTGGTTCAGCCAGTATGAAAAATGGTATGGAGATTCCTCAAAAAATAAAAAGTAGAACTACCATGTGATCTAGCAACTCCACTTCTGGGTATTTGTTCGAAGAAAACAAAAACACTAATTCAAAAAGATATATGCACCCCCATGTTCATTGCAGCATTATTTTCAATAGTCAAGTATGGAAACAACCTAAGTGCTCATTGATGGATAAATGGATAAAGAAGATGTGGCATATATATACACGTACATATATGTGTATATATATATATATATATATAACAGAATACTATTCAGCCATAAAAAATAACAAAATCTTTCCATTTGCAACTACATGGATGGAATTTGAGAACATTATGCTGAGTGAAATAAGTCAGAGAAAGACAAACACCATATGATCTTACTTATGCATGGAATTTAAACAACAACAACAATAAGCTCGTAGACAAAAAGAACAAAATGATTATTGCCAGAGGTGGGGGATGGGGGGTGGGAGAAATAAATGAAGGGGGTCAAAAGGTACAAACTTCCAGTTATAGCATAATTAAGTCATGGGGTGTAATGTAAAGCATGGTGAATTATAGTTAATTGTATTGTATTGAATATTTGAGAGTTGCTAAGAGAGTAAATCTTAAAAGTCTTCAACACAAGAAAAAAATTTTTTGTAACTATCTATGGTGACAGATGTTACCTGGACTTATTGTGGTGATTATTTCACAATATATACAAATTTTGAATGATTATGTTGCCCACTTGCAATTAATATAATGTTATATGTCAATTATACCTAAATAAAAACAAACAAAATGGACAAATTCCTTGAAAAAGTAATTTATCAAAATGGGTACAAGAAGAAGCACACATCTGAATAGTCCTGTATTATTAGAGAAATGGAACTCATAGTTAAAAACCTTTCTATATGGAAAACTCCTAGCACACATGGCTTTGCTAATGCGTTATTCCAAACATTTATAGAAAAAATAATACCAATCACACAAACTCTTAGAGATAATGAAAAAGAAGAAAAACTTCCCAATTCCTTTTAGGAGACCAGCATAATACTGATACAAAACCTGGCAAGGACATTACAACAAAGAAAAATTGAATTTAAAAATAAATATGCAGAAAATCCTAAGCCAATGCTTAGCAAATCAAATCCAGGATATACCAAAAGGGTAACAATCAGGATGAAGTGGAGTTTATTCCAGGAATACAAGGTTGGTTTGACATTTGAATGTCAATGAATGTAATTTACCATGTAAAGAGAATGAAGGAGACCATATGACCATTTAGGAGCAGCAAAAACATTTGATCAAATTCAATACCCAGAGTTTTCATAAAAACAAGAATAAAAATCTTAGCAAATGAGGAATTAAGTTAACTTCCTTAAACAGATAATGAGTTTCTACAAAAAAATACAGATAACAGCTTACAGTGGAATATTATATGCCTTCTCTCTGTGTTCAGGAAAAAGAAAAGAATGTCCATAATTCTTTTGAGTATTGTGCTGGAGGGTCTAGTCAGTGCAAAAAAGCAAGAACAAGAAATAACAAGTATAAAGTTTGCAAAGGAAAAATGAAAGTCATCATGCAAAGATGACATGATTATGTGGAAAATCTGAAAGATACTCAGCTATCAAAAACAATGAATTCATGCCATTTGCAGCAACATGGATGGATCTAGAGATTATCAAACTAAGCAAAATAAGTCAGAAAGAGAAAGACCAATACCATATGATATCACTTATATGTGGAATCTAAAATTCAATATAAATCAACATATCTACAAAACAGAAACAGACTCACCTATATAGAGAACAGACTTGTGGTTGCCAAGGGGGAGGTGGGGTAGGGGAGGAAAGGAATGGGAATTTGGGTTTAGCAGAGGCAAACTATCATATATAGGATGGATAAACAACAAGGTGCCACTGTATAGCACAGGGAAGTATATTCAACATCCTGTGACAAACTATAATGGAAAAGAATATGAAAAAGAATATATATATGTATAACTGA
The DNA here is from genome assembly GCF_949987515.2 of Delphinus delphis. Classification (NCBI taxonomy): domain Eukaryota; kingdom Metazoa; phylum Chordata; class Mammalia; order Artiodactyla; family Delphinidae; genus Delphinus; species Delphinus delphis. The sequence continues at coordinate 25,704,695 of NC_082690.1, read as the reverse complement.
GTCACTTTGCTGTATAGCAGAAATTAACACAACACTGTAAATCAATTATACTTCAATAAAATCTAAAAAAAATCTGAAAGGACCTATTAAAAAGCAATTAGAAATAATAAATGTATATTTAGTCAGTATATAAAAATAAATATTTATATAAACTAGAAATGAACAGTTAGAAAATAAGATTTAATAAATAACACCACTTACTTTAGCATAAAAAGCCAAATAACCTAGAAATCAAATGAAAGATGTATAAGACTTCTGCACTATAAACTACAAAACATTATGGAGAGGAATTAAAGAAGATATAAATAAATGAAGAGATACACCATGTTAAAAAAACCCGTGAGCATAGTAAGATATTAGTTCTCCCCAAACTGATCAATTGATTTAATGCAATCCCAATTATAATGCCAACAAAATTTTTTTAGAAATTAAAACAAGTTGATTCCAATGTTTACACGGAAATGCAAAAGTCCTAAAATAGGTAAAATAATCTTGAAGAACAAAGTTAGAGGACTCTATTAACATATATCCACTCTTATTATAAAGCTACAGATTAAGACAATGTGGTGTTAACCCAAATATAGACAAAATAATCCAATGCAACAGAGTAGAAACTATAGAAACAGTTCACATATATGATTTCATGACTTTACAAAGGCACCACTGCAATTTATTGTGGAAAGATGGTATTTTTCAATAAAAGATACCTGGTCATTTGATTATCCATAAGGAAAAAAATGACCTTTGTCCCTGTTATCATACACAAACATTAGTTGGAGATGGATACCAGATCTCAATGTGAAACTAAACAACTAAGCCTCTAGAAGAAACATAAGGAAAATATCTTCTGACTTTGGGTTAAACAAATATTTCTAACTCCCCCGCATCTTTATTGAGACATAACTGACATATAACATTGTGCAAATTTAAGGTATACAACATGATGATTTGATCTACATATATAGTGAAATGATTACCACAAAAATTTAGTTAACACATCCTTCACCTCACATAATTACCATTTACTGTGTGAGTGGTAAGAATTTTAAGATCTACTCTCTTAGCAACTTTCAATTATTCAACACAATACTGTTAACTAGAGTCACCATGCTGTACATTACATTTCTAGAACATATTAATCTTATAACTGGAAGTTTGTACCCTTTGATGATCTCCGCTCATCCCTCCCCTACACCCCCACCACCCCTTCTAGCAACAATGTACCCCCTATATCTAAGAGTCCAGGGTTTTTTTGGTTCCACATATAAATGAGAGCATACATTATACAGAATTCATCATTCTCTGCCTGACTTATTTCACTTAGCATAGTGCCCTCCAGATCCATTCATGTTGTTACAAATGGCAGGATTTCCTTCCTTCTCATGGTTGAATAATATTCCGTTATAAATAATATTAATATGCTATACTAATATTAAATGTTTATATATAATATCTTCACATAATATAATATATAATATATAAAACATTATCACATTTTCTTTATCCATTCATCTGTCAACAGATACTTAGGTTGTTTCTATGTCTTGGCTAGTGTAGATATGCTGCAATGAACATGGGAGTGCAGCTGTCTCTTTGAGGTAGTGATTTCATCTCCTTCAGAAAAATATCCACAAGTGAAATTGCTGGATCATATGGTAGTTCTATTTTTTATTTTATTTTTTGAGTAATGTCCATGCTGCTTTCCATAGTGGTGGTACCAGTTTACATTCCCACCAAGAGTGTACAAGATTCCCTTTTATCCACATCCTCGCCGGCACTTATCTCTTGTCTTTTTGATGGAGTCTGCTGTTGGAATTCTTTAGCTCAGTTTTTTTATTATTCAGATCTAGGATGTCTTTTTGGCTTTTTGGAGGATAGCTTTTATTTCTTTGTTGAGCTTCTCACTTTGTTCATGTACTGTTTTCCCAATTTCATGTAGTTGTCTGTCTACATGTTCTTGTAGTTCCATGAACTTCCTCAAGAGGATTATTCTGAATTCTTTGTTAGACAGTTCACAGACCCATACTTTGAGTAAATTATTGGAGCTTTATTAGTTTCTTTTGGTGGTGTCATGTTTACTTTGGTATCTGTGCATCTGAGTAAGTGGTCTTTTCTTCCAGACTCTAGAGGTTCCCTTCAGCAGAGAAAGACCTTCATCAGTTAGCTCAGCTTGGGGTACTGGATGGGTCATCTGGTAGCATCCATGGGCAGGTGGAGGTTTGTTATTGGGGTGTCTATTTGGGTGAGGTCACTGCCCATGTTCTGAGGTGGGCATGATGGCTTACTTACTTTCAGGCAGGACTACTAGCTGGGCTCTGCAATCACCTCTGGTTAGGTGAAGTCATAGGCTGTGTTCCCTGGCAGGGAGGTGCCACTGGCTGGACTCTGCAACTAAGCAGGGCTGCAGGCTGGGCTCTGCAATCACTCCTGGTTGGGTGAGGCCTCAGGATGTGCTCCCTTACCAGATGGTGCTGCTGGCCAGACTTCATGTTCGGGCAAAGCTACAAGCAAGGCTTTGTGGTTGGATGCAGCCACAGGCTGTGTTCTGTGATCAGGTAGGGCCATAGGCTTTGCCCCAAAGTTGGGCAAGGCTGTAGGCTGGGTTTTGTGATGGAGTAAGCTGCTGGGTGTGCTCCTCTGTTGGAGGTGGTCACTGGCCAGGCTCTCTAGTTGGGCAGGGCCTCCAGTTATATCATGCAGTTGTGGGGGGTCTAGAGACTGTGCTCCTTGGTTGGATGGGGTCACTGTCCAGGGACCCTAGCTGGGTGGGACCATAGGCTATGCTCTGCAATTGGGTGGAGTCACTGGCTAGGCTCCCTTTAGCTACAGTTTTTTAAAAGGTCTTTTTAAAAATAAATTTATTTATTTATTTTTGGCTGCGTTGGGTTTTCGTTGCTGCGTGCGGGCTTTCTCTAGTTGCGGCGAGCAGGGGCTGCTCTTCCTTGCGGTGCATGGGCTTCTTCTTGCAGAGGCTTCTCTTGTTGTGGAGCACCGGCTCTAGGCGTGCAGGCTCAGTAGTTGTGGCTCACGGGCTCTAGAGCGCAGGCTAGTAGTTGTGGCACATGGGCTTAGTTGTTCTGCGGCATGTGGGGTCTTCCCGGACCAGGGCTCAAACCTATGTCCCCTGCCTTGGAAGGTGGATTCTTAACCACTGCACAACCAGGGAAGTCCCTGGCTACAGTTTGTACTCAGTAATTAGGCAAAGCCATAGGCTTGGATCTGTTTCTGGGCTTCGTGACTGGCTAGGCTTCCTGGTTGGGCAGGACTGAAGACTATGCTCATAAATCGGGTGGGGCTGCGAATTTGCTTCCTTGCCTAAGTGGGGCCATAAAACAGTTTCTGTAGTTAGTAAAACCTGTTGGTTTGGGACCCATATCAGGTAGAACTGCCAACTGAGCTCCCTGGCCAGATGGGGCCACTGGCTCAGCTCTGCAGATGGGCAGAGCCTGGCTGAGATCTCTGCTCAGGTATTGCTGTAAGCGGTAATGCAAACTGCCAAGATCTGAGCACAGGTTGCTGTCAGCCATGCCCCTCTTTTCTCTGTCTCTATCAAATCCCCAGTGGTCGAGCCCTGCAGATTCCCCCAGTGATCCCCATGAGGCAAGACCTGAGTACACCTCCCAGGAAACGTCCTGGAACACTGGGGGACCTGGACTTTTGACACCATCTTGATGACAGTACCTTCTACATAAACACTTCTTAAATGGACACAGACAGCACTAACCGTAAAGAACAAATGATAAACTGGATCTTATTAAAATTAAAGACTTATCAAAAACACCTTTAAGAGGGAAGTGAGGTACCCTGGAAGATGATATTTTATATTGCAATAAAGGATTTGTATTCAGGATATTTGAAAAACTCCTCCAAGTGAATATTGACAAGGGAGAGGTGATGGAACTTGGGGATTTGAATACTGCAAGATATGTGAAGAAAAGGATAGGGATATTTATATCCTCATCATATATAATAAGGAGTCAAGTGATCCTTTGTTAGCATGATGGAACAAGAAACAAAAGTCTTTAAAGCAGCAAGGTAAGAAACAGAGGAATTAAAACAATGACATGATACTGAGGGGGGAGATAAGCAGGGTTTTGGAGGATAAGTAAGGTAAATTCTTAATCATCTTTGCAGAAAGTCAACAGATCACTTCTAAAGTTGATAAGTAAAATATAATAAGCATATTATTTAGAAGCATGGAACTAGTGACTAGAAGATCTAAAACAAAAAGTTAGATAAAAGTGGTTGCTTTTAGAGTATGAAGGTGGAAGGTAGTGAGATGGGGTAAAGACTTGCTTTTTAGTGTAAGTTCTTTTACATTATTTTAAAGAAGTACACAAAGTACTTTGATAAAAATATCTTAAATTACAGAAAAAACTGCATTCACATTACTACGACTATGCAAATTATTCAATTACAGGGCCACATAATATGCTAAAACTATGCATCTTTATTTAGAAGTCACCCTCTGGGCCACTTGAAGTAGAATGTATCTAGAATCAAGATCAAATGTACTGAGTGAAGTAAGTCAGAAAGAGAAAAACAAATACCGTATGCTAACACATATATATGGAATCTAAAAAAAAAAAGGTTCCGATGAACTTAGGGGCAGGACAGGAATAAAGACGCAGACTTAGAGAATGGACTTGAGGACATGGGGAGGGGGAAGGGTAAGCTGGGACGAAGTGAGAGTGGCATTGACATATATACACTACCAAATGTAAAATAGCTAGCTAGTGGGAAGTAACCACATAGCACAGGGAGATCAGCTCCATGCTTTGTGACCACCTAGAGGGGTGGGATGGGGGGGTGGGATAGGGAGGGTGGGAAGGATATGCAAGAGGGAGGGGATATGGGGATATATGTATACGTATAGCTGAATCACTTTGCTATACAGCAGAAACTAACAACATTGTAAAGCAATTATACTCCAATAAAGATATTAAAAAAAATCAAATTATTCTCTTTACATAGAGGTTAGAAATATATTAATTTGCCTTATATTTGAACCATGACTTTCATGGTTAGTTGTTTTTCGGAGTTTCTAACCTCTTTTTATTTTTTATTTTATCTATTTTTTTGTGGAATCTAAAAAAAAAAAAAGATACAAATGAATGTAGTTATCAAACAAAAACAGACTCAAAGACATAGAAAACAAACTTATGATTACCAAAGGGGAAGTGGGGGGAGGGATAAATTAAGAGCTTGGGATTAACTGATACACACACTACTCTAGATAAAATAGATAACCAACAAGGACCTACTGTATAGCATAGGGAACTATGCTCAATATCTTGTAATAAACTATAATGGAAAAGGATATATTTATATAACTGAAAAACTTTGCTGTACACCCAAAACCAACACAACATCGTAAATCAACTACACTTCAACAAAAAATTTCAAAAAACATCTACCACTTCTGTGCAAAGTTTGAGGGTCCTTAGAGTTTGGTGTGCTGCCTGACAATTTACAAGGGTCTTGAAAATCTGCTAGTTTTTCTTTCTTTTTTTTTTTTTTTTGAGGTACGCGGGCCTCTCACTGTTGTGTCCTTTCCTGTTGCGGAGCACAGGCTCCGGACGCACAGGCTCAGCGGCCATGGCTCACGGGCCCAGCCGCTCCGCGGCATGTGGGATCTTCCCGGACCAGGGCACGAACCCGTGTGCCCTGCATCGGCAGCCAGACTCTCAACCACTGCGCCACCAGGGAAGCCCGAAAATCTGTTAGTTTTGAGTGAAACCTAAGAAAGAGAAGTCTCTCTGGATGGTCCAGGGCTTCAGTGCAAGTGATAACATTAGTTGGCCCTTTAGGGCTGAGTAAAAACAATGACAAATGGAATTGTGATGGTGGTTCATGATGATCTGTGAAACCTATACTACTGTATGAATCACAGAAGAAACATTCAGGGTTTGGGAGCAATGCTCTATCATCATTGGGTAAGTATTCTGTATGACACACTTTTTATCTTACATCTGGACTCTGCTGGATTCTAGTTATTTAACATGATCTTCCATAAAGTAAGTTTTGTGTTATTCTACCTGGCAAAGTACTCTGGCCAATTGAGATGCTGGCTGAACATCAGTGAACATAGTGAGCAGTAGGTGGGATCAGCTGCAGCAACAAGGAATGTAGTCTCTACACAAACTTTTCTCTTGATTTTTTAATTGTAATAGTTATTTTAATTAATTTATCTCCTCTTTCCCTTATATTTCTACCAATTTTATATTGGTAGTGTTTGTGGTGATAAAGGTAGCATTATTTCAAAGTTTTACAATATTTAAATGGAATACCAACAAAGAACAAAAGGGAATATCAACCCATAAAGTTCAGACATTTTGCCAGATTAAAAAAAAAATTTTAAAGATCTTTATTGGTGTATAATTGTTTCACAATACTGTGTTAGTTTCTGTTGCACAACAAAGCGAATCAGCCACATGCATACACATGTCCCCATATCCACTCCCTCTTGAGCTTCCCTCCCATCCTCCCTATCCCACCCCTCTAGGTCATCGCAAAGCACCAAGCCGATCTCCCTGTGCTATGCTGCTGCTTCCCATGAGCCAACTATTTTACATTTGGTAGTGTGTATATGTGGATGCTACCCTCACTTCGCCCCAGCTTTGCCCTCCCACCCCATGTCCTCAAACCCATTTTCTATGTCTACCTCTTTATTCCTGCCCTGCAACTAGGTTCATGAGTACCATTTTTTTTTTTTTTTAGATTCCATACATATGCGTTAGCATATGGTATTTGTTTTTCTCTTTCTGACTAACTTCACTCTGTATAACAGACACTAGGTCCATCCACCTCACTACAAATAACTCAATTTCATTTCTTTTTATGGCTGAATAATATTCCATTGTATATATGGGTCACATCTTCTTTATCCATTCATCTGTTGATGGACATTTAGGTTGGTTCCATGTCCTGGCTATTGTAAATAGTGCTGCAGTGAACATTGTGGTACATGTCTCTTTTTTTTTCCTGCGGTACGCGGGCCTCTCACTGTTGTGGCCTCTCCTGTTGCGGAGCACAGGCTCCGGACGCACAGGACCAGCGGCCATGGCTCACGGGCCCAGCCGCTCCACGACATAAAGGATCTTCCAGGACCGGGGCACGAACCGGTGTCCCCTGCATCGGCAGGTGGACTCTCAACCACTGCGCCACCAGGGAAGTCCACATGTCTCTTTTTGAATTATGGTTTTCTCTGGGTATATGCCCAGTAGTGGGATTGCTGGGTCATATGGTAATTCTATTTTTAGTTTTTTAAGGAACCTCCATACTGTTTTCCATAGTGGTTGTATCAATTTACATTCCCACCAACAGTGCAGGAGGGTTCCCTTTTCACCACACCCTTTCCAGCACTTATTGTTTCTAGATTTTTTGATAATGGCCATTCTGACTGGTGTGAGGTGATACCTCATTGTAGTTTTGGTTTGCATTTCTCTAATAATTAGTGATGTGGAGCATCTTTTCATGTGACTCTTGGCCATCTGTATGTCTTCCTTGGTGAAATGTCTATTTAGGTCTTCTGCCCATTTTTACCCTGGATTGTTTGTTTTTTAGATATTGAGTTCCATGAGCTGTTTGTATATTTTGGAGATTAATCCTTTGTCTGTTGTTTCATTTGCAAATATTTTCTCCCATTCTGAGGGCTGTATTTTCATCTTGTTTATGGTTTCCTTTGCTGTGCAAAAGCTTTTAAGTTTCATAGGTCCCATTTGTTTATTTTTGTTTTTATTTCCATTACTCTAGGAGGTGGGTCAAAAAAGATCTTGCTGTAGTTTATGTCAAAGAGTGTTTTTCCTATGTTTTCCTCTAAGAGTTTTATAGTGTCTGGTCTTACATTTAAGCCTTTAATCCATTTGGAGTTTATTTTTGTGTATGGTGTTAGGCAGTGTTCTAATTTCATTCTTTTACATGTAGCTCTCCAGTTTTCCTGGCACCACTTATTGAAGAAGCTGTCTTTTCTCCATTGTATGTTCTTGCCTCCTTTGTCATAGATTAGGTGCCCATATGTGCATGGATTTATCTTTGGGCATTCTATTCTGTACTGTTGATCTATATTTCTGTTTTTGTGCCATTACCATACTGTTTTGATTACTGTAGCTCTGTGGTATAGTTTGAAGTCAGGGAGCCTGATTCCTCCAGCTCCGTTTTGCTTTCTCAAGATTGTTTGGTTTTGCGGGGTCTTTTGTGTTTCCATACGAATTTTAAAATTTTTTGTTCTAATTTTGTGAAGAATGCTGTTGGTAGTTTGATAGGGATTGCATTGAATCTGTAGATTGCTTTGGGTAGCATAGTCATTTTCACAATATTGATTCTTCCAATCCAAGTACATGGTATATTTCTCCATCTGTTTATGTCATCTTTGATTTCTTTCATCAGTGTTTTATAGTTTTCTGAGTATAAGTCTTTTGCCTCCTTAGGCAGGTTTATTCCTAAGTATTTTATTCTTTTTGTTGCAATGGTAAATGGGAGTGTTTCCTTAATTTCTCCTTCTGATTTTTCATTGTTGGTGTATAGGAATGCCAGAGATTTCTGTGCATTAATTTTGTATCCTGCAAGCTTACCAAATTCAGTGATTAGTTCTAGTAGTTTTCTGGTGACAACTTTAGGATTTTCTACTGTCGATTTCTCCTTCCATGGTTGTTAGCATTTGCCTTATGTATTGAGGTGCTCCTATATTGGGTGCATAAACATTTATAATTGTTATAGCTTCTACTTGGATTGATCCTTTGATCATTATGTACTGTCTCTCCTTATCTCTTGTAACAGTCTTTATTTTAAAGTCTATTTTATCTGATATGAGTGTTGCTACTCCAGCTTTCTTTGGATTTCCATTTGCATGGAATATCTTTTTCCATCCCTTCACTTTCAGGCTGTATGTGTCCCTAGGTCTGAAGTGGGTCTCTTGTAGACAGCATATATATGGATCTTGCTCTTGTATCCATTCAGCCAGTCTGTGTCTTTTGGTTGGAGCATTTAATCCATTTACATTCAAGATTATTATCGATATGTGTGTTCCTATTCCCATTTTCTTAATTGTTTTGGGTTTGTTTTTGTGGGTCTTTTTCTTCTCTTGCATTTCCCACTTAGAGAAGTTCCTTTAGCATTTGTTGTAAAGTTATTTGGTGGTGCTGAATTCTCTTAGCTTTTGCTTGTCTGAAAAGCTTTTGACTTCTCCATTGAATCTGAATGAGATCCTGCTGGGTAGAGTAATCCTGGTTGTAGGTTTTTCTCTTTCATCACTTTAAGTATATCCTGCCACTCTCTCTGGCCTGCAGAGTTTCCACTGAAAAATCAGCTGATAACCTTATGGGGATTCTTTTGTATTTTATTTTTTGTTTTTCCCTTGCTGATTTTAATATATTTTCTTTGAATTTATTTTTTCTTAGTTTGATTAACATGTGCCTTGGTGTGTTTTTCCTAGGGTTTATCTTGTATGGGACTGTCTGTGCTTCCTGGACTTGGGTGACTATTTCCTTCCCATGTTAGGGTAGTTTTCAACTATAATCTCTTCAAATATTTTCTCAGACCCTTTCTTTTTCTCTTCTTCTTCTGGGACCCCTATAATTTGAATGTTGGTGTGTTTATTGTTGTCCCAGAGGTCTCTGAGACTGTCTTCAATTCTTTTCATTCTTTTTTCTTTATTCTGTTCCTTGGCAGTTATTTCCACTATTTTGTCTTCCAGCTCACTTATTCATTCTTCTGCCTCCGTTATTCTGTTATTGATCTTTCTAGTGTATTTTTCAGTTCAGTTATTGTGTTGTTCATCTCTGTTTGTTTGTTCTTTAGTTCTTGTAGATCTTTGTTAAACATTTCTTGTATTTTCTCAATCTGTGCCTCCATTCTATTTCTGAGATTCTGGATCATCTTTACTATCATTACACTGAATTCTTTTTCAGGTAGATTGCCTATTTCCTCTTCATTTATTTGGTCTTGTAGGTTTTTACCTTGCTCCTTCATCTGTGACATATTTTTTTGCCATCTCTCTCTCTCTTTTTTTTTTTTTTAAATGAGTGGGATTGCATTCCTGTCTTACTAGTTGTTTGGCTGAGGTTTCCAACACTGGAGTTTGTAGGCTATTGTGTAGAGCTGGGTCTTGGTGCTGAGATGAGGAGCTCTGTGAGACCTCACTCCAGTGAATATTCTCTGGAGTCTGAGGTTCTCTGTTAGTCCAGTGGTTCAGACTTGGAACTCCCACCATAGGAGATTTGGCCCAGCTCCAGGCTCATGAACCAAGATCGTGCAAGCCACCTGGGTGGCAAAAAAAAAAAAAAAAAAAAAAAAAGCAACAACAAGGTAAAAAATAAAATTAGACTAGGAAACTAACAGATATGTTAGGAAGAATATAAAAATAAAAATATAGATGAATCAGAAACCAGAAGGTACATTAGTACCACAATAATAAAAAAGAGGAGGGAAAAGGGAGGGGAGGCGAAGGCCTTGGCTGTGGAGCGGGGGGCTTAAGCAACTGCAAGTTTCGGGTGGTGGGTGGGGCCAATGCTCAGGACCTACAGGACTGGAAAAGGCCCTGGGGGCTGTGGGGAGTGGGGCTTAGGTTCAAGGAACAGAAGGGGTCCAGGCACGGCAGGGGACCTCACCTGGGAGCCCAGCAGGCTTCCTGGGCTTGAGTGGGCCAGGCAATCGCTCTCTGGTCCTCTCCTGCTCTTCTCAGAGAGTCCCTCCTGCCTGCCTCTCCTGATCTCCCCAGCTTCTGGGGTGCTGATCCCGTCTGGACTCCACTTCTCCTCACCCCTTCAGTCCCCCTATGTCCTACTGGTTCACTTTGGGGTTCCTCCCATCTCCTTGGGTGTCAGAGTCTCCCACCAGTAGCTGGCAGTCACCCCAGTTGTGGGGAGATGTTAACTCCACATCTTCCCACACCACCATCTTGACTCCACCTCCCTCTAATGTCTTTTTAAATCCAGCTTCTCAGTCATACCTTCTATTGCGTGGTGTACTATTTAGTCTCCAGATACAACCTTCCTAGAGCCATTCAACATAATGATCTAAGCTAAATTGATTACCATTTTTATTTCCTTCAGATTCTGTTATTTCTTTTTCTTTTCTTTCTGTTTCTACATCATTGGTTTTCCTTAAATGTCAGGTGATTGTCCATTAGTAGTGACAAATGAAGGTCTGTGTCAATTTTTCTAGGGAGCTAGTGTAAGTATCCTGTGCTTTTGTGTAAGTCTCTGGTTTTCCACTGTTCACACTCATGAATGGGAAGATTGCCTTGGGCCTTTGTGAAGTGGGTTAATGAACAGACTTTCTTAGAGGAAGTATGGTCAGGTAGCCAGCAATAACACAAGGCATCTCTCAAATACTAAAATTAAGAGGGTTTTACTGTGGAGTACCAAATCCATGCTAGAACTAGCTTTCCCAGATGGTTCACGTAAATTTTTTAAAGAGATAATCCTTCAGGGTTTGTTTCTTTTTGGTGGGGGGGATGCTGTGCTACTGCACAGCATATGAGATCTTATTTCTCTGACCAGGGATTGAACCTGCACCCCCTGCATTGGAAGCGCAGAGTCTTAACCACTGGGCTGCCAGGGAAGTCCCTTGTTTTTTTTTTAATTTTTACTTATGTTGTGTTATAGTTGATTTACAATGTTGTGTTAGTTTCAGGTGTACAGCAAAGTGGATCAGTTATACATATATCCATTCTTTTTCAGCTTCTGATTTGGGTTTTAAGAAGAGGACTGATCATCAGGGAAACCAGAAAATTCCATCTTGAAGCCCAGCAGAAATAAATGGTGGGCATTTCCCTGAGTCATAAATGACACAGGGGCTCAGCAATCTACCACCATGTTCTTAACAGGAAACACTCCATTTGGCTGGGGAAAGGGTCCATCTGTCTCACAGATCCAAGAGTAGGTTAAAATTCTGAGCTAGAGAAAAGAACTAAGCCAATTGCAGGCAAGGATAAGGAAGTTACCAGATACACCTAGGGACAGCCACGTCTGAGAGCTTGCCAAGCTGTCACTGAAGTTAGAACATGGACTCACAGCAGAGAGCATTATTTTTGTGTGCTTCTTTCCAATTGTATTTCAAGTTCTTTCCAAAACAAGGCTCTGGGCTCGGTTCACTGCTGTCCTGTATTCATGCTTGGGTATTCATTCACCAACATTAAACCCCAGGATAGAAGATGTGATAAAACAGGACTCCTTTCTCCATGGAGTGAATCTTTGCTGGTTTCAGTGGTGGATGGTGGTCATCACAGAAGACACACAGGAAATTTTCCTTGGAACTGAGGTGGGATGAAAACTGCCTGCTGTGAACATCATCGTCTTTTTCCTGACCTTTTACCTCCAGTTTCTGAAGATAGAGCAGAAAATAATCTTCCTTGAAGATAATGGGTAACAATTCCATAAAACAAAAACACATGCTTCCAATGCACTGTGCTTTCAGATATTCTGGGTTTAGTTCAGCTGCCAGATGAGTCGATTGATGCATTCACCTTGATAACCAGGTGAGCCCACTTCCTTGAGGAAGCCCCCTCTATTCTTGGTAGCACAATAGGCTACTTAGAGTTGCAAAGGGCACAAGAACCCTGAGATCACCTGAAAATCCTTCCCTGGGAAGGCAACTCCATGAATGAGGTCTTCCAAGCAAACGACACCAAACTTCCCCAGGTGCTCCCCAATCACTGTGTTGTCTGTCAGTGTGACGATTTTATTCTTGACCTTGGCTTGTCCACATTTAAAGATGAGTTCCTGAACAGACTTCAGATTTGCAAATCCCCAGGTCACATAAGTTTCCACTATATGAAGTGCTTTTATGGTTTAAGGGGTTACTTTCATAAAGACATCACTGAAAATCTTATTCAGGCCAAGTCTTGCAATGGTCCTCTGCACCAGTAAACTCACCCCATTAATCATTTGGATGTGTACAACAAAGACTAAGGAGTGTTTATCTGGCACTTCCAAGCCACGAGGTTTCACTTCTCGTCTGAGTCGCACCCTGTCACGTAGTTGCCACCAGGACTCATGTAGGAACCATTCTAGTTGCTTAAACTTGAGTTTTTCTCCTTTCCTCTGCTCCTTCCTTTGCAAAAGCACCTGCTTTGCCTGGGTGGCTTTGAGGGTCTGATAAGCCTTCCTCTTTTTCAGGAGATTTTCTGGAACCAAAGGGATCTTTTTTATTGGCTCTACCTCTGCCATCTTTCCAAAGCTGTGGGCTACTCTGGGTTTGTTTCTCTTATATGCACAATGGTAAATATCCATCTACCAGTAGATTTTTGACTAATGATAAATAACCACCTGCCTATAGCTTTGGGTCTTGAAGTGACAGTGCAGACAACTGGCACAGCTGTTCCATGTACAGACCTTCAATTAACCCTATTGTCTATAGTCATTCTCCTTTTAGCCTTTTTAAATTGCTAAATCCTAATTGACGTCCTTTCTAGGGTTCCAATGACAAACGAGCTATCTCATTAGTGCCCCTTTAAGGTATGTATAGGCAAGTCTTCTACATAGATATGTCCAACAGGATACTACCATTTATTTTTGGTATGAGATAAAATTTCCTATTTGCTCATGAACTCCCTTCTCTCTGTTATGGGTTAACTTTCTATACATTGTCACTTCAGTTGGGTTCTAGAAGGATAGAAAGTGAAAATGTGTGTTCAGTCTACCATCTTGTTAAAATACACACACACACGTTTGTTTATGTACATGGCTTCTCTACTGAAGCTCCTTAAACACAAGAATGTATTGTAAAATGCCTAGCACAGTGTCAGGAACATAACAGGTGTTCAAAGGTATGTGGCTGATTGGATTTGAATGTGGGAGAGAAGAATTACAAATGACAGAAAAGCTTAAGCCGAGATGACAAGTATGCTGTTAGAGACCAACAAAGGAATAGTAGATTTTAAAGGAAATTCTTTTTTTTTTAGTGTTGGAAATCAATAGTTGTGCCCCAGCATAGGCAAATAATGGAAATTATTTTTCAAGACATCATTAACTGATATAAAGGTACTTTTGTGTGCTAGAAAGAGAGCCATACCACTTCACACACAGAGTGTTGATGCTATCCTAGAGAAAAGAGAGAAGTCATTTCACCTCTTGGCTCTCACCTAACCCAGTAAATCAAATTGGAATATTTCTTATTGGATAAGGAGACTAATTCTACTCAGACTAGAGCATGGTGAAAAACTACTACATTAATCCAGATATACTTTACGTCCTCAAGAGTAGGTACTGAATAAATATTAAATGAGTGAATGTATCCCTAACACTTGCTCACAAACCTGATTCCAGAGTCAAGATATAAAATGTTTAGAGGTGAAAGCCAAATAAGCCAATTAGTGATACTTTTGCTCATAGTAGCCATTATCAAAGTGCCTGGCCCAGATCAGAAACTCAATAAATATTAGTGAGGTTAATAAGATAATTAATTAATGCTAATTTTTTGAAACTTAAAAAAAGTCTACTTATAAAGCAAAGGGTGGTATACAACTCTTTAATATACTAAAAGCTGTTGAATTGTATACTTTATTATTTTTTAAAGTCTTTATTGAATTTGTTACAATATTGCTTCTGTTCCATGTTTTGGTTTTTTGGCCACAAGGCACGTGGGATCTTAGTTCCCCAACCAGGGATCAAACCCACACCCCCTGCATTGGAAGGCAAAGTCTTAACCACCGGACTGCCAAGGAAGTCCCTGAATTGTATACTTTAAACAGGTGAACTATATCAATTACATCTCAATAAAGCTGCAAAAAACCGAAATAAACTCACAAGGAAACTTTTCCAGGCCTTCTGAATGACTCTGGCAGCTCTATCTCTCTTTGTAAATTCTGATTCCTGTTTCCAAGCCATGCAAAAGTCCTAAAAGAGAATAAGCAAAGGAGTATATTTTAAATTAATTTACATACTCCATTATGAAACTGTCACTAGAACTCAATGAAAATCAAATAGAAATTATAAAGGAAATAATGAAAATGATATTTGATATCAAAATAACTATAATAAAAATTAAAATTGACACCTATAATTGATAGCCTAATATGTTCCAATTTGTCTCTTTTTTATTGAAGTATAGTTGATTTACAATATTATATTATTTTCATTATTTTTAAAGATTATACTCCATTTAATGTTATTACAAAACAATGACTATATTTCCCTGTGCTGTACAATATCCTTGTTGCTTATCTATTTTATTCATAGTAGTTTGTATCTCTTAATCCCTTATTCCTATCTTGTCCCTCCCCTTTTCCCACTCTCCACTGGTAACCACTAGCTTGTTCTCTATATCTGTAGGACTGTTTCTGTTTTATTATATACATTCATTTGTTTTAGCTTTTAGATACTCTATGATAACATAGAGTATTTGTCTTTGTCTGACTTTTTCACTAAGCATAATACTCTCTAGGTCCATTCACATTATTGCAAATGGCAGAATTTCATTCTTTTTTACAGCTGAGTAATATTCCATTGTATATATACATACCGCATCTTCTTTATCCATTCATCTGTTGATGGATACTTAGATTGCTTCAATATCTTGGCAATTGTACATAATGCTGCTATTAACATTGGGGTTAATATATCTTTTTGATTTGTGTTTTCATTTTCTTTGGATATATACCCAGCAGTGGAATTGCTGGATCATATAATAGTTCTATTTTTAGTTTTTTGAGGAAGCTCCATACTGTTTTCCACATTTGCTGCACGAATTTACACTCCCACCAACAGTATATGAGGGTTCCCTTTTCTCCACATCCTTGTCAATGTTTGTTACTTGTAGACTTTTTGATGATATTCTGACAGATGTGAGGTAATATCTCATAATTTTGATTTGTATTTCTCTAATGACTAGCAATGCTGAACATCTTTCCATGTGCCAGTTAGCCACCTGTATGTCTTCTTTGGAAAAATGTCTATTCGGGTCTTCTGCCCATTTTTAAATTGGATTTTTTTTTTGATATTGAGCTGTATGTGCTGATTACATATTTTGATTATTACCCCTATTCTTCATACCATTTGCAAATATTTTCTCCCATTCTGTAGCTTGTCTTTCTGTTTTGTTGATGGTTTCTTTTGTTGTGTGAAAGCTTTTAAGTTTAAGTAGGTCTCAGTTGGGGTGTTTTTTGCTTTTATTTCTTTTGCCTTAGGAGAATGATCCAAGAAAATATTGTTATGATTTTATCTAAGTGTGTTCTGCAAATCTTCTCTTCTAGGAGTTTTATGGTTTCAGGTTTTACATTTAGGTCTTTAAACCACTTTGAGTTTTTGTATATGGTGTGAAGGAATGTTCTAATGTCATTGTTTTATATGTGGCTGTCCATTTTTCCCAAAACCACCTGCTGAAGAGACTGTCTTTTCTTCATGTATATTCTTGCCTCCTTTGTTGTAAATTAATTGACTGTAGGTGTGTGGGTTTATTTCTGGACTCTCTATTCTCTTCCATTGGTCCATATGTCTGTTTTTGTGCCAATACCATGCTGTTTTGATTACTGTATAGGATTATCTGAAGTCTGGAAGTGTTATGCCTCCAGCTTTCTTCTTTTTTCTCAGGATTGCTTTGGGAATTCAGGGAGTTTTGTGGTTCCATATAAATTTTATTTTATTTTAACTTTTTATTTTATATTGGAGTATAGTTTATTAACAATGTTGTGTTAGTTCCAGGTGTACAGCAAAGTGATTCAGTTATACGTATACATGTATCTATTCTTTCTAAAAAATTCTTTTCCCATTTAGGTAGTTACATAATATTGAGCAGAGTTCCCTGTGCTGTACAGTAGGTCCCGGTTGGTTATCCATTTATTTTTTAAAAATTTATTTGGCTGAGTTGAGTCTTTGTTACTGTGCACAGGCTTTCTCTAGTTGTGGAAAGCGGGGGCTACTCTTCTTTGCGGTGCATGGGCTTCACGTTGCAGTGGCTTCTCTTGTTGCGGAGCATGGGCTCTAGGCGTGAGGGCTTCAGTAGTTGTGGCTTGCGGGCTCTAGAACATAGGCTCAGTAGTTGTGGTGCATGGGCTTAGTTGCTTCGCTGCATGTGGAATCTTCCCGGACCAGGGCTCAAAACCGTGTCCCCAATCTGCATTGGCAGGCAGATTCTTAACTACTGCACCACCAGGGAAGCCCGGTTATCCATTTTAACAATCAATCAATCCCAAACTCCCTAACTATCCCTCCCACCACCCCCCTCTGGTAACCATAAGTTCCTTCTCTAACTCTGAGAGTCTGTTTCTGTTTTGTAAATAAGTTCATTTGTATCATTTTTTTTAGATTCCACATATAAGCGATATCATACGATATTTGTCTTTGTCTGACCTACTTCACTCATTATGACAATCTCTAGGTTCATCCATGTTGCTGCAAATGGCATTATTTCATTCTTTTTAACGGCTGAGTAATATTCCATTGTATACATGTGTCACATCTTCTTTATTCATTCATCTGTTGATGGACATTTAGGTTGCTTCCATGTCTTGGCTATTATAAACAGTGCTGCAATGAACACTGGGGTGCATGTATCCTTTTGGACCATGTTCTTCTCCAGATATATGCCCAGGAGTGGGATTGCAGGATCATATGATAACTCCATTTTTAGTTTTTTATGGAACCTCCATACTGTTCTCCACAGTGGCTATACCAATTTACATTCCCACCAGCAGGGCTCCCTCTCTCCAGCGCTCTCCAGCATTTATTGTTTCTGGATTTTTTGACGCTAGCAATTCTGACTGGTGTGGGGTGATTTCTCATTGCAGTTTTGATTTGCATTTGTTTAAATTATCAATGCTGAACATCTTTTCATGTGCCTCTTGGCCATCTGTATGTCTTCTTTGGAGAAATGTCTATTTAGGTCTTCTGCTCATTTTTTGATTGGGTTGTTTGTTTTTATATTAAGCTGCATGAGCTGTTTGTAAATTTTGGAGACTAACCTGTTGTAGGTCACGTTGTTTGCAAATATTTTCTCCCATTCTGCAGGTTGTCTTTTCATCTTGTTTATGGTTTCCTTTGCTGTGAAAAAGCTTTTGAGTTTAATTAGGTCCCATCTGTTTATTATTGTTTTTATTTCCATTACTCTGGAAGATGGATGGAAAAAGATATTGCTGCAATTTATTCAGAGAGTGTTCTGCCTATGTTTTCCTCTAAGAGTTTTATATTGTCCTGTCTTACACTTAGGTCTTTAATCCATTTGGAGTTTATTTTTGTGTATGGTGTTAGAGAGTGTTCTAATTTCATTTTTTTACTTGTAGCTGTCCAGTTTTGCCAGCACCATTTACTGAGACTGTCTTTCCTCCATTGCTTCATCTTACCTCCTTTGCTGTAGATTAATTGACCATAGGTGTGCGGGTTTCTTTCTGGGCTTTCTATCCTCTTCCATTGATCTATATTTCTATTTTTGTGCCAGTACCATACTGTTTTGATGACTATAACTTTGTAGTATGGTCTGAAGTCAGGGAGCCTGATTCCTCCAGCTCCATTTTTCTTTCTCAAGATTACTTTGGCTATTCAGGGTCTTTTGTGTCTCCATACAAATTTTAAGTTTTTTGCTCTAGTTCTGTGAAAAATGCCATTGGTAACTTGATTGGGATTTCATTGAATCTGTAGATTGCATTGGGTAGTACAGTTATTTTGACAGTATTGATTCTTCCAATCCAAGAACATGATATATCTTTCCATCTGCTTGTGTAGTCTTCGTTTTCTTTCATCAGCACCTTATAGTTTTCAGAGTACAGGGTTTTGTCTCCTTAGAGACATCTAGAGACTGTCATACAGAGTGAAGTAAGTCAGAAAGAGAAAAACATATATCATATATTAATGCATATATGTGGAACCTAGAAAATGGTACAGATGAACCGGTTTGCAGAGCAGAAATTGAGAGACAGAAGTAGAGAACAAACGTATGGACACCAAGGGGGGAAGCAGTGGGAGGTGGGGGTTGTGGTGTGATGAATTGGGAGATTGGGATTGACATGTATACACTGATGTGTATAAAATGGATGACTAATAAGAAAATAAATAAATAAATAAATAAACATTTTTAAAAATAAAAAAATAAAAGCTCCTGTTGACAGCTAAAAAAAAAAAAATCACAGTTTCAATTTCAGTACTTGTGATTGGTCTGTTCATATTTTCTATTTCTTCTTGATTCAGTCTTGGGAGATTGTACCTTTATAAGAATTTGCCCATTTCTTTCAGGTTGTCCATTTTATTGAAATATAGTTGCTTGAAGTATTTTCTTATTATCCCTTGTATTTCTGTGGTGTCAGTTGTAACTTCTCCTTTTTCATTTCTAATTTATTGATTTAAGTCATTTCCCTTTTTTTCTTGATGAATTTGGCTTAAGGTTTATCAATTTTGTCTATCTTTTCAAAGAACCAGCTTTTAGTTTCACTGATCTTTGCTATCTTTTCTTCATCTCTATTTCATTTATTTCTTCTCTGATCTTCATGATTTCTTTCCTTCTACTGACTTTAGATTTTGTTTGTTCTTCTTTCTCTAGTTGCTTTAGGTGTAAGGTTAGGTTGTTTACTTGAGATTTTTATTGTTTCCTGAGGTAAGATTGTATTGTTATAAACCTGCCTCTTAGAACTGCTTTTGCTGTGTCCCATAGGTTTTTGCTCACTGTGCTTTTGTTTTCATTTGTCTCTAGGTATTTTTTATTTCCTCTTTGATTTCCTCAGTGATCCATTGGCTGTTTAGTAGCATATTGTTTAGTCTCCATGTGTTTGTGTTTTTTACTTGTAGTTGATTTCTAATGTCATAGTGTTGTGGTCAGAAAAGATGCTTGATATGATTTCAATTTTCTTAAACTTACTGAGGCTCACTTTGTGGCCCAGCATGTAGTCAATCCTCGAGAATGTTCCATGTGCACATGAGAAGAATGTGTATTCTGCTACTTTTGATGGAATGCTCTATAAATATCAATTAAATCCATCAGGTCTAATGTGTCATTTAAGGCCTGTGTTTCCTTATTGATTTTCTATCTGGAAGATCTGTCCATTGATGAAAGAGGGGTGTTAAAGTCACCCACAATTATTGTGTTACTGTCTACTTCTCCCTTTATGGCCATTAGTATTTGCCCTATATATTGAGGTGCTCCTATGTTGGTTGCATATATATTCACAATTGTTATGTCTTCTTCTTGGATTGATCCCTTGATCATTATGTAGTGCCCTTCTTTGTCTCATTTATTACAGTCTTTATTTCAAAGTCTATTTTGTCTGATACGAATATTGATACTTCAGGTTTCTATTGATTTCCATTTACATGGAATATCTTTTTCCATCCCCTCACTTTTAGCCTGTATGTGTCCCTAGGTCTGAAGTGGGTCTCTTTAGACAGCATATATACACATCTTATTTTTGTAACCATTCAGCCAGTCTATGTCTTTTGGTTGGAGCATTTAATCCATTTATGTTTAAGGTAATTATTGATATGTATGTTCCTATTGTCATTTTCTTCATCGTTTTGGGTTTGTTTTTGTAGGTCTTTTTCTTCCCCTCCTCTTTTGTTCTCTTCTCTTGTGGTTTGATGACCAGCTTTAGTGCTGTGGTTTGGGTTGCTTTTTCTTTTTGTGTGTGTCTATCTATTGTAGTCTTTTGTTTTGCAGTTCCCATTAGGTTTTGATGTAGCAGTCTATATATGTACAAGGTTGTTTTAAGTTGCTGGTCTCTTTCACCTAGAGAAGTTCCTTTAACATTTGTTGCAAAGCTGGTCTAGTGGTGCTGAACTCTCTTAGCCTTTGCTTGTCTGTGAAGCTTTTGATTTCTCCATCACATCTGAATGAGAACTTTGCTGGGTAGAGTATTTTTTGTTGTGGGTTCTATCCTTTCATCACTTTAAATATATCATG
Organism: Delphinus delphis; assembly: GCF_949987515.2. NCBI lineage: Eukaryota > Metazoa > Chordata > Mammalia > Artiodactyla > Delphinidae > Delphinus > Delphinus delphis. Next base: position 25,683,875 of record NC_082690.1, on the reverse strand, counting down.
CCACTGCCTTCTGGCCTGGAGAGGTTTTGCTGAGTAATCAGCTGATAACCTTACCAGTGTTCCTCTGTATGTTATTTTTCGTTTTTCCCTTGTTGCTTTTAATATTTTTTCTTTGTCTTTAATTTTTGTTAGTTTGATTACTATGTGTCTCAGCATGTTCCTCCTTGGGTTTATCCTGTCTGGGACTCTCTTCACTTCCTGGACTAGGGTGACTGTTCCCTTTCCCATGTTAGGGTAGTTTTCAACTATTATCTCTACAAATATTTTTTCAGGTTCTTTCTCTCTCTCTTCTCCTTTTGGGACCCCTATAAAGTGAATGTTAGTGCATTTAATATTGTCCCAGAGGTCTCTTATACTGTCTTCATTTTTTTCAGTCTTTTTTCTTTATTCTGATCTGTGGCAGTGATTTCCACCATTCTGTCTTCCAGGTCACTTATCTATTCTTCTGCCTCATGTATTCTGCTATTGATCCCTTCTAGTGTATTCATTTCAGTTATTGTATTGTTCATCTCTGTCTGTTTGTTCTTTAGTTCTTTAGGTCTTTGTTAAACATTCCTTGCATTTCCTGATCCTTGCCTCCATTCTTTTTCTGAGATCTTGGATCATCTTAACTATTATTATTCTGAATTCTTTTTCTGGTAGATTGGTTATCTCGACTTCAACTAGTTGTTTTCTGGAGGTCAGTTGTTTTCTGGGGTTTCATCTTGTTCCTTCATCTGGGACAAATTCCTCTGCCATCTCATTTTTTAAAAAATTATTTATTTAATTAATTTATTTTTGGCTGTGTTGGGTCTTTGTTGCTGTGCGTGGGCTTTCTTTAGTTGTGGCAAGTGGGGGTTATTCTTTGTTGTAGTGTGCAGGCTTCTCATTGTGGTGGCTTCTCTTGTTGTGGAGCACAGGCTCTAGGCACGCAGGCTTCAGTAGTTGCGGCATGCGGGCTCAGTAGCTGTGATTCACAGGCTCTAGAGTGCAGACTCAGTAGTTGTGGTGGGAAGTCCACAACTTCCACCATGTGGGAAGTCCCTGCCATCTCATTTTGACTAACTTTCTGTGATTGCATTTTCTGTTCCACAGGTTGCAGGATTGTAGTTCTTTTTTCTGCTCTCTGCCCTCTGGTAGATAAGGCTGTCTAAGAGGATTGTGCAGGTTTCCTGACGGGAGGGGCTGGTTCCTGGTCAGTGGTGGGTGGATCTGGGTCTTGTCCCTCTGGTGGGCAGGGCCATGCTCAGGGAGAGTTTAAGCCACTTGTCTGCTGATGGGTGGGGCTGTGTTCCTGCCCTGTTTGTTATTTGGCCTTAGGTGACCCAGCACTGGAGACTACAGGCTGTTTGGTGGGGCTAATGGTGGCCTCCAGGAGGGTTCATGCCAGTGGGGACTTCCCAGAACTGCTGCTGCCAGTGTTCTTTTTCCCTGCAGTGAGCCCCAGCTGCCCCCCACCTTTGCAGGAGACCCTCCAATACTTGCAGGTAGGTTTGGTCCAGTCTCTTATGGGTTCACTGCTTTTTTTCCCTGGATCCTGGTACACACAAGACTTTGTGTGCATCCTCCACGAATGGTGATTCTTTTTCCCCCAGTCTGTGGAAGTCCTGCAATCAAACCCCGCTGGCCTTCATAGCCAGATTCTCTGGGGACTCCTCCTCCTGTTGCCGGACCCCCAGGCTGGGAAGCCTGATGTGGGGCTCAAAACTTTCATTCCTGTGGGATAACTTCTGTGGTATAATTGTTTTCCAGTTTCTGGGTCACTCACCAGTGGGTATGGGATATGATTTTATCACAATTGTGCCCATCCTACCATCTCACTGTGGCTTCTTTTTTGTCTTAGGGTATCTTTTTTGGTGTGTTCCATCATTTTTTGGCGATGGTTGTTCAGCAGTTAGTTGTGATTTTGGTGTTTTCGTAAGAAGGGGGTGAGCTTACATCCTTCTACTCCACCATCTTGAGCTCTCAACATCTCCATATAAATTTTAGGATTATCCTAGTTCTATGAAAAATGTCATGGGTATTTTGACAGGAATTGCATTAAATCTGTATATTGCCTTGGGTAGTATGGCCATTTTAACAATATTAATTCCTCTAATCCAAAGCCATGGTATATGTTTCCATTTCTTTGACTAATCTTCAGTTTCCTTCATCAGTGTTTTATAGTTTTTGGATATAGGTTTTTCACCTCCTTGGTTTATGTTTATTCTTCAGTTTTTTTGTTTTTTTTTTGGATGCAGTTTTATTTTTTTATTTTTGGCAGCATTGGGTCTTTGGTGCTGTGCATGGGCTTTCTCTGGTTGCTTTGAGCAGGGGCTGCTCTTCATTGCAGTACATGGGTTTCTCATTGTGTTGGCTTCTCTTGTTGCAGAGCATGGGCTTGCAGGCATCAGCAGTTGTGGCATGTGGGCTCAGTAATGGTGGCTCGTGGGCTCTAGAGTGCAGGTTCAGTAGTTGTGGTACACAGGCTTATTTGCTCCGTGGCATGTGGGACCTTCCTGGACCAGGGATCGAACCTGTGTCCCCTGCATTGGCAGGTGGATTCTTAACCACTGTGCCACCAGGGAAGTCCCTGGATGCAATTTTAAATGGATTTTTTCCTTTCTTTTTCTGATATTTCATTACTAGTATATAGAAACACAACAGATTTCTGTATGCTAATCTTGTATTCTGCAACCTTGCTGAATTCATTTATTATTCTAATATTTTTTGCGTGGAGATTTTAGGGTTTTCTATGTCATCGGCAAACAGTGACAGTTTTGGGGAGACCTTCAAGATGGCAGAAGAGTAAGACGTGGAGATCACCTTCCTCCCCACAAATAAATCAGATATACATCGACACATGGAACAACTCCTACAAAACACCTACTGAACGCTGGCAGAAGACCTCAGACTTCCCAAAAGGCAAGAAACTCCCCACGTACATGGGTGGGGCAAAAGAAAAAAGAAAAAACTGAGACAAAAGAATAGGGACGGGATCTGCACCACCGGGAGGGAGCTGTGAAGGCGGAAACGTTTCCACACACTAGGAAGCCCCTTCACCGGCGGAGACGGGGGTGGGGGTGGGGGTGGGGTGGGTGGCGGGGGCGGAGGAAGCTTCGGAGCCACAGAGGAGAGCGCAGCACCAGGCGTGCAGAGGACAAAGCGGAGAGATTCCCACACCGAGGATTGGCGCCAACCAGCACTCAACAGCCTGAGAGGCTTGTCTGCTTACCTGCCGGCCGGGATGGTTGGGGGCTGGGAGGGGAAGCTCGGGTTTCGGAGGTCAGACCCCAGGGAAGCGACTGGGGTTGTCAGCGTGAACACAGCCTGAAGGGGGCTCGTGTGCCACAGCTAGCTGGGAGGGAGTCTGGGAAAAAGTCTGGACCTGCCTAAGAGGCAAGAGACCATTGTTTCAGGGTGCGCGAGGAGAGGGGATTCAGAGCACCGCCTAAATGAGCTTCAGAGACGGGCGTGAACCGCGGCTATCAGCGCGGACACCAGAGATGGGCATGAGATGTTAAGACTGCTGCTGCAGCCACCAAAAAGCCTATGTGCAAGCACAGGTAACTATCCACACCTCCCCTCCTGGGAGCCTGTGCAGCCTGCCACTACCAGGGTCCCGTGAACCAGGGACGAATTTCCCGGGAGAACACAGGGCATGCCTCAGGCTGTTGCAATATAATGCTGGCCTCTGCCACAGCAGGCTCTCCCTGCATTCCATACCCCTCCCTCTCCCCGACCTGAGTGAGCCAGAGCCCCTTAATCAGCTGCACTTTAACCCCGTCCTGTCTGAGCGAGGAACAGATGCCCTCAGGCGACCTACATGCAGTGGCAGGGCCACATCCAAAGCTGAACCCCAGGAGATGTGTGAACAAAGAAGAGAAACGAAAATCTCTCCCAGCAGCCTCAGGAGCTGCAGATTAAATCTCCACAATCAACTTGTACCCTGCATCTGTGGAATACCTGAATAGAAAATGAATTATCCCAAAATTGAGGTGGTGGACTTTGGGAGCAACGTTATATATTTTTTCCTTTTTCTCTTTTTGTGAGTATGTATGTATATGCTTCTTTGTGTGATTTTGTCTGTATAGCTTTGCTTTTATCATTTGTCCTAGGGTTCTGTCTGCTTTTTTTTTTTTTAAGTATAATTTTTGGTGCTTGTTATCATTGCTGGATTCGTTTTTTGGTTGGTTGCTGTCTTCTTTCTGTTTTTGCTACTTTTTAATATGTTTTATTTTTAATAATGATGTTTTATTTTAATAACTTTATTTTATTTACTTTACATTTTTACTTCTTTCTTTCTTTCTCTTTCTTTCTTTCGTTTTTCTCCCTTTTCATCTGAGGCGTGTGGCTCTGACAGGGTCTTGGTGCTCCTTCCAGGTGTCAGGCCTCTGCCTCTGAGGTGTGAGAGCTGAGTTCAGGACATTAGTCCACCAGAGACTTCACAGATCCACATAATATCAAATGGCAAAAGCTCTCCCAGAGATCTCCATCACAATGCTAAGACCCAGCTCCACTCAATGACCAGCAAGCTACAGTGCTGCACACCCTATGCCAAACAACTAGCAAGACAGGAACACAACACAACCCATTAGCAGAGAGGCTGCTTAAAATCATAATAAGTTTACAGACAACACAAAGCACACCACCGGATGCTGTCCTGCCCACAAGAAAGACAAGATCCAGCCTCATCCACCAGAACACAGCCACTACTCCCCTCCACCAGGAAGCCTACACAACCCACTGAAACAACCTTAGCAATTGGGGGCAGACACCAAAAACAATGGGAACTACGAACCAGCAGCCTGCAAAAAGGAGACCCCAAACACAGTAAGTTAAGCAAAATGAGAAGCCAGAGAAAAACAAGGCAGATGAAGGAACAAAGTAAAAACGCACCAGACCAAACAAATGAAGAGGAAATAGGCAGTCTACCTGAAAAACAATTCGGAGTAATGATAACAAGGATGATCCAAAATCTTGCAAATAGAATGGAGAAAATACAAGAAACGTTTAACAAGGAATTAGAAGAACTAAAGAGCAAACAAACAATGAAGAACAACACAATAAATGAAATTAAAAATTCTCGAGAAGGAATCAATAGCAGAATAACTGAGGCAGAAGAATGGATAAGTGACGTGGAAGGAAAAGGAGTGGAAATAACGACCACAGAGCAGAATAAAGTAAAAAGAATGAAAATAACTGAGGACAGTCTCAGAAACCTCTGGGACAATATTAAATGCACCAACATTCGAATTATAGGGGTCCAAAGAAGAAAAGAAAAAGAAAAGGAATGAGAAAATATTTGACGAGATTATAGTTGAAAACGTCCTGAATATGGGAAAGGAAATAGTTAATCAAATCCAGGAAGCATAGAGAGTCCTATACAGGATAAATCCAAGGAGAAACAAACCAACACACATATTAATTGAACTATCAAAAATTAAATACAAAGAAAAAATATTAACAGCAGCGAGGCAAAAGCAACAAATATCATACAAGGGAATCCCCATAAGGTTAACAGCTGATCTTTCAGCAGAAACTCTGCAAGCCAGAAGGGACTGGCAGGACATATTTAACATGATGAAAGGGAAAAACCTACAACCAAGATTACTCTGCCCAGCAAGGATCTCATTCAGATTTGATGGAGAAATTAAAACCTTTACAGACAAGCAAAAGCTAAGAGAATTCAGCACCACCAAACCAGCTTTAGAACAAATGCTAAAGGAACTTCTCTCAGCAGGAAACACAAGATAAGGAAAAGACCTACAATAACAAACCCAAAACAATTAAGAAAATGGTAATAGGAACATACATATCAATAATTACCTTAAATGAAAATGGATTAAATCCTCCAACCAAAAGACATAGACTAGCTGAATGGATACAAAAACAAGACCCATATATATGCTGTCTAGAAGAGACCCATTTCAGACCTAGGGACACATACTGAATGAAAGTGAGGGGATGGAAAAAGATTTCCATACAAATGGAAATCAGAAGAAAGCTGGAGTAGCAACACTCATATCAGACAAAACAGACTTTAAAATAAAGACTATTACAAGAGATAAAGAAGGACACTACATAATGATCAAGGGATCAATCCAAGAAGATATAACAATTGTAAATATTTATGCACCCAACATAGGAGCACCTCAATACATAAGGCAAATGCTAACAGCCATAAAAGGGGAAATTAACATTAACACAATCATAGTAGGGGATTTTAACACTCCACTTTCACCAATGGACAGATCATCTAAAATGAAAATAAATAAGGAAACACAAGCTTTAAATGATACATAAACACGATGGACTTAATTAAAATTTATAGGACATTCCATCCAAATACAACAGAATACAGTTTCTTCTCAAGTGCTCATGGAACATTCTCCAGGATAGATCATATCTTGGGTCACAGATCAAGCCTTGGTAAATTTAAGAAAATTGAAATCGTATCAAGTATCTTTTCCGATCACAAGGCTATGAGACTAGATATCAATTACAGGAAAATATCTGTAAAAAATACAAACACATGGAGACTAAACAATACACTACTAAATAGCCAGGAGATCACTGAAGAAATCAAAGAGGAAATCAAAAAATACCTAGAAACAAATGACAATGAAAACACGACGACCCAAAACCTATGGGATGCAGCAAAATCAGTTTTAAGAGGGAAGTTTATAGCAATACAATCCTACATCAAGAAACAAGAAATATCTCAAATAAACAACCTAACCTTACACCCAAAGCAGAGAAAGAATAAAAACCCCTCAAAGTTAGCAGAAGGAAAGAAATCATAAGGATCAGATCAGAAATAAATGAAAAAGAAATGAAGGAAACAATAGCAAAGATCAATAAAACTAAAAGCTTATTCTTTGAGAAGATCAACAAAATTGATAAATGATTAGCCAGACTTATCCAGAAAAAAAGGGAGAAGACTCAAATCAATAGAATTAGAAATGAAAAAGGAGAGGTAACAACTGACACTGAAGAAATATGAAGGATCATGAGACATTACTACAAGCAACTATATGTCAATAAATTGGACAACCTGGAAGAAATGGACAAATTCTTAGAAAAGCACAGCCTTCTCAGACTGAAGCAGGAAGAACTAGAAAATATAAACAGACCAATCACAAGCACTGAAATTGAGACTGTGATTAAAATTCTTCCAACACACAAAAGCCCAGGACCAGATGGCTTCACAGGGGAATTCTATCAAACATTTAGAGAAAAGCTAACACATATTCTTCTCAAACTCTTCCAAAATATAGCAGAGGGAGGAACACTCCCAAACTCATTCTACAAGGCCACCATCACCCTGATACCAAAACCATACAAAGATGTCACAAAGAAAAACTACAGGCCCATATCACTGATGAACATAGATTCAAAAATCCTCAACAAAATACTAGCAAGCAGAATCCAACAGCAAATTAAAAGGATCCTACACCATGATCAAGTGGGGTTTATCCCAGGAATGCAAGGATTCTTCAATTTACACAAATCAATCAATGTGATACACCATGTTAACAAATTGAAGGAGAACAACCATATGATCATCTCAATACATGCAGAGAAAGCTTTTGACAAAATTCAACACCGATTTATGATAAAAAAAAAAACCCTCCAGAAAGTAGGCATGGAGGGAACTTACCACAACATAATAAGGGCCATATATGACAAATCCACAGCCAACATTGTTCTCAATGATTAAAAACTGAAAGCATTTCCACTAAGATCAGGAACAAGACAAGGTTGCCCCTCTCACCACTATTATTTAACAAGTTTTGGAAGTCCTAGCCACGGCACTCAGAGAAGAAAAAGAAATAAAAGGAATCCAAGTTGGAAAAGAAGAAGTAAAGCTGTCACTGTTTGCAGATGACATGATACTATACAAAGAGAATCCAAAAGATGTTACCAGAAAACTACTAGCGAATCAATTAATTTGGTAAAGTAGCAGGATACTAAATTAATGCACAGCAATCTCTTGCATTTCTATACACTAATGATGAAAAATCTGAAAGAGAAATTAAGAAAACACTCCAATTTACCATTGCAACAAAAAGAATAAAATACCCAGCAATAAACCTACCTAAGGAGACAAAAGACCTGTATGCAGAAAAGTAGAAGACACTGGTGAAAGAAAATAAAGGTGATACAAACAGATGGAGAGATATATCATGTTCTTGGATTGGAAGAATCAATATTGTGAAAATGACTATACTACCCAAAGCAATCTACAGATTCAGTGCAATCCCTATCAAACATTTTTCACAGAAGTAGAACAAAACGTTTCACAATTTGTATGAAAACACAAAGACCCCGGATAACCAAAGAAATATTGAGAAAGAAAAATGGAGCTGGAGGAATCAGGCTCCTGTACTTCAGAGTATACTACAATGCTACAGTAATCAAAACAGTATGGTACTGGCACAAAAACAGAAATACAGATCAATGGAACAGGATAGAAAGCCCAGAGATAAACCCACACACATATGGTCACCTTATTTTTGATAAAGGAGGCAAGAATATTCAATAGAGAAAAGACAGCCTCTTCAATAAGTGGTGATAGGAAAACTGGACAGCTACCTGTAAAAGAATGAATTTAGAACACTCCCTAACACCACACACAAAAATAAACTGAAAATGGATTAAGGACCTAAATGTAAGGCCAGACACTATAAAACTCTTAGAGGAAAACATAGGCAGAATATTCTATGACATAAATCATAGCAAGATCGTTTTTGACCCACCTCCTGTAGAAATGGAAATAAAACCAAGAATAAACAAATGGGACCTAATGAAACTTAAAAGCTTTCGCACAGCAAAGGAATCCATAATCAAAACAAAAAGACAACCCTCAGAATGGAGAAAATATGTGCAATTGAAGTAACTGACAAAAGATTAATCTCCAAAATTTACAAGCAGCTCATGCAGCTCAATATCAAAACACAAACAACCAAATCCAAAAATGGGCAAAAGAACTAAATAGACATTTCTCTAAAGAAGATATACAGATTGCCAACAAACATATGAAAGAATGCTTAACATCACTAATCATTAGAGAAATGCAAATGAAAACTACAATGAGGTATCACCTCACAACAGTCAGAATGGCCATCATCAAAAAATCTCAACAATAAATACTAGAGAGGGTGTGGAGAAAGCAGAACCCTCTTGCACTGTTGGTGGCAATGTTAACTGATACTGCTACTATGAAGAACAGCATGGAGGTTTCTTATAAAACTAAAAATAGAACCACAATATGACCCAGCAACCCCAGTACTGGGCATATACCCTGAGAAAACCATAATTCAAAAAGAGTCATGTACCACAGTGTTCACTGCATCTCTATTTACAATAGCCAGAACATGGAATCAACCTAAGTGTCCATTGACAGGTGAATGGATGAAGAAGATGTGGCACATATATACAATGGAATATTACTCAGCCATAAAAAGAAATGAAACTGAGTTATTTGTAGTGAGGTGGATGGACCAAGAGCCTGTCATTCAGATTGAAGTAAGTCAGAAAGAGAAAAACAAATACCGTATGCTAACACATATACATGGAATCTAAAAAAAAAAAAGAAATAGGTTCTGAAGAACATAGGAGCAGGAGAGGAATAAAGACGGAGATGTAGAGAATGGACTTGAGGACATGGGGAAGGGGAAGGGTAAGCTGGGACGAAGTGAGAGAGTGTCATGGACTTTTATATACTACCAAATGTAAAATAGGTAGCTAGTGGGAAGCAGCTGCATACCACAGGGAGACCAACTCGGTGCTTTGTGACCACTTATAGGGGTGGGATAGCGAGGCTGGGAGGGTGACACAGAGGGAGGAGATATGGAGATATATGTATATGTATAGCTGATTCACTTTGTTATAAAGCAGAAACTAACACATCATTGTAAGGCAATTATACTCCAATAAAGATGTTAAAAAAAAAAGAAACAGTGACAGTTTTACCTCTTCCTTACTTTTAATTTCTTTTTCTTGTCTGATTGTTGTGGCTAGGACTTCAGTACTATGTTAGATAGTAGTGGTAAGAGTGTGCACCCTTGTCTGATTCTTGAATTTAGTGGGAAGGCTTTCAGCTTTTCACCATTGAGTATGGTGCCTGCTGTGGGTTTGATGCAACTGACCTTTATTATGTTGATATATCTTCTCTCTATACCCACTTTGATGAGAGTTTTTATCATGAGTGGATGTTGAATTTTGTCAAATGCTTTTTTTGCATCTAGTAAAAAGACTGAATCAGTAATAAAAGATCTCCTGACAAATAAAATCTCATCACCTGATGGCTTCACTAGTGAATTTTAGCAAACTTTGAAAGAAGAAGAAATACCAATCCTTCTCAAGCTTTTCCTCTTCAAAAAATTGAAGAGGAGGGTACACTTCCTAACTCATTCTATGAGGTCAGCTTTATCCTGATACCAAAGCCAGACAAAGACACTACAGGAAGAGAAAACTACAGACCAATATCCCTATGAACATTGATGCAAAAATCCTCCAAAATACTAGCAAACAGAATACAGCAGCATATTAAAATTATTATCACATTGAACAAGCTGGATCTTTTCTTGGAATGCAAGGATGGTTCAAGATACAAAAATCAATCAATGCTCTCAACAAATCCAGTATAGAGGGGAACATATCTCAACATTATAAAGGTCATCCAAGCCCACAGCTAACATCACACTCAATAGTTAAATGCTGATAGCATTTCATTAAAGATCAGGAACAAAACGAGCGTGCCCACAGTCACCAGTTTTACTCAACATTGTATTGAACGTCCTAGCCAGAGCATTTAAGAAAGAAAAAGAAATGAAAGGTATCCAATTGGAGAGGAAGAAGTAACACTGTCCCCTCACATAGATGACATGATATTATATATAGAAAACCCTAAAGACTCCACCAAAAAACTGTTAGAGCTAATAAACGAATTCAGTAAAGCTGTAGGATGCAAAGCAAACATACAAAATCTGTTGCATTTCTATACACTAATAATGAACTATCAGAGAAATTAAGAAAACAGTTCCATTTACAATTGCATCAAAAAGAATAGAATATCTAAGAATAAATTTAACCAATGTGGAGACTTCCCTGGTGGTCCATGGGCTAAGACACTGCACTCCCAATGTAGGGGGTCCAGGTTCAATTCCTGGTCAGGGACCTAGATCTCATATACCTCAACTAAGAGTTCACATGTCACAGCTAAAGATGCCGCATGCCTCAACTAAGACCTGGCACAGCCAAATAAATAAATAAATATTTTAAAAGTTTAACCAAGGATGTGAATGACCTGTGTATTGAAAATTACAAGACATTAATGAAAGACATTAAAGACAGAAATAAATGGAAAACCATTCCATGCTCATGTATTAAAAGAATTAATATTATTAAAATGTCAATACTTCCTAAAGCAATCTACAGATTCAATGTAATCCCTATCAAAATTCCAATGGCATTTTTCACAGAAATAGAACAAACAATCCTAAAATTTGTATGGAACCATGAAAGACTCCTATTAGCCAAAGCAATCTTGAGAAAGAAGAACAAAGCTGGAGGCATCATGTTCCCTGATTTTGAATTATATTTAAAAGCTATAATAATTAAAACAGCATGGTACTGGCATAAAAAACCAGAAACACAGATCAATGGAATAGAATAGACAGTATAGAAAAAAACCCACACATATATAATCAATTAATTTATGACAAAGGAGACAAGAATATACAATGGGGGAAGAAGAGTCTTTTCAATAAGTGGTGCAGGGAAAATTGGACAGCAACATGCAAAAGAATCAAACTGGACCACTATGTTACACCATACAGAAAAATTAACTCAAAATGGATTAAAAATTTGAACATAGGACCTGAATCATAAAACTCCTGGAAGAAAACAAAGGTGATAAGCTCCTTGACATAGGTTTTGGCAATGACTTTTTAATATGACACCAAAAGCAAAAGCAACAATGCAAAAATAAATAAGTGGGACTATATTAAACTAAAATCTTCTGCACAGCAAAGGAAACCATCAACAAAATGAAAAGGCAAACTACTGAATGGGAGAAAATATTTGCAAATCATATATCTGATAAGGGGCTAAAATCCAAAATATGTTAAAAAACTCACACAATGCAATAGAAAACAAACAATCCAATTTAGAAATGGGCAGAAGATCTGAATAGACATTCTCCCAAAGAAGACATACAGATGGCCAACATGAAAGAGATGTTCTACATCCTTAATAATCAGGGAAATGTAAATCAAAACCACAATGAGATATCACCTTACACCAGTTAGAATGGCTATTATAAAAAAGACTAGAAATAACAAGTGTTGGTGAGGATGTGGAGAAAAGGGAACCCTTATGCACTGCTGATAGGGATGTAAATTTGTGCAGCCACTATGGAAAACAGTGTGAAGTTTCCTGAAAAAATTAAAAATATAACTACCATATGATCCAGCAATGTTACTTCTAGATATTTACCTGAAGCAAATGAAAACACTAACTCGAAAAGATATATATACCCCATGTTCATTGCAGCATTATTTACAATAGCCAAACAGTTCAGTGGTATATGGAAACAAGCTGAGTGTCCCATAGATTGATGAATGGATAAAGAAGATGTGGAATATATACAAAATGGAATATAAATCAGCCATAAAGTAATAAGAAAATTTTGCTATTTGTGACAACATGTACAGACCTCAGGGCATTATGCTAAGTGAAATAAGTCAGACAGAGAAGGATAAATACCTTATGATCTCTCTTATATATGAAATATATATATTAAAAAAAAAGAAAAACAGAAAAATAAGTAAATAGAAAACCAAGCTTATAGATACAGAGAACAGACTGGTAACCTCCAGAGGTGGAGAGACAGTGGAGGGTGGGTGAAATAGGTTAATCATTTTTGGGTTTTTCTTTTTTTTTAGCTTAGATAAATTGAATTTTTTTAAAAAAAGAAATGTATGAATTTTCACTTAGAGCTTTGGATTATCCTATCTGATAGTTGTCATATGACAAGATGTAATCTCTGCGTCTTCAATTAGTAGAAAAATATACAAATCAGAAAGTAATGTAATGGAAGTCTTAAGATGAAGTCCTATAATGTCTGCCTCAAGCAGGATCTGAATTAACATGTGATGCAGGGACTGTGTCTACTACTAGGCATACTCTTAGGATCTCAACTAGTATTGACCTGACCACACCTCAGATATTAAGTATTGTATTTCCTGTAGGCTACTGAAGCTTTATTAATTTCATTTATTTATCTATTTTCCTATTATATTGTGTTAAAAAATCAATCAATATAATATAAATCATTAACAGAAGTAAGGAAAAAACCTACATGATTATCTCAATTGATGCAGGAAATGCATTTGATAAAATTTAGCACTCTTTTATGATAATAACACTCAATAAACTTGGAATAGAAGGAAACTAGCTCAACATAAAAGTCATAAATGAAAATTCCACAGTGTACATTATACTCAATGGTGAAAGACTGAAAGCTTTTACTCTGAAATCAGGAATAAGGCAAGGATATCCACTTTTGCCACTTCTATTCAACATAATACTCAAAATTCTAGTCAGAGTAATTTGTCAAGAGAGAGAAATACAAGGCACCAAACTGGAAAGGAAGAAGTAAAATTATCTCTGTTCACAGATAACGTCATCTTATATGTACAAAACCTTAACGATTCCACCAAAAAACCCCAAAACCCAAAAAACAAAAAGCCCTTTTAGAACTAGTAAATGATTCAGCAAAGTAGCAGGATACAAAGTCAGCACATAAAAATCAGTTGCATTTCTAGACACTAACAATGAACAATCTAGAAAGGAAATTACAATAGCAGTTCTATTTACAATAGCATCAAATAGAATAAAATACTTAGGAATTAACTTTACCAAGGAAGTGAAAGATCTGTCCATTGAAAACTACAAAACATTGCTGAATGAAATTAAAGAAGACAAATGGAAATACATCCCATGTTCATAGATTGGAAAACTTAACTTTGTTAAGATGTCAAAACTACCCAAAACAATCTACAGATTCAGTGCAACCTCTATCAAAATCCTAATGACATTTTTTTGCAGAAATGGAAAAACCCATCCTAAAATTTATATGGAACCTCAAGCGACCAAGAATAGTCAAAACAATCTGGAAAAAGAAAAAGCTGGAGAACTCACACTTTCTGATTTCAAAACTTACAGCAAAGCTACAGTATTCAAAACAATGTGGCACTGGCATAAGGACAAACATTAGATGAATGGAATAGGATAGAGAACCCAAAAATATACTCTCCTATATATGGTGAAATGATTTTTATTGAGGATGCCAAGATAATCAATGGAGAAAAAGACAGTCTTTTCAATAAATGGTGCTGAGAAAATGGAATATTTACATGCAAAAGAATGAAATTTGACCCTTATCAATCATCATACACAAAATTTAACTCAAAATGGATCAAAAACAAATGTAAGACCTAAAACCATAAACCTTTTCAAAGAAGACATAGGGCAAAATCTTCATGACATTGCATTTGGCAATGCACCAAAGGCACAAGACAACGGATGAAAAAAAAACAGACAAAGTGAACTTCATGAAAGTTAAGCATTCTGTGCATCAAAAGACAGCATTAACAGAGTAAAAAAGCAAATCAGAGAATGGGAGAAAATATTTTCAAATCATATATCTGACAAAGGATTAATATCCATAATACTTGGAGAACTCCTAAAACTCAACAACAACCACAACAAAAACAAAAAACAATCAAGCTGATTTTAAAATGTGAAAGGACTTGAATAGACATTGCTCCAAAGAAGACATACAAATGGCAATAATCATATGAAAGGATGCTTAACATCATTAATCATTAGGGAAATGCAAATCAAAACCGCAGTGAGATAACATCTCATGCCCATTATGATATTACTACAAAAAAGTGTTGGTAAGGATGTGGAGAACCTGGAACCCTTGTGCACTGCTAGCGGCAATAAGAAATGGTACAACCACTATGGAAAAAAATATGGTGATTCCTCAAAAAACTAAAAATAGAATTACCATATGATCTAGTAATTCACATCTGGGTATTTCCCTGGAAGAATTGAAAGTAGGGTCTCTAAGAGAGATCTCTATACACCCATGTTCATAGTAGCATTTTTAACAATAGCTAAATGTGGGAAACCATGTATCCATTAAAAATGAATAGATAAACAAAATGTAATATATACATACAATGGAATATTATTCTTCCATTAAAAGGAGGGAAATCGGACATATGATATAACATAGATGAACCTTGAGGACATTATGCTAATTGAAAGAAAAAGTCGCAAAAAAAAAAAACCAGATAGTGTATGATTCCCTTTATATGAAGTACTTATAGTAGTCAAAATCATAGAGACAGAAAGAATGGTGGTGCTGGGAGTCTGGAACGGGTATGGAGGATTATTGTTTAATGGGTATAGAATTTCAAGATGAAAAGAGTTCTGGAGATGGATGGTGGCAATAGTTGCACAACATTATGAATGTATTTAATACCACTGAACTGTACACTTAATAATGGTTAAGATGATAAATTTCATCTTACGTGTATTTTACTACACAAATAAACTGGAGTAAGCTAAATTCTTATTTATGCTGCTTAAACATTTATTATCCTAAAAAGGATCTCATCCAAAATTGAATGATTGAGTAGGTCAAATAATTAAACTTTTCCAATATTGTCCCAGTTCTATCAGAAAAGTGTAATGCAAGAATTTTGTTTATTTAGGTTATATAAATTAATACAGGAATTATATTCATTTTCCAGTATACATAATGAGAGGAAATACAAGGTATACATAAGATTTGCAAGTAACCTGTTGTTTTGGTAGTTTTCTTACACATAATCAGGGAAGGAATCCTACTGAACTGAAAGACTGAAGATATATTTTAGTTTTAGTTCACAGCGCTACTTAACATAACCAAGGACAAATAGCTTAACATCTTTTGGCTTCCATTTCATTGTTTGTAAAATAAAAGCACTGTAATAAATTAACTCCAAAGAGACTTTCAATTTCACAAGTCTCTGAGTTTACCTTATAAAGGACACAAGGCTCCAATGGTCAAAAAAAAGAAAAGGGGAAAAAAGGCCCTATACTGAACACAGAGAGAAACATGGATTTTACTTAATCTCAGAGTTATTAATACTTCATTGTATAAATGTGACTCATTACATTTGCAGTAGTAGCATGGTTCTGAGATGCTTTATCATAGTCCAAACTAAGTGAATATAGTTCTACTTAAAATTAAAAAATTCTGAACCGTTACTTGTAAAATGCTAAATTTAAAAGGACTTACAAATCCCAAAGTCCTGAAGTATTTAGGACTGTATATATAACACACATCTACTAATATGTGCATTATATTTAGAGAGACAGAGACCAAACAGAAAAATTGTCTAAAAGATATGTCATTTATAAGGAAAAATGAAAGAAAAACCTATTTACATATTTTATTTAAACTGTTTTTCTCTTTTGATGTTTAAACTTACATGGAGGCTTAAAACTAAAGAAGTTTTCTTCCTAACTGTGTATATTGCTGAGTTTTAAAAATTGGAACTTTTAAGAGTAAGGAGAAAATGCTCTATGAGAAAAATGCTCTGTGACTTTTTTATTTCTCTTCAAATAGGTTTAATAATATAGGAGGCATGCGGATATAGGTTAAATCTTTGGGTCTGAAGTAAGACAGACCAGTGTTTAAATCATATTCTACCTCATACCTAATTGTGTGATCTTATAAAAGTTATTTAACTTATTCCAACTTCAGTTTCCTCATCTGTAAAATATGGGGAGGCATAGTACCCACTTCATAGAATTGTGGGGATTAAATCAGATGATACAGGTAAAGCATTTAGTACAATTTCTGGTCCATCATAACCATTCAATATATTGTATCTATTATTATAATATAAACTATTTTCAAATATAAGAATTATTCACATGCATTATTCTGGATAAAAAAACATGACTGAACATTATAAGCATTCTCATAACTTATAAATAACTATTAGCATAAATAATAGTAGGAATGATATTTGGTACTTAAAAGATTTGTTAAGTTCTTTGTAAATAGTGTGATAATCAGTTTTAATAATTTTTAAGGACACTGTCATACTTCTATCATTAAAAGGGATAAACACAGAAGAAAACCTTGCTATCTGAGATTTATCATAAATAAAAATCGTATCAAAATTTTAATTTTCAAATGTGAGGAAAAAATAGGAAAATAATTATACTGAATTTTGAAACATGGTGGTCACTTCAATTCATTACTTTTTCTGTAATTCATGTTCTTTTGCATTGTTCAACATACAGAACACTGTTACCTGGTTATTCACAAATAACCATAGAAACAGGGCAATATTTAAACAGTGTAAGGACCACTGTAAAAAAAAAAAAAAGGAAAGGAAAGGAAATTCATGAAGCTGTCACTGCAGCTATGCCATCAGATATGAAAACCTTGCACTTTTTGCTGAAATACCTTTTTGTCTTATATTGAAAATGTAGCTTTTATGTGGGTGAAGGATTGCTATAAGAAAGCCATACCTATAGACTCTAATATGATTCAAGAAAAAGTGAAGTCATTATATGACAACTTAAAGCAAAAGGAAGGTGAAGGATCTAAAGCTGAAGAATTTAATGCCAGCAAAGAGTGGTTTGATAATTTTAGAAAACGGTTTGGCTTTAAAAAATGTAAAGATAATAGAAGAAGCAGCTTCTGCCAACTAAGAGGCAGCAGACAAGTTCAGATGCCCACTGAAGAGAAAGGAAAGGCTATCTCCCTGAACAGGTTCTAAATGCATATGAAAGTGACCTATTCTGGAAAAAAAAGTGCCACAAAGGACATTTATTAGTAAGGAAGAGAAGTGAGTACTGGGATTCAAGGCAAGAAGGGATAGGCTAACTCTACTGTTTTGTACAAATGCAGTTGGGTTTATGATCAGGACTGCCCTTATTTATAAACTTGCTAACCCTTAATAATTGAAGGGAAAAGATAAATGCCAGCTGCCAGTCTGTACAAGAAGACCCAGACAACCAGTACACTTTTACTGAACTGATTCCATCAATGCTTTGTCTCTGAAGTCAGGAAGTACCTTGCCAATAAGGGACCGTCTTTTAAAGTTCTTTTGATATTGGACAATGCCCCTGGTCACTCAGAACTCCATGAGTTTATCACTGAATGCATCGATGTGGTCTACTTGACCTGAAAACACAACGTCTTTAATTCAGCCTCCAGACCAGGGTGTCAATAAGGACCTTGAAGGCTCATTACACATGGTACTCTATGGAAAGGACTGTCAACCTCTATCAGAGAACCTCAATAGAGAGACCAACGTGGAAGTCTAGAAGGATTACACCATAAAAGATACCATCGTTGTTATACAAAAAGCAACGAAAGCCATCAAGCATGAAACAATAAATTCCTGCTGGAGAAAACTGTGTCCAGATGTTGTGCATGACCTCACAGGATTTATTACAGAGCTATTCAAGAAAATCATGAAAGGGATTGTGGATATGGCAAAAAAGGTAGGGGGTAAAGGGTTGCACGATATGGATCTTGGCGACATTCAAGGGCTAATAGACACCACATCAGAGGAATTAGAAGGCGACTTGATGGAGATGAGTGCTTCTGAACCAGTTCCAGGTGATAAGGAAAAAAATGTAAAAGAAGCAGTGCCAGAAAACAAATTGACATTTAGGCAATCTGGCAGAAGAGTTCTTATTATTCAAGACTGCTTTTGACTTCTTTTACAACATGGACTCTTCTATGCTTGGCACTGAAACTAAACAGTGGAAGAAGGATTAGAACCATGTAGAAACATTTTTAGAGAAATGAAAAAGCAAAAAGTCAGACAGAAATTATGACCTATTTCTGTAAAGTTACACTGAGTATGCTGGCCTCTCCTACCTCCCTTTTCACCTCCTATATTTCTTCTGCTTCTGCCACCCTGGGACAGCAAAGACCAATCCCTCCTCTTACTCAGCCTACTCAACGTGAAGATGATGAGGATGAAGATCTTTATGATTATACCTTTCCACTTAATAAATAGTAAATAATAATCATGCTGTATAGTTAATAAACTTATCTGTTATGTATGTGTGTGACTGTCTTCACGTGAAAATCTAGTAACCATTACAGTGTGCCTCATTCTCCCTGTAATTGGAGAAACTGAATATGTCTATCATCACAGGTAAGTGGTTTAAAAATGTTAACAATGTTTCCAGTGCTGTACTATGAATATGACTAGCACTGTACAACATAAAAATTTTATAATTCTTTCATTAGTATATAGGCCAGGCTACTGTGAAGCAATCGTATCAATTGCACTAGGCTACCATAAAGCAATCATATTTCTGCCCCTTCATTATCAATGTATGAATCATTATACCTGTAGATTAATACGATTTTTTTCACATTATCTTCATTTTTGATGTCTAGTGTTAGTAATACATAAAATGTCTATGGGGCTTTGTACCATATAAGACAATAATGTTGAAGGTATGACAGAAGGACAATTCATCATGTAAACAGATGATGTAAACTCATGGCACCAACAAATAAAGTATAGTACTGTAAATGTATTTTCTCTTCCTTATGATTTTCTTAATAACATTCTTTTCTCTAGCTTACTTTATTATAAGAATACAGTATATAATACATATAACATACAAAATATGTGTTAATCATCTGTTTATGTTATCAGTAAGGTTACTGTAGTTAAGTTTTGGGAGAGTTAAAAGTTGTATTCGAATTTTCAACTGCAGGGGGTGGTCAACAACCCTAATCCCACGTTGTTCAGGGTCAACTGGGCTTTGTAATAACTCATCCTTATATTGAATGCAATTAAATTTTTGGAACCTACTTAGCATTATGACATGATTTTTTTTTTTAAATTAGGAAGATGAGGGTAGAGGATCAGTGTGTATATGTACATATGGTTGGTGTAAGAGAGCTAAATTCTCATTTTAAAGAGTCTACCAGAAAACAGCCAAATCTAAAAGAAATCAAGACACACTACTATATATAAAATAGATAACTAGCAAGAACCTATTGTATAGCAAAGGGAACTCTACTCAGTACTCTGTAATGATGTATATGGGAAAAGAATCTAAAAGAGTGGATATATGTATATGTATAACTGATTCACTTTGATTCACTTTATTAGCAGAAACTAACACAACATTGTAAATCAACTATACTTCAAAAAAAATTAATTTAAAAAATAAGAAAAAAAAGAAATCAAGAATAAGTAGAATAACATGTTATTTAAAATATGGCTGTAGAAACCAAAAGAAGTGCATGTGCAATGAAGATAAAAGAGTAGGGATAAAGAATGACCAAGGGGTATTTTAGTACAAACAGCCAAGGAAGGCCTCTCTAATTAGGAGACACTACTTTTCATGATGCAAAGAGAGAACCATGGGAAAATGGTAGAAGAGGGTTGCAGGCACAGGGAACAAAAGATAAAAATGTCTTGAGATAAGGAGCTTGGTGTGTTGAAGTGGTAGAAAGGAAGAAAACTGTGCCATTGGAGCGCAGAGAAGAGACAGAAGAGTGGGAGGTAAGGTAAAAGAAATAGGCAGGAGCGACTATAATTATATGGGAAATTGACTGGCATGGTTTGGCAATGTACTAAGCTGACTTTAGTTCAGTAGAGCCAAATTTTAAATTTTTGAGAATTTTGTGAGTTAGTTTTTAAACAGTCATTATTTTAAAATTAAATTATTTAAGCTTACAATTAAATAAAATAAAGGTAATACACACTCAAAACTCATCACTTACTAATTACTTTACTATTGAAGGGGATCAGAATATACCACCCCAAAATATGCTACTTCGGCATAAGGATTATTTTGAGCTTAAGGCAATTGAGAAATAGCATATGTAGGAAAAGCTCTCTATCCTCCTTTTATCTGCCTAAAAGCAGGACACACATTTCCCTGTGTGAAGGTGTTCCTCCTCTTCTCTCCCATACCAGGAGGAGAAAAATAACCATTATCACTGGAGACAAAATAACCATTATCACTGGCACTGAGATGGGTCTGCACAAATAACCCTTACCCTCCATGAGCTTTCCCCAAATATTTACCCTCCCACAATTTACCACCTCTAAAAACCCAAATCTCTTTCCCTTTGTCTTGTCACTTCACAAATTTATCAACTTTGTTAAAATAATATACAAGTTCCAAGGGCTAAGCACCCCTTTGGGTTTTCACTTCCTTTCCTGTATATATGTAAAATTAAAATATTAACATCAAATAAAATTTGTATGTCTTTTCTCCTGTTAATCTGTATTTTGTCGGTTTAATTTGCAGGCTCCAAGCACCAAACCTGAGAGTACAGAAAAAAATTTTTCCTCTCTTACACTATTTTTTACTACTATTTATTTTCTTGCGGTTATTTATTTTTATTGCAGGGTTCCTCAACAGTGACCCATTGACGTTCTGGGCTGGGTTCTTTGTTGTGAGGGTTGTTCTGTGCACAATAGGATGTTTAGCAGAATCCCTGCCTTATACTCACCAGATGCAGTAGCACAGTTGTGACAATCGAAAATATCTCCAGACATTGCCAAATGTCCCCTGGGGAACAAAGTCACCCAAGGTTGAGAACTACTGGTCTCTGCATATTATCTATTGGTATCTGTATGGTGGAAACTATATCATGGTGCATGACCACACCTACCTTTCCAGTTCCTGAGGCATGTTGGTAGCTTGAAATTGGCCAGTGTGGGAGTATTTATATTATAGAAATTGACAAATGTTACAAATCAGGGCTTGTTGTTTTGCTGGTTGTCCAGATTTAAGATAGTAGCATTTGAAAATGTTAACTTGCAGACTAATTCCACATGTCACCATTACACTATGAATAGCACAAAATAGTGATGAAATATTTTTCAGTATTCAAAATTATTACCTGACTCAGAAATGAATCACATTACTTAGGAATGATAAAGTTCCACACATTTCAAGAAAGAGAAGTGCTCAATTGTGGAGAGTCAAGTAAATAGAGGATAAAGAATTAGATTTGGCCAACTAAAGTTGCTTATTGGAGCAGCAAGGAAGAAAGCCTGTGTCGAGGAAGTGGGAACGCTGAGACAGTGAATATGTAAATGATTCTTTGGAGTGCTGTCAGGGAGCAGAGATAAGGGGTATTTGCTGGAAGGTGGGAATGGATTCAAGAAATTTTTTAAAATATGGGAGACATTAAGGCACATTAAGATGTTGTTAGCTATGAAGGGTAAAGTCTTTCGAGTAGTTTAAAAGGACAAGGTCCAGAGAAGAAAAGGGGGTAAGGACAGTTGCTGGCCTTAAATAAAAAACAATACTGATGTCATATGGTTATTATGAGGCTCCAAATAAATTAATGTGAAAACACTTCAGAAATTCTAAGATACTAAAAAGTACTATCAAGCCACTGTTCAGGTCATGAGGATTTTACATCTGGGTTCCACTTGCAGATTCAGAGATAAGATTTTTATCTATCCCAATTCAAAAACTTATTATAATAGATCATGGCTCCGCTGATCTATTCAGGCTTCATGAGAAAAAGATTACAAGGTTAAGTCTTTGAAATCTAAGTTCCATTTACTTCTTTAAAAGTTTGAAAATAGAATTAAAATTAATTTGCTGGGATTAGAACCTATGCTTCCCATTTTGTTTCCCCTACTGTTTTATTGAATAAACAAATGTTTCGCGATCTTTATCAATTTTGTAATTTCGCTTTTCCTTTTCTTCTGTGGTCCTTTATACCAAGAGCGGAAGAGGTAAAAAAAAAAAAAAAAAACTGCTTAGCCTCCTCCTTAAAAACGATTTTGCCCTTTCCATCTCTAAATAATGAAATGAAAAGACAGAAAACCATTTCATGAATCGAACAGAAAAAAAGTCCAGAAAAACACGTGAGGTAGGTTAAGTATTTCCCGTATTTCCCGCTGAAGGTGGACTAGACAGTATCTGCGCGGTGAGTGGGGCACTGAGAGCGCGAAGGATGGGCCGGGAGCTCTTTTCAACCAGAGGAACGCGAGTTCACCGAGGGCAAGGAGAGGAAACACGGAAACACGGGGGAAGGGGTTAATCCTGGCCAAGATTTTAAACGAGAGGCTAGATGCCCAATGGGGGTTTCAGAGAAACGAAACTTAATTAAGAGGGCTGGATAGGGCGGGGACCTCAAGGACCTGGGGCCGTCAACACACTGAACCAGAGGAGGTTCAGACCCAGTGGCCCCAGAGGCAAGCCGAGTGGGAGCAGTACCGGCTAAGGGGGAGGAGACACCATTCCCTTCACCTGCCAATCGCCGCCTGCCTGAGCTCCACTTGTGCCCCAGGTAACGCCGCAGACAGAAATGACGTAAATCTAGTTCCGCTTTGTTAGGCAGGGCTTGGCCCCGTTCGTTCCGCCTCTGGGCCCCGCCCCTCGGCTCCGGGCCTTGGTGCGTCCCCGACCTTTGCGAGTCGCGGAGATCAAAAATCGGGGAATGTGAACGTGCTTGGACTTCTTAGAAGCTCTCACAGCGGCTGTCAGTGGCTTTGAAGCAAAGGGTTTGGGACGGGAGAGAAACCGAAGGGACTTTCTGCGAAGCTGGGCTCAATATTTTATAACGCCCGGTTGCTTCAACCAAGGACTTTGAAGATATTGGAGAAGTGTGGTGAAATCCTTTCTACTGAATTAATTTATTCGTTTGTAAATAAAAGAACTGACCCTTCTAGCTTTTTGAGACATCCTGCGTAGGATCAAAAAATAAGTGACACGTGACTGCAGTCCAATGCTACTTCTAAATTTAAGCTATTTAGCTGGTAAAGCCTAAACCAATTTTTAAGTGAAAACAGATGACCTCGTAAATGAATTCCTAGATAACTTTAAATTATACAAATATGCAGGTCTAAAGCAAGTTTGATTTGCTTGAATTCCAGATGTCTCACACTTGGCCCTGTTTTAGTTTGTCACTTATTGCAATGTCAAATAATCTTGCTCAGAAACTGCCCGGTTCTGCTATTTTCCTCCTATGCTCATGCAAGTAATACAATTAGTTTGTAAGGAAGATTAACGTCTAGGGGGAAAAAAACAGCTGAAGAAAATGTTCCCTACATAATACAGAATTGTACAGAAGAAATTCCCTGTAGGCTAATTCATTGACTCACTGAGTTTCCAGAGTTCTTTAAAATTATTTTCACAAATCAGAATAAGCAGATGTGAGCTTTAGTTCCCTTTCATGTAGTTACTTGATACATTAATACACAGTAGCTATGAATAATAAACTGTAAAAATATAGTCATGGAAACATTATGTATATTTGTACTTTTTGTTTATATGTTACTTTAAAAATAAGCCCTACATATTTTTAATGGAGTGCCAGTCTGAATCACTTAAAAAAAGAAAAAAAGATTATAATGTTTACTATTTGAGCATGTATTAATATTATTTTACCTTTAACCTGATCCAGAACAATTCAGTAATTCCTTAATAATAGGCTCAGACCTTTTTCTATTGCTCTAATACATGTAAAAATATTTCAATTTTTTAAAAGAAAAAGTATGTTTAAAGTAGTCACAAAGGATCATTAAGACTTAAAACCATCAGTTTTTCTATTTATTTATTAATATGCACCTGCTTCAATCTAGGACAATTTACTAGGAAACAGAACTCAGAGGAACTTCTGGGTGGTTTTATAAAAACCTTTCTTTCCTTCCTTCCCTCTGTTCGCCATATCCTTCCTTATTCTCCTCATCTTTTTTTTTTCCTCTCTCCTTTTTCTTATTATTATACAGTATGTACTATTATATTAACGAACTTAATATTCTTGCTTTCCAGTTAGGAGGCAAAGATTTATAAGCGATGTAAAGACAAGAGATAAGGAAAAAAATTGAATTGGTATAAGAGAAGGGGATATTTTTATTTTTATTAGTCATCCATTTTATGCATATCAGTGTATACATGTCAATCCCAATCTCCCAATTTATCACACCACCACCACCACCCCCCTGCCACTTTCCTCCTTGGTGTCCATACGTTTCTTCCCTACATCTGTGTCTCACTTTCTGCCCTGCAAACTGGTTCATCTGTACCATTTTTCTACGTTCCACATATATGCGTTAGTATATGATATTTGTTTTACTCTTTCTAACTTACTTCACTCTGTATGACAGTCTCTAGATCCATCCACGTCTCTACAGATGACCCAATTTCATTCCTTTTTATGGCTAAGTAATATTCCATTGTATGTATGTACCACATCTTCTTTACCCATTCATCTGTTGATGGGCATTTAGGTTGCTTACATGACCTGGCTATTGTAAATAGTGCTGCAATGAACATTGGGGTGCATGTGTCTTTCTGAATTATGGTTTTCTCTGGGTATATGCCCAGTAGTGGGATTGCTGGGTCATACAGTAATTCTATTTTTAGTTTTTTAAGGAACCTCCATACTGTTCTCCATAGTGGCTGTTTCAATTTACATTCCCACCAACAGTGCAAGAGGGTTCCCATTTCTCCCCACCCTTTCCAGCATTTGTTGTTTGTAGATTTTCTGATGATGCCCATTCTAACTGGTGTGAGGTGATACCTCATTGTAGTTTTGATTTGCATTTCTCTAATAATTAGTGACGTTGAGCAGCTTTTCATATGCTTCTTGGCCATCTGTATGTCTTCTTTGGAGAAATGTCTATTTAGGTCTTCTGCCCATTTTTGGATTGGGTTGGTTTTTTTTTTAATATTGAGCTGCATGAGCTGTTTATATATTTTGGAGATTAATCCTTTGTCTGTTGATTTGTTTTGAAAACGTTTTCTTTTCTTTTCTCCCATTCTTTTCATCTTGTTTATGATTTCCTTTGCTGTGCAAAAGCTTTGAAGTTTCATTAGGTCCCATTTGTTTATTTTTGTTTTTATTTCTATTACTCTAGGAGGTGGATCAAAAAA
The DNA here is from genome assembly GCF_949987515.2 of Delphinus delphis. Classification (NCBI taxonomy): domain Eukaryota; kingdom Metazoa; phylum Chordata; class Mammalia; order Artiodactyla; family Delphinidae; genus Delphinus; species Delphinus delphis. Next base: position 25,657,940 of record NC_082690.1, on the reverse strand, counting down.
GATCTTGCTGTGATTTATGTCAAAGAGTGTTCTTCCTATGTTTTCCTCTAAGAGTTTCATAGTGTCCAGTCTTACATTTAGGCCTCTAATCCATTTTGAGTTTATTTTTGTGTATGGTGTTAGGGAGTGTTCTAATTTCATTCTTTTACATGTAGCTGTCCAGTTTTCCCAGTACCACTTATTGAAGAGACTGTCATTTTTCCATTGTATATCCTTGCCTCCTTTGTCATAGATTAGTTGACCATAGGTGCGTGGGTTTATCTCTGGGCTTTCTATGTTGTTCCATTGATCTATATTTCTGTTTTAGTGCCAGTACCATATTGTCTTGATGACTGTAGCTTTGTAGTATAGTCTGAAGTCAGGGAGTCTGATTCCTCCAGCTCTGCTGTTTTCCCTCAAGAGTGCTTTGGCTATTCAGGGTCTTTTGTCTCTCCATACAAATTTTAAGGATTTTTGTTCTAGTTCTGTTAAAAAATGCCATTGATAATTTGATAGGGATTGCATTGAATCTGTAGATTGCATTGGGTAGTATAGTCATTTTCAAAATATTGATTCTTCCAATCCAGGAACATGGTATATATCTCCATCTGTTGGTATCATCTTTAATTTCTTTCATTAGTGTCTTACAGTTTTCTGCATACAGGTCATTTGTCTCCTTAGGTAGGTTTATTCCTAGGTATTTTATTCTTTTTGTTGCAGTGGTAAATGGGAGTGTTTCCTTAATTTCTCTTTCAGATTTTTCATCATTAGTATATAGGAATGCAAGAGATTTCTATGCATTAATTTTGTATCCTGCAACCTTACCAAATTCATTGATTAGCTCTAGTAGTGTTTTGGTACCATCTTTAGGATTCTCTATATATAGTATCATGTCATCTGCAAACAGTGACGCTTTTACTTCTTCTTTTCCAATTTGTATTCCTTTTATTCCTTTTTCTTCTCTGATTGCCATGACCAGGACTTCCAAAACTATGTTGAATAATAGTGGTGAGAGTTGACATCCTTGTCTTGTTCCTGATCTTAGAGGAAATGCTTTCAGTTTTTCACCATTGAGAATGATGTTTGCTGTGGGTTTGTCATATATGGCCTTTATTATATTGAGGTAGGTTCCCTCTATGCCCACTTTCTGGAGAGTTTTTTAATCATAAATTGGGTGTTGAATTTTGTAAAAAGATTTTTCTGCATCTATTGAGATGATCATATGGTTTTCCTTCTTCAGTTTGTTAATATGGTGTATCACATTGATTGATTTGCGTATATTGAAGAATCCTTGAATCCTTGGGATAAATCCCACTTGATAATGGTGTATGATCCTTTTAATGTGTTGTTGGATTCTGTTTGCTAGTATTTTGTTCAGAATTTTTGCATCTATATTCATCAGTGATATTTGTCTGTAATATTCTTTTTTTTGTAGTATCTTTGTCTGGTTTTGGTATCAGGGCGATGGTGGCCTCGTAGAATGAGTTTGGGAGTGTTCCTTTCTCTGCAGTTTTTTAGAAGAGTTTGAGAAGGATGGGTGTTAGCTCTTCTTTAAATGTTTGATAGAATTCACCTGTGAAGCCACCTGATCCTGGACTTTTGTTTGTTGGAAGATTTTTAATCACAGTTTCAATTTCATTACTTGTGATTGGTCTGTTCATATTTTCTATTTCTTCCTGGTTCAGTCTTGGAAGGTTATACCTTTCTAAGAATTTGTCCATTTCTTCCAGGTTGTCCATTTTATTGGCAAAGAGTTGCTTGTAGTGGTCTCTTAGGATGCTTGGTATTTCTGCGGTGTCTGTTGTAACTTCTCCTCTTTCGTTTCTACTTTTATTGATTTGAGTCCTCTCCGTTTCTTGATGAGTCTGGCTAATGGTTTCTCAATTTTGTTTATCTTCTGAAATAACCAGCTTTTAGTTTTATTGATCTTTGCTATTCTTTTCTTTGTTTCTATTTTTTTTATTTCTGCTCTGATCTTTATGATTTCTTTCCTTCTGTTAACTTTGGGTTTTGTTTGTTCTTCTTTCTCTAGTTCCTTTAGGTGTAATGTTAGATTGTTTATTTGAGATATTTCTTGTTACTTGAGGTAGGCTTGTATAGTTATAAACTTCCTCTTAGAACTACTTTTGCTGCATCCCATAGGTTTTGGATCATCGTGTTTTCATTGTCATTTGTCTCTAGGTATTTTTTGATTTCCTCTTTGATTTCTTCAGTGATCTCTTGGTTATTTAGTAATGTATTGTTTAGCCTCCATGTGTTTGTGTTTTTTATGTTTTTTTCCCTGTAATTTATTTCTAATCTCATAGCGTTGTGGTCAGAAAAGATGCTTGATATGATTTCAATTTTCTTAAATTTACTGAGGCTTGATTTGTGACCCACGATGTGGTCTATCCTGGAGAATGTTCTGTGTGCACTTGAGAGGAAAGTGTAATCTGCTGTTTTTGGATGGAATGTCCTATAAATATCTATTAAATCTATGTGGTCTATTGTGTCATTTAAAGCTAGTGTTTCCTTACTAATTTTCTGTTTGGATGATCTGTCCATTGGCGTAAGTGAGGTGTTAAAGTCCCCCACTATTATTGTGTTACTGTCGATTTCCTCTTTTATAGCTGTTAGCAGTTGCCTTATGTATTGAGGTGCTTCTATGTTGGGTGCATATATATTTATAACTGTTATATCTTCTTCTTGGATTGATCCCTTGATCATTATGTAGTGTCCATCCTTGTCTCTTGTAACATTCTTTATTTTAAAGTCTATTTTATCTGATATGAGTATTGCTACTCCAGCTTTCTTTTGATTTCATTTGCATGGAATATCTTTTTCCATCCCCTCACTTTCAGTCTGTATGTGTCCCTAGTTCTGAAGTGGGTCTCTTGTAGACAGCATATATGTAGGTCTTGTTTTTGTATGCATTCAGCAAGCCTGTTTCTGTTGGTTGGAGCATTTAATCCATTCACATTTAAGGTAATTATTGATATGTATGTTCCTGTTACCATTTTCTTAATTGTTTTGGGTTTGTTATTGTAGGTCTTTTCCTTCTCTTGTGTTTCTTGCCTAGAGAAGTTCCTGTAGCATTTGTTGTAGAGTTGGTTTGGTGGTGCTGAATTCTCTTAGCTTTTGCTTGTCTGTAAAGCTTTTGATTTCCCATCGAATCTGAATGAGATCCTTGTCGGGTAGAGTAATCTTGGTTTTAGGTTTTTCCCTTTCATCACTTTAAGTATATCCTGCCACTCCCTTCTGGCTTGTAGAGTTTCTGCTGAGAAATCAGCTGTTCACCTTATGGGAGTTCCCTTGTATGTTATTTGTCTATTTTCCCTTGCTGCTTTCAATAATTTTTCTTTGTCTTTAATTTTTGCCAATTTGATTACTATGTGTCTCCGTGTGTTTCTCCTTGGGTTTATCCTGTATGGGACTCTGTGCACTTCCTGCACTTGCGTGGCTATTTCCTTTCCTATGTTAGGGAAATTTTCGACTATAATATCTTCAAATATTTTCTCGGGTCCTTTCTCTCTCTCTTCTTCTGGGACCCCTATAATGCGAATGTTGTTGCCTTTTAATGTTGTCCCAGAGGTCTCTTAGGCTGTCTTCATATCTTTTCATTCTTTTTTCTTTTTTCTGTTCTACAGCAGTGAATTCCACCATTCTGTCGTCCAGGTTACTTATCCATTCTTCTGCCTCAGTTATTCTGCTATTGATTCCTTCTAGTGTTTTTTTCATTTCAGTTATTCTATTGTTTATCTCTGTTTGTTTGTTCTTTAATTCTTCTAGGTCTTTGTTAAATATTTCTTGCATCTTCTCAATCTTTGCCTCCATTCTTTTTCCAAGGTCCTGGATCATCTTCACTGTCATTATTCTGAATTCTTTTTCTGGAAGGTTGCCTGTCTCTACTGCATTTAGTTGTTTTTCTGGGGTTTTATCTTGTTCTTTCATCTGGTACATAGCTCTCTGCCTTTTCATCTTGTCTATCCTTCTGTGAATGTGGTATTTGTTCCACAGGCTGCAGGATTATAGTTCTTCTTGCTTCTGCTGTCTGCTCTCTGGTGGATGAGGCTATCTAAAAGGCTTGTGCAAGTGTCCTGATGGGAGGGACTGGTGGTGGGTAGAGGTGGGTGTTGCTCTGGTGGGCAGAGCTCAGTAAAACTTTAATATGCTTGTCTGCTGACGGGTGGGGCTGGGTTCCCTCCCTGTTGGTTGTTTGGCCTGAATCAACCCAACACTGGAGCCTACCTGGGCTCTTTGGTGGGGCTAATGGCAGACTCTGGGAGGGCTCATGCCAAGGAGTACTTCCTAGAACTTCCACTGCCAGTGTTCCTGTCCTCACGGTGAGACAGAGCCACACGCCGCCTCTGCAGGAGACCCTCCAACACCAGCAGGTAGGTCTGGTTCAGTCACATATGGGGTCACTGCTCCTCCTGGGTCCCGATGCACATACTACTTTGTGTGTGCCCTCCAAGAGTGGAGTCTCTGTTTTCTCCCAGTTCTGTCGAAGTCCTGCAATCAAATCCTGCTAGCCTTCAAAGTCTGATTCTTTAGGAATTCCTCCATGGGCAGAAGACAAGTCATTTTTCTTGGAGGACTTATTCAGCCCATGTAGGTGACAAGTGCTTGTTCCATAGCTGCAGTGCTAGTGGTACCAGTGACATAGGTGGTGGCAGAAGGTTCTTGTTACTCTTTGGTAAGGAGAAAGAATGTGGGTGGGGTGGGGTATGAAGGGGAAACAGCTCTTATATTCCTTTAGCTGGTTCACTGTCATCTGAAGCTTGTTACTTCTTGCTGTCCACTAGCTCACATTAAAGATATGGATAAAAACCCTTAGAAATCAGAGAGAGACTACACTGTGCCTGTTTAAAATATCCCCTTATCATATACTATGAACTAAAGTATATGGGATTTGGTTAACACATACTGTAATACTCAGGTATTTGTCCCAAACCTTCTGGAGTGAGGTTGATCTTGCTACTTCATTCCCTCGATTCAAGTCTGGTGACTTAGGTAGTCCTCAGTTCCAAGGCTCTCAGAGGTGTTGTGATATTATTAAAAATATACCTGATCTTTGTCTCTGGTTCCTGGTAGAGAGTTTCGAAAACCTTGGAATTTCCTGAGTGATAGAAAGAAGTCTCTAATGAGGTATTAATGGTGGGACTCTTAGGTAGCTTCAGAATGGGACTGGTCACCAAAAAGACCAAGCACATGATTAGAGGATTGGACTTTAGCTGTCCAAACTCCTGGGAGGGGAAGGAGGCTGGATATTGAGTTCAATCACATGGTCAGTGGTTTAGTCCACTGACCATGCCTACATAATGAGACTCCCCCCCAAACTCTGGACACCAAAGCTCAGTGTAGCTTCCTGATTAGTAGCACAATGATGAGGGTGACATGCCCTGGCCTCCCAGAGAGAGGGCATGAAAGCTTTGTGCTCCTTTCTAGACCATGCCCTATGGGTATCCTTTAAAATGAAATGGTAGTAGTTAAGTATAGCATTTTCCTGGGTTCTCTGAGTTGTTTTAGAGAATTATTGAACCTGAGAGGGGTCATGGGAACCCCTGAATTTGCAGCCAGTTGGTCAGAAGTGTGGGTAGCCTGGGGACCTCACTTTTGCCTGATGTCTGTAAAGGCAGTCTTGTGGAACAGTGAGCCCTACACCTGTGGGATCTGATGCTGAATCTGGGTGGTTAGCATCAAATTGTATTGAAGTACACCTAGTTTGGGGTGAAACAAAACAGGTAGCTCATGAAAATATTTCTTCTTTTCTAACTTTCTTTCCTCACTTCTGGCTGCATATAACTCCCTCTACATAAGCCACCCCCTACCCTCCCCGTGCACACTTCCAGGATTTGCTATTTCTTCCCATAGAATAAACAAACTCCAGTCTTCTTCTTTTCTTGTGTCTAAGAAATGTTAAGGTGTTGGTTATCACAGTAAAGTTTAGTGTGGCTTCTTCCACACAGCTCTACAGAGAGAACTTGGCTTAAAAGAGACAACTTTGATCTCAGCAAGTGGAATGGCTCCACAAGAGGCTGGTGTGGGGTAGGCACAGCAGTGGTTGGGATAGGGTAAACTGTGGTTCTATGCATAAAAGAGGGATTTTTACAGTCTGGTTAATTTTGTCCTCAACTATTTGAAGTCAAACATGCCTTACCACCACAAGGATGATTTCTTATCCCTCCAAATAAGAAATTTATATTTCTTCTAACTTTGGCCTTATTATGTCAGGGGAGAATTTTTCCTCTCCCTGCCTGCTATGGACTGAAAGTTTGTCCCCACCCCACCCCCCCAAATTAATATGTTGAAACCCTCATCCCTAATGTGATGGTATTTGGAGACGGAGCCTTTGAGAGCTAATTAGATCATAAGGGTGGAGTCCTCATGATGGGATTAGTGTGCTTATAAGAAGAGAGAGGGGATAGCTTGCTTCCTCTCTCTTTGCTTTCTGCCATGTGAGGATACAATGAGAATGCATCAGTCCACAAACCAGAAAGTGGGCTCTCATCAGACATCAGATCTGCTGGCACTTTGATCTTGGACTTCCAGCCTCCAGAACTGTGAGAAATAAATATTTGCTGTCAAAGCCACCCAGTCTATGGTATATTTGTTATAATGGTAGCGTGAACTGACAAAGACACTGCACTTAACAGTATTTGCACCTGAAATAACAGAAAATAATGGTGTCAAGCCCAAATATCTTTTCCTTTAATATCAATTTCTACTCACTAGGGATTTAGTGTTTGTGGTAGAAGTTTTGATCCATTTATTCATGAAGACATAATAGAATTAAAATTAGGCCAACCCAGTTACAGAAATACCAAAGCTATAGGTGATTCAATCCTCTTTCTTAAAAAACAAGTTTATCTGTTTCAAAATTTTATTTAGAAAATTTACTTTATTTAAAATGTGTAAATAATATGTCACATGATATAAAATTCTAGACATAGTAGATTTAAAAATAGCATAATGGAAAATATAAATATCCATTTTATTTTCCTATGTATATCTTTTGTGGATTTATTTTCTTTTCCTAGGTTTGTATTTTTCTTTATTTTCCAATCTGATCCATACTTACAGTAAAAACATTTTAAATATCATAGACAGGTATAAGACAAAAAGTAAAAATTCCCTTCTCTCCATTTTCCTCAGATATTGGTGAATATCCTTCTAAACTTTCAATCACATGGATATATTTTTTTACATAAATGTTTTCACATTATATGTGTTGTTCTGTAACTTGCTTTTTACACTGAACACTGTCATGGAAATCTTTCATGATTGATAGTGCATTTAGAGCTAGTTCATTACTTTTAATGGTTGTACTGTATTCCTTGATGTATAGCTATATATTTAGCTAGCTCCCTCATGATGGCTATTTAAGGTGTTTCCAACATTTTATTAATAAAAACAAAATATTGATAGCTTATTTTGACAAATGTAGTTATTATATTAACTTACATATCGTCACACCCCTCTTCTCCTTAGGATCTGGTCACTGTACAGCTTGCCCTTTATTTTATACTTGTGCACTTGTGCTTTTGAACAACTGGTGGGTATTAGTGTTTTCCATGGATACTTGGCTTTGATTACACTGTTACTAAATGTGCTTTTGCTTTTGTCTAGTTAAAAAAATTCTGTGTCCCTAGTAATGTTCAGTAAAGAATAGATATGACTATTTTAAAGTGGTTACATTGTCTTCCAGGTTAAGTAAATATTTCAATTAGGAGAGTAAATATTTTTAAATTGGAGTGTGGATATTTCTTGCTTTGGGAGTGTGTTCTTAATGAATTGAATCTCATATTGGTGGTATTACAAGGAACGTGTAATGAATTTCTGGGTCTTAAGACTTCACCCTGTCCTAAAAGGCAAAGGAAATTTCCAAAGTTTTTATCTTAGCAATACAGCACAGTGAAATAGAGGAGGGGTGCAGTAAAGAATGGATGCTTGCTTTTGTCATTAGTTTATTAGTGAATCCCAAGATACCAGGCTTCCTGCAGCTTGTTTCAGAGGTTTTTCAAGTATCCCTTTTAAAGATTAAAAAGAATTAAAGATCCCTATCTGACTACAGTTATCATTTATCTATTCAATATATAGATAATGAAGATACCGATAGGATGCTGTCATCTACTTTAATAACTGTGTTGTCCTTGATGGGTGTCCAACTCAGATAGACTGGGAATTAACTAGCTTAAGGCACTACCTCTCCTTAATTTTGTCTCAGCCCTTGGTAAAACTTAGTTAAAAAGATATGAATGAGCTTTAAAATAACTTCCCTTCATAGTCTCCAAGCTACCTTTAATAACAGAGTCATTCTCATCTTCCTTCATTATTCATATCAGACCTTCCAAGAGGAAACCTGCTATTACTGAATGCCAAAAGCAGCTTGTAGGAGGAGAAGTTATGCAGTGAGGGGGTAAAAAAAGCCCTGCAAAAATATTTTTTCTTCATCATTGGAAAGGGAAGAGGGAAAGTGAACAAGGGATAGAAACAAACCAATAAATACAATGTAAACAGTTTCATACAGAGTTATTTATATTTTGGCAATCCTCTCTATCTACTATGATCCCCAAGTTTTCTTTTCAGAGAAACTATGATGCTGATAATAGCAGTGTTTACTCAAAAGATATTAATATCCTAAGATATTTGGTAATACTTGCTCTAATATTGCTCTATCCATCCACATTATATGAAGCCACCAAGAGAAGCAGTCCCCTGCATACAGTCTTCCAGGCTGTCTTCACAGTCTTCACAGCTTAGATTCCATCTGAACGCTGCCATGAAAGATGTTGCCGGCATATACAGGAGTGTGAATATGGGCTGACTTAAAGCTCTTCTCTTAAAGGCCTTTTCCTGTGGCACTGGCAGATAGATGCACTGTCATCCGGCTGAGGAACAAGTTCCATTCCATCACGTATTTCGGGTTTGCTGGTCTGGCGCTCAGCATATTTCTGGAATGTGTTTGAAGGCAATGGAAAGATTAGTCCAAACTTCATTCCACTGAATCCTCCCCATTCCCCTCATGCTATTGTTTCTAGTGGCTATGTATCTTCAGACTAAAACCAAAGGTCTGGTTTATCTCAGTCCTAAAGTTACCTTTTAACTTTAGTTATTACAGGCACTAGTGCCTGTAAGGAGCCCCATCCACTATTTTAGCAAGGAGCCCCATCCACTATTTTATGTATAGGAAAGAAGCCTCTTGTAACGGGATGTCCCTACTTGAAATACAGCACCTCTCGAATTCATCCTCCATGTGTTAATGAATAATTAACTTTGCTGAATATTCAAATCAGTGAACAAAGATGATAAGAATCTCACAATAAAGTTGGTGGTTTCACACATCCTTCCCTTTAGGCCTGTAGTCACACACACTTTGTAAATGGCGACAGGCCTGTGAAATGTCTCTCCTTTTTGGCCACTGACTGAAATATTCCTATACATTGGATTTTTCAGTTCAGTGGTTCCATGTACATTTAGCTGTACATTCCTGGTCCTGGGTCAAATCCAACAAAATACTGACATGTGTACATGAACCTAATTAATATTTCAGAGGGAGAAACTCCTATCATTAAAGTTACAGCCAGACTAGCAGAGGGAAAAGAACTCATTTAAGGAAAAGGCTGCTTCTAATAAATGGAGTAATTAATCATTTTAATTTTTCTGTGAGAGGGTAGTAGCCTCAGGCATCTGAGGAAATTTATTTTTTTTCTGCCTCACAGAAAAATAAGTTTAGGTTAACAACAAAAACATAATTTCTTATTTTTCTCTTCTGGCTAAATTTTACTGAGTAAAACACAAGTTAATTATACAAAGAACCAATCCTTGAATTGTTGGAAGTACAGTAAATATCTGTACTTCAGAATTCAGCCCTAAGGTTTTAGATTATAAATAAAGCTGACCCTTAAACAATGTCGGGGTTAGGAGTACTGACCCTTGGCACAGCTGAAAATCTGTGTATAACTTATAGCTGGCCCTCCATATATGTGATTCCTCAGTATGCGTGGTTCCATATCCGTGGGTTCAACCAACCTTGGATTGTGTAGTACTGTAGTATTTACTACTAAAAAAAAATCCACATGTAAGTGGACCTGCACAGTTCAAAGCCATGTTGTTCAAGGGTCAACTGTATTTTTCATTTGTTTGTTTTATACAACAAATTAAATATTTGTTTTCCATCCTGTACTGATAGCAAAAGCGTGGCTCTTAAGCAGTAAGGAGAACAAAGAGGTAGATATTTTGAGCAGAAAGAGATGTTAATGATCTCTAGTCCAACCCTCCTATTTTCCATATGAGGAAAGATTTTCTCTGAGGTTCAGAGATTTTAATCTATATTTGTAATGGCGCTAAGCATTGTTTTTCATAATACTGAATGGAGATAAAAATATGGAGGCCACAAAGGGACTTAGCACTATCTTTCTATAGGCTGGCGCCTCAGCATAGCCAGAGTTCCACAGGCTGACTGACTCTTGAACACCTCCAGGAAGCAAGCATTCAGGCCATGCATTTGGTCTGAGGACACTCAACCAAGCAGATGGATCCTCTGAACTGACCTGTAGTACTCTGTAATAGTAGCAGTAAAGCCTGTGGGGCTGTAGCAGATCTCTAGCAGTCAACTGCCCTTCTTTTGCAATCTTCTTGGCTTCTTCATCATTTTCCTGAAAAGTTTAAAAAGAAACAATGAATGAAGATTACTCCTGTGACTCACAAAGAAAGCTAATTGTGAATATGAGGTAGGACAGATGTAGGGTTGAATGTGAACAGCATGGGAGAGATAAAACATAAAAATATAACTTAAGGGTTTCCCTGGTGGCGCCATGGTTGAGAGTCCGCCTGCCGATGCAGGGGACACGGGTTCGTGCCCCGGTCCGCGAAGATCCCACATGCCGCAGAGCGGCTGGGCCCGTGAGCCATGGCCGCTGAGCCTGCGCGTTTGGAGCCTGTGCTACGCAACGGGAGAGGCCACAACAGTGAGAGGCCCGCGTACGGCAAAAAAAAAAAAAAAAAAAAAAAGTTTATATATATATATATATATATATATATATATATATAAAACTTAAGAATTAGGTTATGGAAATTGACAAAGTACTTTCCTAGAAATCTCTGCTATATAGAAATAATCATACCTGTTTGGATCCCCCCTCACCCAGTGCAACAACCCACATACAGCCCCTATCGTGACTATCTTGGTACTTTCCTAGCTACCCAGGAAGTCTAGGGCTCATCATCTGTTCCCCTAATCTAACCCTCTCTGCCTGATATTAAAATACAACTAAAATAGAATGAATTAGTTTTTATAACATCTCTTAAAAGCTCCATTTAAAGTCTGAGCCAAAAAGTTGTTGTAAAATGGTACCTATGAAAGACTGTATTATTGTTGTAATAAAAAATTCAGTTATTAGTACCCATAGGTTGTTCCTTCAGTACCAGGAATAGTCAGCATTCCTAATTATACTTTTAGAAAATAGCTAATATTCTATCATGGTGCCCACAGGAAAAGCCATTTGCAAGCAATTCTGACTCTTTATAAAGGGTCACAAAAATATTCTGCCTCAGGGGCACCCAGTTATTTCCATAGCCACATTGCTTCTCAGAAACAAAATAAAGTCTTACAGTGGAAGGGTAAATTTTATAATTTCACAATAAAACACAAGAACTTTTAAAATACTTTTCCTTTTTTAAAAAAAGAGTTCTTATTTTATGGGAAACTTGTGATTCATTAAGAACTTGTTATCCAGAGAAAACCATAATTCGAAAAGATACATTCACCACAATGTTCATTGCAGCACTATTTACAATAGCCAGGACATGGAAGCAACCTAAATGTCCATTGAGAGAGGAATGGATAAAGAAGATGTGGTACATATATGCAGTGGAATATCACTCAGCCATAAAAAAGAACAAAATAATGCCATTAGCAGTGACATGGATGGACCTAGAGATTGTCATACTGAGTGAAGTAAGTCAGAGAAAGACAAATATATGATATCACTTACATGTGGAATCTAAAAAAAATGGTACAAATGAACCTATTTACCAAAGAGAAATAGAGTCACAGATATAGAAAACAAACTTATAGTTACCAAGGGGGAAAGAGTCAGGGGAGGGATAAATTGGGAGATTGGGATTGACATAAAATAGATAACTAATAAGAACATACTGTATAGCATAGGGAACTCTACTCAATACTCTGTAATGACATATATGGGAATAGAATCTAAAAAAGAGTGTATATATGTATATATTGTAACTGGTTTACTTTGCTGTACAGCAGAAACTAACATAACATTGTAAATCAACTATACTCCAATAAAAATTAATTAAAAAAAGAACTTGTGCCTTTTTTTCTAACTGGGGAAAACAAAAGTGTACCATAATTGCTTTAAATGTTTTCTTGTGCATAAAGCACTTTAACCCTGGTCTTTTTAATCTTTAATTTGCATTTGGTGTGTGTAATTTGCATTTGGTATGTGTGCATGAATAAGGATAGTTTAGAAAAATCTATATTCTATATAACACTGGACTTCAAGTCTTCTAAAAATCCTCAAACATACTGATAGAGGGTATTCAAAATTGTCCTGATGTTGATTCTTCAGATATTTCAAGGGAACAAAAATTTCACAAAATAACATTTCTTTTGACTAAATTATGTCAAATTAAATTGTGTTATGATGGAACTCATGTAACTAATACTGGTGAATTTGTGATTGCCTAAAGAAACTAAAATGGCAGAAAGCATACCTTGGCCCATTCAACTTTCTCTAGTAGATCACTAAGATTTCTTTTAATTGGAACATAATGTTTCCAAGGCTTTAGTGCCATATAAAAATGTTCATAATATGGTGAGTCCTGCTTCAGAACCAAACTGTCACCAAGCATGAGGTATGGATATCTATAAGCAGCCACAGTCCCGTCCACATTCACTTGATACTTGTACTAAAAGATTAAAACAAACATAAACAAAAATTTTAACAGTCATTTGTTTCACTTCTGCTTCTTGTCAACACTGTAACATTAAATATAAAGAAGTTATTTCCCAACTTTAGTATTTACAAGTTTTATATTTTATTTTGTAACACACATCTTCTCTTTGTATTAAAATCATAAGTATCATTTAACAGGTCAATTTTAAGAAATACAACACATTTAAAGATAATAAATAATTTTAGGAAATAGGAATACCTATTTCAACTATGTCTATGTAATGGGAAATTCAGATTTCTGTAACCAGGTAAGAAAACTATTTCCAAAGCTCTATATTTAGCAAAGCTTAATATTGATAACAATTTACACTTTCATTTATTTCATTTGTTCCTTATACCCATGTTAGTATAAAAAAGGAAGGCATTATTGTCTCAAAGTTCGGTTTTAGAGTTCAGGAGACAGAAGCCTGGAGAAGACTAAGGACTAGTGTGATGCTGGTGACACAGTACGGACATATTTGTTGGATTAATAAACTTTGATTTACATTTAAAGTCACTTTTCATTCAATTATAATAATGTGAAGCAGATGTTATCATCTCCCTCTCTTTTTTTTTTATTAATGATAAAATTTGTTTCAGAGATATTTATAAACCTCTATTCTATGAGCCCAAATCCCATGCTCTCTTCATTATATCATACAGAGGAACAGGATATACTAACAGATTCGGTAATTACTTTTTTCTTAAATAATTGGTACCAAGGACTTTACCAGCCAGTCAGATTTTGTCACATTGTCACACCTCTACGTCCTTTGAGCCTTATACGGTGCTCTGAAGGAGCTAGGCAGGCTCACACATGTTAGAGGCGAGAAGTGCTAAGAGATGAAAGCCCCACAGTTCGTGGCAGAGGCAGGACTGGAGGCAGGACTTGAACCCTATTTTACTAGCATAGAATTCATACTCTTTTTATTTACAAGATCATTTTATGTAAAAGACATTTATATTCCCAGTTTATTAAAGAAGAGAAAAACAGGGAAATATACCAAAACTCTAGGTTAATCCTTGTACTGTATTTTGAGTATTAAATACAGTTCTGAGCTATTTGTTAGACAAAGTTAACAACTACAACAAACAAAAAAGAAACTGCATGAGTTTCATAATTCCCTATGCCTGATAAGAAAGTGTGTGTTGGGTCACAAGATGGGAGAAATCTGCCCAACCCCAGCTATTTGGTTGACTTTTAATACAAGTTTATCACTTCATATGTATCCAGGAAGACTTAATTGCATACCTTAAAGAAGTCAAAGAAACCTATCAATTTAGCTTTTCCAAGCTCCTTTTCTTTTTCTTGGAAGAAGAAATATCCTGTAATTCCTGCATCTAGTAGCTGTGGATTATCTTTGGACAGCTGCACCAACTGGAGCCTCTCCTCTCGGCTATCTCTACCTCTAAAGAAAGCTTTCTCTGTTTTATTGATCCAGGAAGGTCCTAGAGGTTTGAGACCATAAAAAAATACAATTATGAATTTGACATTTTTATATTATGGTAAGTATAATCATCTTTAATCTACCTTTGTCATTTAAGATGCTAAAGCTCTTTTATCATCAACACATCTAAAGTAAATGTTACTTTCGAAAAATATGCTCTAATTTTATCCTTTAGTGTACTAGTGAGAGGTCACTCAAAAAGTGGAGTTTCTATTGCATGACATTAGGAATTATCCAAAATAATGCTGGATCAAGTTCAAAGCAAAAAGAGATTCCGTGACTTGGCTCACTCATCAAGGCATTAGTTTCTTCCAACTTTTGTGCTTCACAAAAAAAAAAAAAAAAAAAGCGCTAGGCTTTTATTCTTAGAGTGACTAGAACAAAGTAGAGAATTAAGTAACATCCACACATCTTTAATTCTTAGGTTGCTCAGAATTTTGAGCATATCACTTTTGAATACAGTGCAGAATTTTTCTAGTATGTTGTTAAATGCAAGTAAGTTTTGCATAACCTAACTATGTATATATATTTATATCCTCTCTTTCCTGGGAGGGAAATAATCTGGAAGACTTAATTTAGCTCTCTTTCTATTATTCTAAAAAGAAGTCATTAGTTAACACCTGTCAGTGTTCTAAGGGATAAATCATAAAACATAGAAACTGTAGGGGGTCAACCTCTTTACTATTTTAGCATACTTTTCAGGAATTTACTGTTATCAAATAAAAAGCAGGTCAGTTTTCATTTCCCATTACCTTTAGAGAGTTTACAAGGAGTCTCTAGACTTGTCTACTAAATAAGTCCACTAAACTGCTCTAAACAGAAATAGAGACTTATTAAGACAAGGCAGGGATGTTTTCTACTCAGGGAGTTCGGTTTAATAAAAAGGTGTGTAGTACCATAAACCTAAGGTCATCAAATAGGAGGAAAGGAATTCAGATTGTAAAGGATCAAGAGAGGCAGAAAGAGGGAAGAGGAGAATTTCTTATGGTGCTGGAGGTTGTAATATCCAAATTATACTGTTATCACAATTCTCTTACATATGAATATAATTTTATATTTTTCAGAATTCTCTCTCATTTCATCCAGCAATATAAAGGCACTGGAGTCAGAATTAAGTTAAGTGATAGTTTTACCAAATATGTATTTTCAAATGGTATTTACAAGTGACCAACTCAAAGGAGACTCAGTTACACTAGGTTCTGGACATTACTAGCCTAATCCACATATCTTTAATTTCTGGATTAGAAGAATCCTAAACAAAAACCACTTTAGAGTTTAGAGTGCTGTTTTTCTTTTTTCCTGGCTAGAAAATAAGAACAATGGTTATTTAAATATATTCACATACTCTCTCTGATTGAACATTCCTTTCACCTTTCTTACTTCTAAGCTTTTTCTTAGAGAATGACTTTTACCTGTATTTCCTTGAATAGAGAGAAGATCATTTGTAACACCCCTCATAGCTTCAAGTGTGGAGTGGGTGATGTCATATGTTGGAAGGATAACATCTCGTGAATCCAGAGAGCCACACCATGAAATGATAGGTAAAGGGCCAGGGGTTTCATTGACTTTTCGATGCTCCAAAGGCCAATCTCCAAGATTAACATAAAATTCTAAATCTGGGAGAAGGACCTAAATAAACAAAAGAATGCTTATCAGTGCTGGGAAGACCTCAGTCTTTGGTACTAAATGCTTCAGTTCTTTGGCTTTTAAAATATTTCTGATAAAACTGAAATTTGAAAATAGTAGAAGAGAGAAGGATGCCTCTCAGTCATCAGTAGTATCAGAAAATCAAGGGTGAGGATTGTACATGACAATTCACTTGAGCAGGAGTTAGCTTCCTCTGTTCAGAGGTGACATTTAAAACTGTTGTGTATTATAGATATGGAAACTGTGTAGAAAGGTGTGTGAGTGGCTTCAAGCACCTTTTCTGCCAGCTGCTTAAGTGAGAATCTACAAAGTTAGACCCAAGCCCTTGTTTTCCTTCACTATCAAGCCTTTTTATAACATCTATGTTTGTTTCTGGAATCTGCTATCCATTTCTATCTCCATGGTCAATGCCTTAGTTTAGGCCTTTATCATCTCTTACCTAGATTGTTGCAATAGTTGTCCCTTACTAGATGTTCTGATTCTAGCCTCTCCCCACTCTAATCTGCTCTCCACATTACTGTCCAAATTTCTAAAACACAAATTAATGTTACTATCAAGCTTAACAGAAATTTAAGCCTATAGGACAAGGTCTAAACTCTCTGGCTGGAATTCAGGCCCCACTCTCTTACTCCAGCTTAGCTCTGAATCCATCTTCCATCTGCCCGTATACCAGAAAACTTTAGTTACTCTCTGAAAATGCCACCCACTTTAATACGTAATTCTCTTCACCTAGAATGCCCTTCTCCTACTTATCCACTTGGCAGTCTCCTGTCTCATCCTTCACACTCAGAGCTAATGTTACCTCTTCTATGACTCGCCTTCCTCAGACATTTTAACCCTGGGTACCTACTTTTCTTATGGGCCTATCGTGTTGTGGTACAATTACTTGTTTGTATTTATATCCCATCCTGACTTCTGAATAACAAAAACAAGTTCCACTAGAGTGAGCTGTTCAAAGACCAGAGGTGAGTCTCACTTATCGTAAGTCTCCTTTCAGTCACTGGGCAAAGAACCTGGAACAAAAGGGAAGGGCAAAGGGATATGACTATTCACCTTAGTGCTTCCCTGTTATCATTTAGTAGCTCATTAGTAAGCTCCACATCAGAAGTTCTCACTGTAGAGCAGGATTTCTCAATCTTGGCACTATTGATATTTTGGTGTGGATAATTCTTTCCTGTGGGGGCTGTCCTGTGCATTGTAGAATGATTAGCAGAATCCCTGGCCTCTACCCACCAGATGCTAGTAGCAACTCCCCAGTTGCGATAACCAAAAATGTCCCTAGGCATTGCCAAATTCCTCTAAGGGGCAAAATCATTCCTAGTTAAAAACCACATGAGTACAAGATACAGAAATACAGGGCAGAGTGGATTGATGGTAGCCCAGGAAGAAAGAACCGCCTTTAGGATCAGATGCCCATAATATGCTCATACGGTGGGCTGATGGGGAGATAGGAGGCAACTGCTATTTAAAATAAGAATTGATTGCAGCCTTACATTCCATGTGCTTGGGAAATTGTATAACTCACATCAGGAAAGCTGGCTTTTGATTTAGAAAACTACCTTGATGGTCTTTCTGGGTGAAAAAGGTAAAAAATGCCCATCCTCATCTTTTACTCTGCATAATCAGGAACAAGAAAGAACAAAAGGCGGTTTGAATTGCTCTGCTTAAGAGGAATTTATAGGAATTTGGCAAATGTGGAAAGAGGGGCTGAATAGAGGGATTGGGGGAGGAGTTGCTGGGGATGTGGAGAAGTCTTTTGAAAGACAGAAGCCCCAGTCATATTTAGTAAGAAGCCAAGACTTGAAAATCAAGGACAGCCAGTGAGAAATTCCCAGAGGCAAGGATGACTGAGAGTCTGATTAACACAGGGATGTCTATTTTTAAATGTTAGGATTTTTGTTTTGTTTTGTTTACTCTGCATTGGCACAAAATAACCTCTCTCAGTTACCCCAACATTCAATGAAGTGTGCAATGCACTTAGGATAAAACAAGGAAAATGTGTCCTCAGTTCAACTTATTCTGAGGTGACAAGAAGAAAGTGAAATCTGAATGGAAGGAGTATTCAGCAGGATTGGGGAACTTGAAGAAGTCACCTTGCAGCTGTAAATGTCTGGGAGTTCACAGAAACCTTGGGAGAGCACTATATGGCCTACTTACCTGGGATGGGGGCTCAAGCCATTTAACTTAAATATTAAAGGAAAGAGATATCCATAAAGGTGAAGAACTTATGAGTACTCAGGTGGCAGACAGATGCACATTTTCAAGCCTGGAATCCATTTCCATTCTTTACCATTATTATTCTAAGAATTAAAGGTTACAAATAAATAATTAAACTATTTTTAGAATCAATGAATTCATTCTCATACCTTTCTTGCCAGTGACAGCAAAATCTCATCTGAGAACATTTTGAAGTCTGTGTATTTCCCTAAAGATCTCCGGTAGATTAGGTTACTGAGAATCGTGTAATGAACAATAGCACCCCTCTCATCCCCAAACCTTTTTGGAACTTCGTTTAGCATCTGCTGGAGATTGATGCTGGGAAAAGAAGAAAAATCTTTTGCAATCTGTGGCTCCTTGGCTGGACAAGACAGAGTTTTCTGCCAGGCCTGAGGATCCTCTTCTGGACACTCACAGTACTCATGGTACACTGGTCCTAAGGAAAGCAAAACACATACAATGCCAAGTTTCATTAACATGCACTGCAACACAGGAAGTTGTTTGTGCCCCTGCTGTGAGCATGGGATGACTTCTTGGTAAATTCTAAGATTATCCAGACAGGGATAATCTGCCCTAAACAAATCAGTGGTAAAAGTAGTAATGTCAGAGTCTTGTGCTCTCACCTTCTATCCCCCTTTCATCCCACCCTAGATAAACTAGTATAGCATATGCTCTCTCCCAATATAACCTACTCTCAGTCAATTTATTGAAAAATTTATTTCTAATGAGTTATAAATGGCTGATGAGCATAAAACAACTTACCTTTTAACAAGGAAAAAGAGAATGTATTACTTTTCAGGCATGATAATGTAGTAGGGGTGGTGATTTTTTAAGACAAGATGAGGTCTCTTCCTCTGAGTCCCTAAAACTACCTCCATCAGCACATCTCAAAGAGGAAATATGAAACCTAAGGGCATCTTGCAGTGTAATTTTAAAGTGGCCAGACATAAGTATAAAACTATTCTGAAGACTCATTTAAAAAAGAATTTATGCAGAATTTATATATTATTTCAAAATATATCCATATTTATTTTAATATAAAAATAATTTTTTAAAGTTATTCAATTTTCATGAGAATTTCTACTTCAGACAAGTAATAGGGACCAATTTACCCTCCTACCTGAAACTACCAAAAAACAGATAAAATATATGAAATAACATTTTTTTTTAAGACATTGGACATCAGGCAATGGACAATGAGTTTGAGAGATGAGAAACAAATGAGGTAAACCCTACAGTTCCTAAAGCTTACTGCCTAAGGGAGTTTCTAGGTTGTGGAACATGGAGGAGGAATCCAGGTAGACCCCAGCAGTCTCACTGAGCTGAGGAGACAAGAGCTGAAAGTCCAGTGAGATCAAGGCAGCTAAAAGTTGTAGGACATACTCACTGCACAGAGAGGACTCCAGAGATCTGTACAGGTTCCCTTCAAATATTTAAGGCATACTGACCAATATATATGTTTGAGGAAACTATCCAAGGCAGAGAAAGGACCATCCATAACGATTAGAGGCAACAATACCCATTGTTCATACAGGGCTGGGAATAGTGCCTATTCATACAAGCCAGACTGGAAAGCATTCTAATTCACAGAGGTTGGATAGAGTATGCAGAGATGTATTGGCTGAGTAGTAAGGAATAATTAGCCCTAGACTAAACATGGCTCTAGGCATGCCTAATAAATTGTAAAAGAAAATTTGAAGCATCAAACTAATTCCAAATAACTTAACTGCATCCTAGAGAAAAGCTCAAGAAGATGAGAAAGCATCAAGCAATGAAGAATACACTGGATGGAATTAATGACAAATTGGGCGTTATAGAAGAAAAGATTAGTGAACTTAAAGATATAGCAATAGAAACTATACAAAACGAAATGGAGAAAAAACATATTTTTAAATGAAAAGAGCATAATTGAATCATCGGATAATTTCAAGTTTAATGTATGGGTAATTAGAATTCTTGGAGGGGAGCTGGGGTAGAACAGAAAAAATATTTGAAGAAATAATGGCCAAATTTTTTCTGGATTTAATGAAAGCTATAAACCCAAAGATCCACAAACCCTAAGCACAAGAAACATGAAGAAACCTACACCAAAGCACATAATAATCAAATTGCTCAAAAAAAACTGATAAAGAGAAAACCTTTAGCAGAGGATCAAAGATATAGATGATGGAAGATTTATCATGGGAAATAATGCAATTGAGAAGACAGTGGAACAGTATATTTCAAGTACTAAAAGAAAAAAAAAACTGTCAACCTATAATTTTTGAAAGACAGCTGTCTTTCAAAAATAAAGGCAAAATAAAGACTTTTTCAGATATCCAAAAGCTAGAAGAACTAATCATCAGCGTTCTCACATTAAAAGAAAAGCTAATGGGAATCCTTCAGGTAGAAGGCAAATGGTACTAGATGAAAATATGTATGTATGCAAAAGAATGAAGAGTACTAAAAATGGTAACTACCCCGGTAAACACACAAGATTTTTTTGCTTGTCATTTAAATTGCTTTAAATTACTTAGTTTTTCTCTCCCTTAAAATATCTAGTTAAATTGAGCTCCAGAAGATACATATATAATGTTTACCCTGTTGCACATACTTTAAGGTCATCATAACGCATTCTGAAAGCCATGGAGTCTACTCATAAGGCTGGCTCTGGTTTATGTAATAATTACTTACCTTTCAAAATATAAGGAGACTGAGCGACATGTTCATCACCATAAAGGACCTCTATCTTCAGCCCTTCACTGACAGTTTCATACATCCTATATCGCATCAAAAATGTCCCATCATTCCTGTCCAAAGGTTTAGGGATGTGAATCCGAACTAACTCTTTAGGTGAGAGAGATTTGATTACTACTTTGAATAGTGTTTGGCCTGAAAGAAAAAAAATATATAAGTAATTCTACTATTTCATGATTATTTTGTTTTACTAATTATTGGGTAAGTGTCTTTATGCAGAAGTTATTTTTTCAGTAATATCAATGGTAAACAAAATTATTTTAGTTTGGAAGATCCTTGAGGCCAGGAACTACGTTTGATTTACGTCTCAAAACAAAGGATCTGATTCAACATTTGATTCCTTAGTCATTCAATAAGATTGATTGAGTGAACAAAATCATTGAATAAAATAATTCTTAAAAAAACAAGGAAGAGATTAATTTTTTGCCTATTTGATCTTTTCTCCTTTGTGTAGGTTTAAAAGCCCAGGTAGTTAAAAATCCATAAACTTTTAGGATGACATAGCTCTAAGGCAATCTTACTTACTCCTTATAAAGTATGCACAAGCTTTCTTTGTAAACCATTTTAATACCTAATAAACCTCAATTCTGAAGAAATTTCCTTTTTATTAACCCAAATTTCAAGCTATACTTCCAAGCCCATTTCCTTAAGTAGAGAGAGATTATAGCTAGTTACTAGACTCTGCACAAATGCAACACACTCATACGTACACACAAACTCACATACCTTTGTAAATACTAGAGTTTACTTCTCTAAATTTGTTTCCTCAAGTTGAAATGAAACAGTTATACTAGGATGATCTACTAGGATGATCTAACAACCTTTTCAAACCCAGAATTCTGTGGGTTTTCTTTTCCAGGATAGACAATACCTACTTAGCAAACTTTCCCTTCTCTTTTTGCAGTATATTAGCTGACTTTTCAGGCTTTGAAACAATATTGTTGCAGGAATAAATGTTGGGACTTCTTTCTTCAGAGAGTACAGTGGACATACCTGCACTCAGTACAGATCTGATCCTCAGGAGCTTTAAGAATAAAGATCAGTGAATGTCTTAACCACAGTTAATCACCTATCAAAGGAATTGTTAAAAAAAAAGTGGTGAATCCTCTGAAATACACAGTCCTAGTACACAATAATTTGTGATCAGTCTTTCATCTCACACTATCATATTTCATAATATTCAAATATTAAGCATATTTTTTGTTTTTTAAAATTAATTTTTATCGGAATATAGTTGCTTTATTTTTTAATTTTATTGTATTAAGCATATTTAACATATATTTTTGAAATTACTAAAGAAAAAAGTTTGTTCCTCCTATTCTTAGTTTCTAAATCTAGTGAGTGATGTTTCTACTTTTTTTGATCTTCAAGGGTATCATTTTTTCTTGTGGGTCAGAAAAAAATGTTTCTCAGTCTCTTCAATTTAGTAATAGTAATGTAGTATCTGACATATTGCTACTACATAATTAAGTACCAAACACATGCATTTTAGGATTCTTGAAAGAAGTGTGATAAAATTATGAAAGACATCTGCTAAAAAAAATGAACTATAACAGATAAATGTAAGGGATTTATTAAAAAAAGAGTAATAACTTAATGTGAAATTATTATAAATGTTGGCCAATTACCTGAAATAATGAAACATGTAAGTTATTGCTTTACGTTATTTCCCGCTTAAGTTTCAGAAAGGCAATGTGGTATGGTAGACTGAAAATCAGGAAGGCAGAGCCTGGAGACTAAAAAGCCACCATTCTCTCCCCAGACTGGAAACAGGACAGAAAAGTCTTCTTATCTCCTATCAAATAGTGCTATTCTCCATAAGTTTATGATTTTTAAATAAACAAAACAGATATAAGACAAGCATATTAATGACTATGTGATATTTTGGAAGGAGCTGGATTTACAAAAGAAAACTATCTCCAAAACACTTCATTATTTTTAAATTGATCACACTAAAATAGAAATAAGCAATTCCAACATCATAAAAGAGAAAATGAGAAGAATGCCATTTCAAATTGCTTCAGATAGAAGGTACGTGAATTCTCATTTGCCCTGGGGGCTAATATAATGGAACAGAATCAAGCTCAGCTTGAGCTTTTCTATTCCACAGATCCACACTTGTTTAGGAAAGATAGCTAATTGAATGAGAATGCAGTGACTAAAGGAGACAAAAGGAGGTTGGCAGTATCAAAGCCTTACATCATTAGAATCAGAAATTTTGCAGACTTTTGATATGGAAAGAACACATTTTTAAAAAATTCACTTACTTAGCCAGGGGGACTGGGCCAGTCCCTGAGCTTGAAATTTTCATATGCATTTTCTTATTTATTTCCTCCAAGAACTTGTGAGGAAGGTATTTGCCACCCCATTTTACAGATCAGGAAGCCAAGGCTCCCTTGAAGAATTTAAGTATATACCTTGCCCAAGGTCTCATACCTATGAGTAGCAGAGCCAAAATTTGCACACAGCTTGAATCTTTCTTCTTTCAAAGCCCATTCTGAATCCAACTTGTCACATTGTGTAATGTTAACATACAGGTTCCCAAAATTCATAGTTGGAGAAATAACCTCTGACATTCCTGGTACAATGGAGTCAGCACCTCCCTTGTTGTTTAGGAATTTTATTAAGGCTCTCTACAGCTGCAACAAAAGTGTTGACTCCATCTGGCCAAGGGAACAGAGTCCCTGAAGGCCAACTTGTTACACCTTGAGGCTAAATAGAAATCCTCCCAAATGTCTGGCTGCCTGCTTACCATGCATACTCTATAGGATCTTAGTGAAAACTGGTTCACAGTGATCATATTACCAGTGATTTGATAAAAGGGAAAGACCATTGAACTAGATATTGAAAGGGTTGGGTATCTGGTTTTGACTCTGATCCTTATCCACTGTAGGACCACAGGAAAGACATTTATTTTCACTAACCTGGTTTCTTATAGAAAAAGTGAAGAGAATAGTATCTACCCTTCCTACCTCACAGGATGCTTAAGGAGAGCAAATTAAACACGGCACAGTTCAAAACACTGAAGTGCTACACAACTAGGAGGTAAGATAAGTTTATGAAGATATCATTACTGATGAAGGTAGAGGATGACTGAGGAGAAAATGAGTACTTGTATCCTGCCATCCTGACATACTCCAACCACCCTCTCTCCACCCCTTCTTTCTTTTCTTCTACAATAGTTACTGAGCAACTTTGCCGGGTATTATGTTAGATGCTGGGAATATAACAGTGGCAACAGGTTCTGCCTACATTCATAATAGAAGGAAATAATCTAAGTCAGACATTAGTGAAAATAAAGATATAAATTGGTTTTTTTCCTCATTCAAGGTCACAAGGGATTGAGTAGGATAGTCAAATAGTTAGCATAGAAACCCCATTAGGGAATTGTAGATAGAG
Organism: Delphinus delphis; assembly: GCF_949987515.2. Taxonomy (NCBI): domain Eukaryota; kingdom Metazoa; phylum Chordata; class Mammalia; order Artiodactyla; family Delphinidae; genus Delphinus; species Delphinus delphis. Next base: position 25,633,573 of record NC_082690.1, on the reverse strand, counting down.
AGGGAAATTTAGGGGGCTTTGGGAGACCACAGTAAGATTAATGATCACTCAAGAAAGTAATGGGAAAATCCTGAAACAATGTGGGCTTGCTTGACTCATAAAGCAGAACAAGTTGCTTAGCATCAAAGCCAGACTGGCTTGCTTAACAACAAAATCAAGCTAACTTGATTAGCTACAAAATCATGCAACAGAAGCACGAGACATGCCCCAAAACAATAAAACAATAGTAGCATGAGACCTACATCCTGTCCAGTGAGCTCAGTAAGTTAATGACCCCCAAAACATGCTTTTTGCCTGATGCCCTAAAAACAATAAAACAATAGTGGAGAATAAGGCCTACAACCTGCCTAGTGGTGTCATCAAGTTAATGACCCCCAGCACATGCTCTGTGCACACACAAAAAAACAATCATTTATGGAAATGTGACATCTACCCAAGAGAGACAAAGAAGGTCTTCTCCCCGTCCCCTGTCTTCCTTTGATTATAAAACTGTAACCCATTAAGCACTCAGGGGAGAGCAGCTTGCCTGCCCACTTGTAAGCCTCACAAGTGTTCTATTCTAATTAATCACTTCTTATCTATCACTTTGCCTTTGCTGAATTCTTTCTGTGTTGAGACATAAAGGACCAGCCTCCTTGGAGCCCCCTGAAACGACACCTATCAGTTTCAAAAGGGCATGGACATTTTTCATAAATGATATATTTTTTAAAAATTACATTTTCTAACTGTTGAAACTCATTTTTGCACATTAGATTTGTAAATGTTTAAGACTCTTCATATGTTGGGAAAATTACTTTCCAGAACCATTTGACCAATTGTGCTCCCACCAGCGGAGGATGTAGGTCATTGTCTGAGAGTATCTCATTAGCAGCTTTGAGTATTACCACTTAAAATTTTTTTGCCATTATTTTTAGATTAAAAAAATGGAATTTTATTTGAATTTATAGTTCTTTCATTAAAAGTAAGGTTAACAGTATTTCCTTTTGGATCATGTAACTTTCCTTTTTCATGTATAAATTAATTTTTTCCTTAGTTTTCCATCTTCTTTCTAAAGTCCTCCCCCATTTATGACATTATAAAATTAATTTTAGAAAACAAAGAAAACTATAAAGAAGAAAATACACCTCATGGTGAAAGACTGAATCTGGGTTTAAGAATCTTTTTTTCTGATCCTTAGGGCCAAGGAGAGTCTTTCTAAAACTGAAAAAAAAAAGTACTCAGTTTTCCACCGGCAGCGGAAGGGGCACTGGGTATTCTGATTGTCTCTTTGTTGATAAAACAGGGTGCCAGTTAGCAAGACATAATTTAGACATAAATTATCAAATCCTGACTGGCAACAACTTGAAACTTGCGGGACAAGTTGTAAGACGTTGCAAAGGTAAGATATTAAAGAGAACGTGGGAGGATGATTGGGCAGAAGGGATTCAGGACGATATCCACCCTCGGTAGAGGTAAAACCTAATGCGTTCTGAGTTTCGCTAATTCCTGCAATCTGCTTTCAAGAACTCAAAACTCTAAGAAAATAACCTAGTCTGCAAAACTGCCTCCTTTCTGCCTACTGCTCTGATATTTCCTTTGTGTAGGAGGGAGCTGTTTCAAACCCATTAGGCCTAAGCAGTGTAACCCCATCCGATTCTTGGGCTTGATGACTCAACACGTGAAGGCACTCCCTGCAAGCTGTGACAGATCAGACAACTAGTCAGGGGTGGAAAGACCATCTCCAACTTGAGACTCACACTGCATTCATTAACACCCTGGGCGCCATCCATTCGGAATGTCAGTCCTTGCACGTTAACTAAGGAAGGGCCCTCGGAGTTCATTTATTCATTCAGCAGACTCTTGTTGCAACTGCCTCCCGCCTTCGGGTCCAGGGAACGGGGAGAGAAGAGGAAGTGACCGGACTCGGGGGAAGGACGCCACGCAGGTGGCGGGCGGATTCCCGAGAGGCGCGGTCGCGGCGGGGACGCGCGGCGGGGACGGAGGGGAGCGGGCAGCTGAGCGAGGGAGGCCCGCGGCCGAACGCTACCTGGGGGCGAGCGAGTGAGGTTTTGGCCCTCCGAGTTGACGGCCTGCAGGTAGAAATAGCGGACGGGCAAAACGACGCCCGCCCGCAGCCCGGGCCCCCACACCAGGCTCTGCGGCGCGCTGACCGGAGCCTCGGGGGCCCCCGCGGCCACGAGCAGGGCGAGCTGCAGCGGTAGCAGCGGAACCAGCGGGAGGCGGCGCATGGTCTCCAGGCCGCTGCGGTCCAGCTCGGCTGCGGCGGGGAGGGGACGGGAGCGCGGCGGCCAGAGCTGGGCCCACCCCGGGGCGGGCTGTGAGCCGCCGCCCGCCGTCCCGCCTCCGGCCCCCTTCCGGCTGGAACGCGAGGGCGCGCCACAGGCGACTGCGTCAGGCGCTGCCGGGGGTCCGCGATGGACTCGTCACTTCCCCCACCCCCCCACCCCCAGCCGCGCAGGGTTGAGGACCAGGGTCGAGAGGCGGACACTGAGACCAGGGTGCTTGAGGCTGCACCCGGCCCCCACCTCTGGTTGCTGGAGTTTGGCACCTGTTTAGTGGAAACCGTCTTTTGAAGGACGCAAACACAATGGTGATTGCTAGGGGACCAGAGAAAAGGCCCAGCGGCGAACAGCTTTGAAGAGTTTAGGGAAATGCCTTCAAACAAGGAATTTCACTGGGTTTACGAGACGCTGAGCAAATATCACTCCCCTGATCCCCTACAAGGCCAAATCTCCCAGCCCTTTTGTTCACATTAGCACCAAATTTTATTACCTATCTCCTGTTTGTTTTCTGCTCAGCAGTCTCCCTCACTGGACTGTGACTCTCTCCATTCTCCCTAATCCCCTAACCCTAACTTCCCTTCTTTCAACAAGTGTTTGCTGAGCATCCACTGAGTTTGGGCCAAGCCTCAAGCCAGGAGCCAGGAGCTGGGCACTGGAGTAGCAGAAGTCACGGTTGAGGCTGGTGGGTGAGCGTCACCTCAAAGTCAGAAGCTGCTGTCCCCTGTAATTGATGAGGAATGATTGGTCTTGATTACTCCTCAGATGCTGAAAGTTGGATCTGGGAAGAGACTGGCAAGGGCCCTATTAGCGGGAAGCCACTGTCTGCCTCTCTTTTCGGACCATCTTATCTATATTAGTTAATTATTTTTCCTTCTTTTATCTGTTTATGGTTTTAATCTATTCAAAGGAAATAAAAGTTCTTCGCAGGCTGGGTGAGCCAGGGAAAATTCACGTACCAGTATGGACACAGGATTTCTTTCTTTTTTAAAAATTTATTTATGGCTGCGTTGGGTCTTCATTGCTGCACGCAGGCTTTCTCTAGTTGTGGCGAGCGGGGGCTACTCTTCGTTGCAGTGTGCGGGCTTCTCATTGTAGTGACTTCTCTTGTTGTGGAGCATGGGCTCCAGGCACGCAGGCTTCAGTAGTTGCAGCACACAGGCTCAGTAGTTGTTGCTGCCGGGCTCTAGAGCCCAGGCTCAGTAGTTGTGGTGCACAGGCTTAGCTGCTCCATGGCATGTGGGATCTTCCCAGACCAGGGATCGAACCCTTGTTCCCTACATTGGCAGTGGATTCGTTTTTTTTTTTTTTCTGGTACGCGGGCCTCTCATTGTTGTGGCCTCTCCCGTTGCGGAGCACAGGCTCTGGACGTGCAGGCTCAGCGGCCATGGCTCACGGGCCCAGCCGCTCTGCGGCATGTGGGATCTTCCCGGACTGGGGCACGAACCCGTGTCCCCTGCATCGGCAGGCGGACTCCCAACCACTGCGCCACCAGGGAAGCCTGGCAGTGGGTTCTTAACCACTGCGCCACCAGGGAAGTCTCTGGAACAGAGACTGCATCCTCCTGATAGTTTCTTAATCCAGAGTCACCAAAATCAGGCCCTTGGGCTGCTCAGCATTCCCGCTATGACCAAGGTTTACCAGGGCAAAATCTTTACCATATTTTCCCCACTTCTCTTGACCTATTTTAATAATGCTGAGCAGAGTTTGTAGATAGTGTTCTTTGTACTTTGGAAAAATTTTCAGAAACCAATAGTAAAGCACTGATAAATTGCAGGGCTAAAGTGTAGCATTACTTGGCATTACTTTCACTGCTAAATTTTATTTTCTGGGAGTGTCTGCATACTTTAAATTGAAAAATTTGCTCTGCTCTAGCTATCGCTTAAAAGGTTGTTTGGAACACATTGTGTTTGCATTCTTTCAAAATAAATATTAAATTTTTTATTCAGAGAAATAATCTGAGGTTTAGCTGGTACTGGATGATAGTAGAATATGGCCTAATAACATTCCATCCAAAAAAAACAGAATACAGTTTCTTCTCAAGTGCTCATGGAACATTCTCCAGGATAGATCATATCTTGGGTCACAAATCAAGCCTTGGTAAATTAGAGAAAATTGAAATCGTATCAAGTATCTTTTCTGACCACAACGCTACGAGACTAGATATCAATTACAGGAAAAAATCTGTAAAAAATACAAACACATGGAGGCTAAACAATACAGTACTAAATAGTCAAGAGATCACTGAAGAAATCAAAGAGGAAATCAGAAAATACCTAGAAACAAATGACAATGAAAACACGATGACCAAAACCTATGGGTTGCAGCAAAAGCAGTTCTAAGAAGGAAGTTTATAGCAATACAATCCTACCTTAAGAAACAAGAGACATCTCAAATAAACAACCTAACCTTACACCCAAAGCAATTAGAGAAAGAAGAACAAAAAACCCCAAAGTTAGCAGAAGGAAAGAAATCATAAAGATCGGAGCAGAAATGAATGAAAAAGAAATGAAGGAAACAATAGCAAATTTCAATAAAACTAAAAGCTGTTTCTTTGAGAGGATAAAAAAAAAATTGATAAACCATTAGCCAGACTCATCAAGAAAAAAAGGGAGGAGACTCAAATCAATAGAATTAGAAATGAAAAAGGAGAAGTAACAGCTGACACTGTAGAAATACAAAGTATCATGAGAGATTACTACAAGCAACTATATGCCAATAAAATAGACAACCTGGAAGAAATGGACAAATTCTTAGAAAAGCACAACATTCTGAGACTGAAGCAGGAAGAAATAGAAAATATAAACAGACCAATCACAAGCACTGAAATTGAGACTGTGATTAAAAATCTTCCAACAAAAACCCAGGACCAGATGGCTTCACAGGGGAATTCTGTCAAATATTTAGAGAAGAGCTAACACCTATCCTTCTCACACTCTTCCAAAATATAGCAGAGGGAGGAACACTCCCAAACTCATTCTACAAGACCACCATCACCCTGATACCAAAACCAGACAAAAATGTCACAAGTAAAGAAAACTACAGGCCAATATCACTGATGAACATAGATGCAAAAATCCTCAACAAAATATTAGCAAACAGAATCCAACAGTACATTAAAAGGATCATACAACACGATCGAGTGGGATTTATCCCAGGAATGCAAGGATTCTTCAATATACGCAAATCAATCAATGTGATACGCCATATTAACAAATTGAAGGAGAAAAACCATATGATCATCTCAATAGATGCAGAAAAAGCTTTTGACTAAATGCAGCACCGATTTATGATAAAAATCCTCCAGAAAGTAGGCATAGAGGGAACCTACCTCAACATAATAAAGGCCATATATGACAAACCTACAGCCAACATTGTTCTCAATGGTGAAAAACTGAAACCGTTTCCTCTAAGATCAGGAAAAAGACAAGGTTGTCCACTCTCACCACTATTATTCAACATAGTTTTGGAAGTTTTAGCCACAGCAATCAGAGAAGAAGAAGAAATATAAGGAATCCAAATCAGAAAAGAGGTAAAGATGTCACTGTTTGCAGATGACATGATACTATACAAAGAGAATCCTAAAGATGCTCCCAGAAAACTACTGCGGCTAATCAATGAATTTGGTAAAGTTGCAGGATACAAAATTAATGCACAGAAATCTCTTACATTCCTATATACTAATGATGAAAAATCTGAAAGAGAAATTAAGGAAACACTCCCATTTACCATTGCAACAAAAAGAATAAAATACCCAGCAATAAACCTACCTAAGGAGACAAAAGACCTGTATGCAGAAAACTATAAGACACTGATGAAAGAAATTAAAGATGATACAGATGGAGAGATATACCATGTTCTTGGATTGGAAGAATCAACATTATGAAAATGACTATACTACCCAAAGCAATCTACAGATTCAATGCAATTCCTATCAAACTACCAATGGCATTTTTCACAGAACTAGAACAAAACATTTCACAATTTGTGTGGAAACACAAAAGACCCTGAGTAGCCAAAGCAATATTGAGAAAGAAAAATGGAGCTGGAGGAATCAGGCTCCTGACTTCAGCCTGTACTACAAAGCTACAGTAATCAAGACAGTATGCTACTGGCACAAAAACAGAAATATAGATCAATGGAACCAGATAGAAAACCCAGAGATAAACCCATGTACATATGTCACCTTATTTTTGATAAAGGAGGGAAGAATATACAATGGAGAAAAGACAGCCTCTTCAATAAGTGGTGCTGGGAAAACTAGACAGCTACATGTAAAATGATGAAATTAGAACACTCCCTAACACTATACACAAAAATAAACTCAAAATGGATTAGACACCTAAATGTAAGACCGGACACTATAAAACTCTTAGAGGAAAACATAGGAAGAACACTCTTTGACATAAATCACAGCAAGATCCTTTTTGACCCACCTCCTAGAGTAATGGAAATAAAACCAAAAATAAACAAATGGGACCTAATGAAACTTAAAAGCTTTTGCACACCAAAGGAAACCATAAACAAATGAAAAGACAACCCTCAGAATGGGAGAAAATATGTGCAAATGAAGCAACTGACAAAGGATTAATCTCCAAAATTTACAAGCAGCTCATGCAGCTCGATATCAAAAAAACAAGCAACCCAATCCAAAAATGGGAAGAAGACCTAAATAGATATTTCTCCAAAGAAGATATACAGATTGGCAACAAACACATGAAAGGATGCTCAATATCACAAATCATTAGAGAAATGCAAATCAAAACCACAATGAGGTATCACCTCACACCAGTCAGAATGGCCATCATCAAAAAATCTACAAAAAATAAATGCTAGAGAGGGTGTGGAGAAAAGGGAACCCTTTTGCACTGTTGGTGGGAATGTAAGTTGAAACAACCACTACGGAGAACAGTATAGAGGTTCCTTAAAAAACGAAAAATAGAAGTACCATATGACCCAGCAATCCCACCGCTGGGCATATACCCTGAAAAAATAATAATTCAAAAAGAGCCATGTACCACAATATTCATTGCAGTTCTATTTACAATAGCCAGGTATGGAAGCCACCTAAGTGTCCATCAACAGATGAATGGATAAAGAAGATGTGGCACATATATACAATGGAATATTACTCAGCCATAAATAGAAACGAAATTGAGTTATTTGTAGTGAGGTGGATGGACCTAGAGTCTGTCATACAGAGTGAAGTAAGTCAGAAAGAGAAAAACAAATACCGTATGCTAACACATATATATGGAATCTAAAAAAAAAAAAATGGTTCTGAAGAACTGGCGGCAGGACAGGAATAAAGATGCAGACGTAGAGAATGGACTTGAGGACATGGAGAGGGGGAAGGGTAAGCTGGGACGAAGTGAGAGAGTGGAATGGGCATATATACGTTACCAAATGTAAAATAGATAGCTAGTGGGAAGCAGCCGCATAGCACAGGTAGATCATCTTGGTGCTTTGTGACCACCTACAGAGCTGGGATAAGGAGGGTGGGAGGGAGGTGCAAGAGGGAGGAGATATGGGGATATATGTATATGTATACCTGATTCACTTTTTTATAAAGCAGAAACACCATTGTAAAGCAATTATCCTCCAATAAAGATGTTAAAAAAATATGGCCTAATAAATTAGATAACACGTGGTAACACTATTTTTGAGAACAGATCAAGGAAGCCATATAATTGTATCTGAACACTTGTTTAGCTGTACTGAGTCTATAGCAACCTGTTTTCTTTCTCATCCTAATCCATATCTTAAAAGGTATATCTCTTCAAATCAACCAATGCCTTGACTAGATTCTTTATAATAAATCAAATATCATTCACTCAACAAACATTTATTCCATGCCTACTATGTTTTACACATTATACTTTGACTTCACAGCTCCTGTGGTTTAGTGGAGAAGAAAGACAAAGAGGAAATGTAAATAGTGTTATAGGTGCTAAAACATGGGTGTCAAGAACTGTATAGTGTCTGAGATTTTACCCTATTTACAAGCTAATAAGTTAGTCTGTTACTGTTTCATGGATGCTGTCAAAAGACACAAGACTCCTGGGTCAGAGACAAAGAACAATATTATTCATTGTAAAAGCAGTAACCAGAGCTTGTTTTGGTTTGTGTTGGATCCCCATGTCTCTTGTTATATGCTGAAATGAGTTCCTCGATAATTCATATGTAGAGGTGTTAACACTAGTACCTCAGAACATCACTGTATTTGGAGACAGTACCTTTAAAGAGATGATTAAGTCAAAAGCAAGTCATTAGGGTGGGCCCTAATCCAATCTAACTGGTGTCCTTGTAAGAAGAGGAAATTTGGGCACACAGAGAGACACCAGGAGTTCTTGGTTACAGGAGACAGACCATGTGAGGATGCAGTGAGAAGGTAGCCATCTGCAATCCAAGGAGAGAGGAGTCAGGAGAAATCAAATTTGATCTTGGACTTCTAACCTCCAGAACTGTGAGAAAATAAATCTTGCCATTTAAGCCAATCAGTCTGTGGAATTTTGTTATGGTGGCCCTAGCAAACGAATACACTCTCTCCACCCACCTCCCCCCCAACAAAAGTCCTGTGGGGACAATGCAAAAGACCTGTCCTGGATTCCTGAAGTGAGTTGCATTACAAGAGATACACTCTAAATTCAGGGGCTTACCATTTTTAGAGTAAGGGGAATTAAGTCTGTTCTTTGTCAGTGGGGAGATGTTTTCTCATCCCTCTAGGATGCTTGCTGCAAACACACCCTGTACCTTTACACTATGGGTAAAGAATAGTCAAGAACTTACATTCTTGGCATTCCCAGCAAAAATGTTCAGATATGTCCAGGGCCCATGGCAGATTGCCTCTACCAACATAAGTACATCAGATGAGGCCCAGTTAACCCAAACTTGGGAGAACTGAGATGCTTTCTGAAAGAGATGACATCTATGCTGACTCATGAAGGTCAAATAAAAATTTGCTGCAGGAAGAGGGGGAGAAGGGCATTCCAGGCAGGAGAAAAGTCATGCACAAAAGTTGAAATAAATGACACACTTCAAGAAGTTTTCTGTTCCCTTTCACATTCATCTATATATTGAGTTCCAATCTCAGACACCTAGAATTACAGTCTGTGTGTGACTCTGGAAGGTCAACATTCAATATGTATGCTTTTATGAATTGCACTGGCCCCTGGAGTCTTCACATTAAAGCTATGTAAAATTCACAGCTATTGATTATTCACTCAGTTCATCATTTTCTACCTTTTCTAGAAACTGTTCCTCTTTTTTTTTTTTTTTTTTTTTAATATACTACACAATCCAGAGTTAACAGTGAGGCTTTGCGAAACATGACCTTAACCCATGGCCATAGTTGATTGGTCCATAGTTTAGGACCTGCCTCATACTGAACCAGTCGGAATCTTTTCCTTGGGAGTTTAAAATCAGGGTTAAGAGATTTCAATTTGTAACTATTCTCTTAAACAGAGGCAACGTAAACGTCATGTTTTTTGCCTTTTAAACTGAAAATGGAGGAGAAATATAGAAAACTCTCTGGGTTTTCTATACAGTGCACTATAGAGGCTTGGTACAGTTCATAAGCAGCATCTTTGCCCTTGGTTTCTGGGATATCCCTGTGTCATTATAATAAATTCATCTTTTAACATTAGAGAATTGTCTAATTTTCAATGTTATTAATAAAAACCTTACTTGGGCTTAGACAAGCTTAGATCTCATAAAAATTCATAAAAATTTATTTTTGATTATTTCAGTAATATTTATTCAGCACCCACTTTTTGTCATGCATTCTGCAAGGTACTGGGGATATAAACTCAGTGGCTGCCTTTCCATACATTACAGTTCCAAGGGTGGATTTTAGATTATGAGACAACTGGTTTAAATATTAACTTGCATTTAGAATCAGAATACAGGTGTATTTCCTCCTAAAACACACTACTTATTGGTCCAGTCTGAATCAGGCACTCATTCCTGAACCAATCAATTGTGCTCAGACTCTTAGGGTCTTGTAAGAACATTGATTCTTCCACAGTGAAGATGTGGTGGTGGTGGTGGTGGTGATGGGGTGTCAGTTGGAGAATGGAATTGCCAAAAAAAAGAAAGAAGTGTCTACTGAGAAGACAATCATATCAACCACCACTGCATACCTCCAAAGCATTTCTAGAAGTACTTCTGAGTTTACTCTAGACTGCAATGACAGCATAATCTGGAAAGGATGGATGGGATAGAAAGCATGGGCTCAGAGGGAAAATTAGTGCTAGCATTTATTTTATTAAAACACAATGTTTCCTAAAAGTTCTCAACACAAGGAAAAACACAATTTTCTTCTTCTTCTACCCCCGTTCTTTTTGTATCTGTATGAGATGATGAATGTTAATTAAACTTATTGTGACAATCATTTGGCAATATAGGTAAGTCATGTCATTATGCTGTACACTTTAAACTTATACAGTGCTGTATCTCAATTATATCTCAATACAACTGAAAAAAAAACCCCACAATTTTTCACAGACTGTAGTACAAATATTAATTTTCTAAAAGAAAATAACTTATTAAATATTCTCCTGGATAGTAAATCTTTTTAAAAAATTGTCTCTCATTTTTTATCTGTATACCCACTGATAAAATATTCTAAGTGCATAAATACAATCATAATTACACACACACATAGATACCTATGTATACCCATGTGTGTATATATTTATAGTTTCTTTTTTGGAGGGGTCTTGGCTACCTCTTCTCTCTCTTTTCTGCTGTTCTTGAACATACATCCCCACCTCACCCCCCGAGTCTGGCCACAAAACAACCAACATTAATAGCCTAGTATGTAGCCCTCCATAACATACACATGCATATGCAGGTTTCTTGGTTAATGCTTTACAAAAATGAGATTTTGTATTTCTCAGTCAATAGTACCTCACGCAAATTCTTCTAAGTCAACTTGTATAGTTATACCTTATTTTTTTTAATGGTTTCATCATATTACATATGTGGGTGTTCATAATATATTGTCACTTCTTATTAGGTATTCACTTTGTTTCTGGTTTTTGCCACAAAATACATTGTAGCAATACAAATGATTATGTGTAACTCTATGCATATTAGTGCTTTTTATTTCTATTGGAGTGGTTTCTGGGGCAAATAAATATGATTCAGCCAGCATCCTGATTCTGCATCTTCCTGGTCATAACAAGGACAGAAGCTCCCATGGCAGTCCAATAATCTATGGCATGGTTTTAGGAATTGGACCTAGAATTTCAGCGTAATGTTTATCCCCTGAGCCCTACCAATGTGTTTCTGAGCAAAGAATATATGCTTTAATAAATCCTTTTCTATTTGAACCACCTAGAGAGGATTATATTGTCTACAACTAAAAATCCTAGCTGATCTAATGTATTTTAAATTTTAATAAAGGACAGTAAAAATATTTTGAATAAAATACTGCTCATATTCAAGATGATGACACTCTCCTGTCCTTGGTAGAGAGATGGCTTTGGGTTCCTCTTCTAGAAAAGATAAAAGATTAGTACAAATCTACTAATTTGTTTATCAGGAATTAACATTGCATGTCTTACATTTTAACTGGAAAGGTCTGCTTATCTTTCATAAGTGCTACTGGGCAGTAGATGGCCCAACTCCACGGGGCTTCCTCTTCCTTTATAAGTGTGAGAACTCTCAGAGAGAAATGCCAGACCCTCCTCATTCCTCCTCTCTTTTGCAGCCAAGTACATTGATCTCCACTTATGGTTGGTTGCTTTTTGGTACAAATGGAAGGAGAAGAGAGAAGGAGTCATTGTTTTCTAAAACCACTCATATGGCTGATCTTATTCAATAGCCACCAGTAAGATTTATTTGAATACTTTCGTCCACCACACTCCACCCCCCATTTTCTTTTTTGTATTCTTCCTGAAACTTTCACACTTAAAAATAATCATTTGAGGATGGGAATAAAAACCAAGTCAAATAATGCATCTATTTAAATCATTTATTTCAACACAGGCATTGTTTCAAATTTGTACCTTGTCTTGTAACACATTTCATATCTAGGGAACAGGTTTGAGAACAAGTACATAAAAGGATTATTTGACAACATTTTAAACAAAAGTGCTTAAGGCTTATTACATGTTTCAGAAACACAGAAGTGCCAGTCACAAAGAGACTCAAAGTAAAATATTTACATATCTACACTGTACATTTAAATGGGTTATTCTGAAGCATTATTACTATTATTAACAATAAACTCTTAGCAAAAAGGCCTCTTTAACCCTCTGGTATTCAATGGAGTATATTACTTTTATGGACATGTGGATATTCCAGTTTGACACGTAGCTTTACCATAACGTAAGTGGACTTTCTTTCACCACCTCAAGTACAGGCACACATGTACCTCCTACACAAAGCAGATTTTATTAGCCTATCATCAGCCAAAACCTTGTTAGCAGCAGTTGGAGTTTTATTAACAGCGATGTATTTACAATATAAGGGAGTAAATTATTTAGAGGGAAGTCTCTAAAAATTAAAATAATCTCATTAAGCCCTATTTTATTTTATTATTTTATTTTTAATTTTATTTATTTATTTATTTTTGCGTTACGCGGGCCTCTCACCGTTGTGGCCTCTCCCGTTGCGGAGCACAGGCTCCGGACGCGCAGACTCAGCGGCCATGGCTCACGGGCCCAGCCGCTCCGCGGCATGTGGGATCCTCCCAGACCGGGGCACGAACCCACTTCCCCTGCATCGGCAGGCGGACTCTTAACCACTGCGCCACCAGGGAAGCCCCTAAGCCCTATTTTAAATGGACTTTACATGTAAAATTTATGGCTATAGAAGTCTATCATTTAAACAAGTTAATAATTTACCAGGTACTTATTAATATTGATTTCTTCATTATTTACTCCATTTATGTGACTATTTACTTTAATGATGATTATATATTTTAGAAAACGAGTTATGAGTATAAAAATGACTACTATAAATTATTATAGCTATACCAAAAATGAATATTAAAAAGCAGCAGTTTGTATGTTAAAATACATAGACATTTGCTATACTTCTTTAATGAAGTGTTTTATAAAGGTATAAAATTATAGAAGGTGCTATTTTCATGAATTTTCTGTTTGCTTGACTTTTGAGCCAGACCAACAAGCAAATATTACAAATAGTGCAATGAGCATTGGCCATCAATGACCTTTGAATTCAGATGGTAGATTCTAGTACAGAGAAGCAGGGTCCCAAAGTAGTTGTTTAGCCTGACTTTAATTTACCTAATTGTTGATATAGGCTAAATTCAGTGAAAAATAAGCTAACTTCATCTCACCTTTTGTAACATACATGTAGACTCAGAATATTTACTGAAATAGATTGGTAAATGATCATTTAAAAAACCAAGAATCTTAATATTAAAATATTAACTTCGAATATTTTAAAATTAAATAGAAAACATAGGTCATGGTTTATGAATTTTATTTAAATTATCAGATAAATAGAAAAAGGAAGGTAGAATTTACAAACATACATGAAACAAAGAATAAACTGTTATTTATTCTTCACCATACAAATTTAAATGGAAACGTTTAGAACAGTTGATTTAGAATTCTACTGTCAGTCTCTTTGAGGTCAGGATTGGCCAGAGCTTGAAGTTTAAGACAATGTATAGATTGAAGAAATAGCTTTCATGTAATTACCTCATTTTCCTTAGTTTTGAGTTTCATGGGAACAATGCAAACTAGCTCTGGCATTTTGCTTCTAGGCAAGGCAATGGTTAGGAGGATAATAATAATATAGTCCTTTCTTGCATTTCTATCAGTTCCAAATTTCTGCATACTTCCCCAACACCTATCATTATCCTTAATTTTTATGGATGAAACAAACTAGGTGAGAAAAATGGAAACTAAAATGAGGCCAGGAAGCAAATATAAACCAAACAAGATGAAATCCATTCATGCTGACCCTCACAGTACTAAGATCCAGGATAGCACGATTTCTGTAGTTCTAGCAGATTAGCTTCACTGCCACCTGTTTATTGGTCTTTATGCTGATTAGGAGGAGAGAAAACCCCAAAAATTCCGCAAGGCAAATAAAGAGTTAGGAAAGCCAAGTTATCAGTGGGTGTGACAAGTTATTTAGTCTAGATAAATTATTGAAGGAATCATAGTGACGAGCCCTTAGAAGTTCTGCCTTCTAATTTCCCAGGGTCTGGTAAATGATCTGGCAAAGAAGCCTGTGAACCCCAAGGTGTCAGATCTGACTTGGTAGTACTTTAGGGACTTGACCAAGGCTACCATTTGCAACTAAAATGTCTCACATGGAAAAAAGTGTTCTATCCTGCAAATAAAGAAAAAATTTAAATGGATGGTTCTGGAGAAATGGAAGAAAAAAGGAACAGTTGCAGAGAGAGCTGCAGTAAGGATGTCAGTCTCATGAAGGGATGTCTGCTTATCTCTACCCCTCAGTTATGTTCCCTTCCTAAGCAGAAATTCTGTGGCAAAGCCACCTTCTGTACCATCCTAGAAACTATTTCAAAGGAATTCCTAGAAGTACTAATGTTCTTTGGCTTACTAGGGATTTACCTCTTCACCTACTATCTCAAGCACTTCAAATATGTGTTTCCCTGGCTCCGCTATGGATAAAACAGGATGTCCTTATAGATATGGCCTTATCTTTGCTCAAAAGAAAAAAACCCCAAAAAACCCAAACTCTAAACCTCCTAAATGTTGATGAGTCAGACAGGATAATAATACTTACTCCATTGTTATCACCCTATATTTTATTAAATGCCATGAATATAAGGTATGGAAGAGGCAAGACAGAGTTTTGCTGTTGTGCTGGGATATTAAAGTTGTAAATCACCATGAAAGGTATAAGAAAGTTAGGGGGAAAATAGAGCAGAAAACCAAAACTGGACAGTGAATTAGAGATTAAGTTTGGGCTGAGTGGCAGAAGGCCAAGGATATATACAGGGGAAGAAAACAGCAGAGAATCCCTCTAAACAAGAATTCATTGCTCTAGAATTCAGGAAGTCTATATATAGGGTGTGGAGGGGGAAAAAAAGAGAATTTGGATTGTTTCAGAGCAGGAACTGCCCAGACTAGATATTTTTTTTTTCTAATGTCTGTCCTTTCCGTAGACATACATATTTGCACTTTATTTACATTACAAACTTTTTTTTTTTTTTTTTTTTTTTTTTGCAGTTCGCGGGCCTCTCACTGTTGTGGCCTCTCCCGTTGCGGAGCACAGGCTCTGGACGCGCAGGCTCAGCGGCCATGGCTCACAGGCCCAGCCACTCCGCGGCATGTGGGATCTTCCCGGACTGGGGCACGAACCCGTGTCCCCTGCATCGGCAGGCGGACTCTCAACCACTGCGCCACCAGGGAAGCCCTACATTACAAACTTTTGGTGAAAAGGTTATACATTTTATAGAAAAAGCTTCACAGTTCTGACTCTTTGTCATTTTCATCCAGGTAGTATTCGTCATCCGTGGTTGTGTCTGTGTCACAATCTGAGTCTACTGGATCATCTTCATAGATATTAAGTGGTGCACTTAGAGATAAGCCATCTTTTGGCATCTGATTACTAGGAGAATTAGAACTTGATGACTCTGTTGGGTTAGGAGGGTTAACTACGTCATCTTTCAGGAAGCCAGGGTTCTTAAGAAAACTTGGTTTCCATAATCTTCCTTGTGTGAGTGACCTCTTTACATTCTCCAAGAAAGCCAGTTGTTGTTCTTTCCCAAATATCCCATAGTCAATAGGTCTGGATATAGATGTTGCAGACCTAGGACCCATTTTTGGCCCGCTGTTGTACAAAGCCCAACTTTCATTTTCATCACAGGAGGGTAGTTCAGAAAAAGATTTGAATCTTCGACTGTACCCACTGTTGTTAGAGAATTCATTCCCAAGGGTCAGTTGACTCAGGGCATTGTCAATAGAAGTACTTTCAGAAAAATGACGCTCTCTGAATTTTGGAGGATGACTTTTTCGTAGTAGAGCACCGTGCACATTGATGCTTTTTAAACTCTTTGAATGATAGGGGTGTGGCTCAGGTTCCCACTCCAGAGATGAAGCACTCCTTTGTTGTTGCTGAAAACTGGCCAGTGGCATGCTTACTGTAGATTTCTCTGCAGGCTCCAATTGAAAAGGAGGGTTCAGCCCCCTCTGATGGTCAGGGAAATCTGCTTCCCTGAGGCTGATCAATGAGGGTTGGGCCAGGGCTTCTGACTCTCCTTCCAAAATCTGAGCTACTGTTACATCCTTAGAATTCTCATACTTTAGTTGTGATTCTGAGATTTTTTTAAACTCATTTTGATGTGGCTGTGAAATATTGTTAGACTTCTGATTGCTTAAGTGTGTAGAAGTTTCTCTGTTGGTTATTGCAGTAACCTGGAGAGGGTCCTCGGATTTCTCCACATTTACTCCATCATTACTTAACCTGCTTTCATCTGTGGATTCTGTGGACTTTAACGTAGGCACAGGGGAGTGTGGGTTGCACTCTGGTGTGCCAGGGGATAAGGTGCTAAAGCCAGAATTGTTCCCACTTTGAGGAAAGATAGTAGTTACATGTCTTCTGGGGTATAAATCTTCAGCTGGAAATTTTCTGCTTGCTTTGGACATAACTGCCAATCTGGGTTTAACTGAAGATCTGTTTTCCCCTTTTTCTAGGTCATCCAAGCTTTTTTTACTTTTATTACTTCCTTCAAGAAGTGAAGGTTGATTCCATGCCAACTCCTGCATTTCATCTTTAGCCTTGCTCTCTGTCATATTTACCTCCTGACTTCTTTGAGGTAGTTCTCTGGGTTCAGACTGTAAACTGTCTAAATCTTGTTCACTTGAACAAGTCTTCTCATCAAGCTGTAGTTTATGCAAGGCTGGAGTAAGAGCAAAGACTTGGCTTTCTGAGTCAGAAAGTGGTTTATCAGGGTTTTTTGGGAAATCTTTTCTAATTCCCCCTCTTACTTCCCCAGGCTGCAATCCATTGGAGCTATCATCTATAGCTATACCTGTTATATCTTTCTGAAGACTTCCAGTAGCTGTAATGGTTATAGCACTACTTGTACACTCCCCAGAACTTCTAATAATTTGTGAATTTTCAACATTCTCTTCTGAATGGGCTGGGAGGTTAGAAAAATCACTGTTACCTGATTTAATGGATTGCTGACAATTTTCAGATTTCTCTCTTGTAACTTTTTTTCCCTGAAGCATTAGTGAAGTATACAGGGTTTCACTTCGCAATTTTCCCCCTTTCTCTTTCTTGCTTTGTGAATCACATAAAGGTGTTTTAGCTAAGTTGTGTGGGGAAACCTCTCTAGATTTAGGTTCTCCTTTATGAAGAGAAACATCTGCTTCAATAGAAGCAATTTCCTGTAATGTAGGCTCTGAGGACCTAAAACTTGGTAATTGTAAACCAGTCATATTTTCAGTGGTGTGAGAAAGATGGCTGTTCTCCTGAGCAGAGCTGACCTGCATCTTTAGATCTTTAGAGGAAGGTGTTCCTGACTGCTCGTGTGTAGAACAATTTAGTTTGTCTTTTTCTAAAGCATTAGGAGATATTTCAGTCCCCACTTTAGTTGATTCTGTAAGTGAATCGATATTTTGTGTATACTTTTGAAGAAGGTTACAGAACTTTTTTCTGTGTTTCCTTGGTAGAGTATAGTATATTGAAATCACCTCAAGACATTTCACATTATCTTCATCACCAGAAACAGAAAACATGCTAGTAGTCTTAAATTTATGTAATGTTTTCCCACTTTCTTTGCCTGACAAATCTGCAGAAAAAGGTAAAGGGTGTTCATTTGGATGGGAAAATATACCTGTCCTGGAGGCAGAAATTCTACCATTCTTTTCAGTGCATTCCTGAAAGTATTCCTTCTGGTGGTGTCTTTTGCTTAAAGAACACTCCTGAACAGATGAGTCACTTCCCAGAGGGTTAATGAGTCTCTCCCAAGGCTTTAGTGTTATAATAGAAGCATCTGTATCTGAGACTAAACCTTCTTTTCTTTCATCTCTTCCAGTTGAGGCATATGGCACCCCTGAGGGACATGACACAGCCCTCTTGATGAGGACTTGAAGTGGTCCTTTTCTAACAGAAGCAGATCCAATGTTTGTCATATTTGTCATCTCCTCTGTGGCTTCAGGTGGTATTGAGACTGAGTCTGAAACTACTCCGGAATATTTGCTCTCTGACTCACAAGAACTGGGACTGAATTTGTTTGATGTGTACTTCCCTACTGGATCTTCCACATCATTTTTGATTTGGAATGCAAGTTGCTCATTCCTAAACGAAGAAGGCATTTTCTTACTTTCAGACTTCCTGTTATTGATGAGAAAACTGGCTGATTTTCTTGGTAAGGTACAATAAATTGTGTGAAGCTCAGGAGGCTTGGAATTGCTTTCAGTTCCCTCAATGAGGTTACTGATGTCACTTGTGGGTATTGATCTGCTTTCCGTTTTGCTTACTTTTTCGGTATAGGATATACGTCGTCTTATTTTTCCTTTTCCCTTTCCATCCCTGAAAGGAGGATGTGAATGGCATTTGACAACATCAACCACTTCATTATGTACAGGCATACAATTAACATTACTCTTTTGGTTTTCTGAGAAGCTTAGGGAAAATTGACTATTTTGGTTCTTGCAATCATTGTCTTTTTCTTCTCTTTCTCCCAGAGACAGATCTTTGCTTGAAGGACATTTCCAGGAGAACCCTGCAGTAGAAGGAATCACCAGAGCATCAAGGCAAGAATCATTTGATGGTAAGGAATCTGGTAGTGTACCTGATGACAGATCTAAAGAATCACATGGCACATTGTGGTCGGCAGGTGACTTGCTACAGTTGGTAGAATAAGTTGTGGTACATTGTTCTTCCTTGGTATCTAAAACAGCAGGCTTTTCTGAAGACTGTGCATTTTGATTATCAGTACGTTCAGGACTCCCGTGGTTATTTTTAATAATGTTTGAAATATCTTTATTTCTTACTGTTAATTCCTGGTGAAAACCTTGATTTGGGCTGAGAGAAGGTGATGTTGTTTTGCTTTCCTGAATGAAAGGAAGGGAAGTTGCTGAGCCAAGTTTTCTGTTCCCAGTATAACTCTTATCTTTTTTTAGTTCATTGGCTTTATGAATTTTGGAGATATCGCTCCTGGAAATCTCTCCAGGCAAACTTTTTGAACTTATCGTCGTAGATGCATTAAAAACAAATCTGTTGCTCTTGGCTGAGTCCTGAGAGAGGAAATTTTGAAAATCAGGTAAAGGGTTAGAAATTACTGTCTGTGAAACAAGTTGGGGTATTTCACCTGTCATGGTTGTCTGGTCTATCTTGTTTAGTTGTTTGTCTTTTTCCAAAACAGATCCATTCAAGTCTTTCTCATTATTCACTTCCGTGACCAAGATATTGGGTTGGCTTTCAGTCAGAGGTGGAGAATCAACTGAGTCACTGTTGGTCCCAGTGACTTCTGTATAGTTTCTGATTGGAAGAGAAGCAGGCTTAATTTTCTGCAAAGTGACTGTGGGATTCTGAAAGTTGGGACTCTGAGGATTCCCTCTGTCATCAGGAATCTGTGGGAAGGTAGTTTTGAATGAGGATGCTAGAGTTTGAGCAATTTCAAATGAGTAAGGTTCTTTGTTTATATGTAGTTCCATAGGAGAACTGTCCTGTTGACATTCTAACCCATCAGATTTGATGTGATAGCTTGAACCAGGCATGGGGCAAACATTTGGTGCACTAAAATAAGTAGACTGGTTCCTTTTAACTTGTGACACCTCCATGCTCTCCATTGTGGATGCCTGAGAATCAAACTGTGAGGGATGTGGCTTCTCTTGGTTTCTGGAAATATTTGTCCTGTACCTAGGAGAAAATGACCCCCAGTGTTGAGAAGGAACACTATGACAATGACCAGCTAAAAATGCACTATTTGCTTCAATGGAGATCATTTCAAAGTCTCTGTCAGAAGAAGTGAATGGTTTCCTGCTTTGATGAAAGTCAGACCAGGAAGAATGTTTTTCCTGTTGGCCCCCAAAAGGACTTGGTCTAAATCTCTGTTCCCTGCTCCATCCAAAGGTATTGCTAAGGAAAGACCCAGTAAATGGGTTATCTTCATGGTAGAACAGCATATTCTCTGAGTTCTCAAATGGGTCAGCACTCATTGCATTATTCATGGGGGCATTTAAACCAACACTTCGGTGAACACTCTGTGGATGGTAAAATTCATATCTCCTATCCTCCTGAAAACACCTGGGATACATATACTGGTCAGCAAGGTCAATTTCCATTGGTGATGGTGCCCTCAGGAACTCTTCCTGGTTCTGCCTATCACTAGAGGAATCTGATCTATTCCATATGATAGATGATAAAGGAGTTCTCTTTGGGCTCTGTTGGTGGCTTGGTGGTATAAACCCAGTCTTGATCTGAGTTGTGGCTGAAAAAGGTAAGCTTCTTGCTGTGAAATACCCTGTAGCTGGTGAGGCTGATTGTTGTCTGCTGTCAAAATACAGAGAAATACTACCAAAAATATTCTTTTGCACATAATCTTCTTTTAAGACTCTGGGTTCCCTTGTTTTGTACATATCACAGATTGTCCTTGTTCTAGGAGAAAAGGTTTTAAAACCTTCCTTAGGGGTTCCTGGTCTTAGGATGTCATAGATAGACATATTAGAAGTTTCATTACAGCAATTTTTGTGCCTTGCTGTGATATTACGGTGTTTATTCCCACTGGAGTAAAAACGACTGAACTGTGTTCTTGATCCATAGTTGAGAGGTGTTCTGGCATCCAATGAGCTTGGAGACTGTTCCTGAGCCAGTTTTCCATCCAAATCATCTAAAACTAAAAGGAGAATATACGTCATTTTTTTGCATAAGATTTTACAGTCTAATAATATTTTGAGTTGTTGAAGGCTCCGCTTGAAGAAACATAATCCCTTATAATTTTTAGATCATATCACCATAAATGTTATGACATTAACTTTGATTATGTCTTTAAGATAGTTTGACTTTTACAAGCCTGTAATGGAAGTTTCTTTTTCATTTTCACACTTTTTCAAATCACACATTTTCAAAGTTGACCTTCCAAAATGTCTTAAGAACATAAAAGCACATTTTCCCCCCTAACAGTAAATTTTAATCATGGTTTCTAGTGAATCTTTTGTGTCACTAGGTAGCTATAATGTTTCCAATTATGTTTACCTCAGGGGATTGTAAAAGATATGAAAGTCTGTAAATAACATGTGAGTTCTTAGTTGTACTTAGTTGCACATTACTGCCAAAAGTTTAGCATCCAATTTATTAACATACCTATTTGGATGGTAACAGATATATTTTATCATATTCATGTTACAATAAATATGAGTAGATTGTGTATTTTTTTAAGAAATGTTCATTAAAAAAATAAAATGTGACATGAGAAATAAGTTATGGGATTATTTAAATTGCTGAAGAACTTTTTGGTTTACAGAAATCTATCCTTCTGAGTTACATAAAATGGTGCACTTTCTTTGGTTAATTAAAATTATTTGTCATTAAAAATTGTAATTTTAGGGGTTTCCCTGGTGGCACAGTGGTTGAGAGTCCGCCTGCCGATGCAGGGGACACGGGTTTGTGCCCCGGTCCGGGAAGATCCCACATGCCGCGGAGCGGCTAGACCCGTGAGCCATGGCCGCTGAGCCTGTGCGTCCGGAGCCTGTGCTCCGCAACGGGAGAGGCCACATACAGCAAAAAAAAAAAAAAAAAAAAAAAAAAAAATTGTAATTTTAACTCTTCAATGACAGGGAAAGTGAGGTATATCGGTATCTGAGTGAATGTAAGTGAGACGTACTTATAATATACCAATTATGTTAGGACAGGTGCTGAAGGGGTTTTTGATATCTGCTCTGAATTTTCTCTACTCTCTTTTATTTGTAAGTTGGTGCTATTAAGTTCGCATAGCCAGCAAAAGAACTAGTCTTGAGCATGAAAGATCTGTAACTAAGGAATTCTTCAGGGAAAACATTCGTCAATGTTTTAGTGAAAAAAATTATTTTTCTCCTGTCCCTGAAATAATTTATTTCCTACATCCACAAATAAAATAATCAAGCAATGCCAAAATATAAGGCAGGGCAAAAAGAAAAGAAAACTACATAAATCTGTCTTTAAAGCAAATTATAATGAAATCTCTTTGATTTCTGTTTTCCCTTTCAAGCTGTTCATAGTTTTTTCTTCCTCCTTAAATAAAGTCTTTTGCTGACTACAAAAGCAATATATGGTAAATACAGGAAAATATAACAAAAGAGGTAAAATCACCTGGAGTCCTTCTTCCCAGAGATAACCACTCTTAACATCAGTATCACGGGACTTTAAATTATTCAAAGTTACTTTGATTCCGAAATTAATACTGCTATTTGACTCACTACTCTTGAGGTCAAAAAAATTCCTGTTCTGCTTCTCCTTTTTATTTTCAGAGAGGTCAAGTCATTTTTTTTTTTTCATTTCATAAAAAGTAGCTCTCCTCTACTAGCAAAACCTTTGTTTCGGAACAGAAGTTTTCCTCTGGGTCTCTTTTCTCTGAAGCAAGTTCTCTGCCAGTAACCATCTTACTGAAAGGAGTTAACCAACCAGCTGGATGTCTCTCAATGATCACACCACCTGTCCTAACTATAGGGCTGAGGTGACATCATTGCCCTTGGAAATTGAATTTAGTTCCTCAAGGTGAAGCTAGTGAATGATTTCAGACTTCACTTTTCAAATGGCTAGGCTTATTTTATATAGAATAAACTATGTCAAGGTGAGCTATGCTTGTATAATAAGGTCCATGTGTATATAGTACTTTTGGAACCTGTTTTAGTCTTTATTGTTATCTATTGTACAAGGTTAATTGTTTAACAACGATCAGATTTCATCACAGTGCATTTAGGTCCTAATCAGGAACAATAAAAGTCTATTAAGGACAGTAAACTTTATAGATATATTTCCTAAAGACATATCTTTTCCTTTTTACCTGGGTTTAAATATTAAACATTATTACCATTCCATAGATTTATCAGGCCTTGATCCAAGAATATTTGCTTAGATTATATTTAAATATAAGATTCTTTAGGGACTTCCCTGGTGGCGCAGTGGTTACGAATCCACCCGCCAATGCAGGGGACATGGGTTCGAGCTCTGGTCTGAGAAGATCCCACATGCCGCGGAGCAACTAAGTCTGTGCGCTACAACTACTGAGCCTGTGTTCTAGAGCCCGCGAATCACAACTACTGAGCCCATGTGCTACAACTACTGAAGCCCGCACACCTAAGAGCCCATTCTCCGCAACAAGAGAAGCCACCGCGATGAGAAGCCCGCGCACCGCAACGAAGAGTAGCCTCCTATCACCACAACTAGAGAAAGCCTGCACAGAGCAACAAAGACCCAACACAGCAAAAAATAAATAAATTAATAAATTAATTTAAGAAAATGATTCTTTAATATTTGTGTTAATAGCATGTAACCACATCTTCTTCAGGTAAGGTAAACAAGAAGGACTTCAGAAATGAGGTACAGGGTTTGATACATTTTGAGCACTTTAATACAGACTGTAATTATTATTTGCTTTCCTTTAGTACTGGGAATTCCAAAGCAATTCAATGCATAGACTTACCTTGGAAAAACTCATCCTCTAGCAGTGAAGCATCCCACGGAGGCATGCTACTTCCCTCCCTCATGCCTGCTGGCTTGGGGACAAATGCACTGCCAATGGGTTGATTTTCCAGAGGTGAATTGTATATTTTTGCCTGCTAATTTTAAAATAGAAAATGTAATATTATTTCTGGACTTCCCCAGCCAACATGTTCCCACGAAAATGTCCCAAGCTTAAAAGTCCTAGTCTAGGGCTTCCCTGGTGGCGCAGTGGTTAAGAGTCCACCTGCCGATGCAGGGGACACGGGTTCGTGCCCCGGCCCGGGAGGATCCCACGTGCCGCGGAGCGGCTGGGCCCGTGAGCCGTGGCCGCTGAGCCTGCGCGTCCGGAGCCTGTGCTCCGCAGCAGGAGATGCCACAGCAGTGAGAGGCCCGCGTGCCGCAAAAAAAAAAAAAAAAAAAAAAAAAAAAAAAGTCCTAGTCTAAGGACAGCAAATAAATTTTCCTAACATTTATTTCTCTAGTTGTAATGTTTTGTTGCTTTTGCAATTTGCAACTGATCACAAACTTCTCCATACCTACATTAATTCCTTTCAGTATGAGCCTCTCCCTGCAAAAGATTCCTACAAATTTACATAGCACTACAAAAATCTTAAGGAGGTTCCTGGAAAATAGGAAAAAAATTGACCTCTCTTGAGTGAGGAATGTTGTCTCTCTGGCCCCAGTGGCTGTAATTTTAGATTTCTTAACACTGTACCTATTTTCTCTCAAGAGGCGGTTAGCTGAAACTTGCGGTAGATCTTAAGATTTGTAAACTTGATGGATTTAGGAAAAAAAAGTATTTCTATCCATGGAAATCATGTAGCATGGTAGAACCTCCCAGATACACATAAGGAACTGATTAATCATTCTGAAAAAAAGGTGCTGAAAAGCATGACCTTATAATTTTTTTTTAAACCTTTGCTAGTTTTATAGGATTTAGGAGAATGATGTAGAGTTCTTTACTAGCAAATTATATCTTGATTTCATTAAATCCATCACTGCTCTACTTTTAAGTTTTAATTTGTCTTTATAACCTTGGGGAATTATCCACTCCCACACCTCCACTTCCTTTTGCCAAAACTCCATTTGCATTTCCTCTGGCAAACTGGGTCTGCCACTCATGACTCCACTTTAACTCATCCTGCCTGCATCCCTGCACAAGGCCACTTCCCATTCCAATTGCTTTATTTTCAGTTCACTTTCTACCCAGTCCTTGCCGCTTGAATCCTTCTCTTCCCCAATTTTTCTCTTTTATTTGATGTTCACTATCACATTTAATCTCATCTTGAATGCTTAAGGCCAAATCTCTAATATTTCTAAAGCTCCAGCTTTATAATTTCCTCAACACAGGTGTGTCCAATTCTAAAGCCTAGGTTCTCTTAATCCTTGCATTCGTCATAATCTAGTATTTTTATACCTGTTTGTTTTCTTTCTCAAGATCTAGGTCAGTTATTTCTTACAGAAGCCCTGCCCAAATTTCATTGACTTGTCATTTTCAGTTCTATGGGTAAGCTGTAATTGAATACATACAGAGGAGATTTAGTAATAAGAAAAATAATCCAATGATAATTTATTGGTTATTGGATATAATTTAACACACTTATGTTAAATTCAGAAGTAAACAAATATTAGAAGCACGATATAACTATAGGGATATACCAATTGGAGGTAATAAAACTAGAAACTAATCGTTTGAAAAATCAGATCAGTTACAGTTACACTTTTCTCTCTACAGTGCATCGAGGTGTTCTCTTTTGTGTCCTACCTACTGTCTCTCCAAGTCTTTATTTGTGCTAATAACAATTAGCCATGAACCTTATAAGCCCATTCTTCCCAAACCTTCAGTTTTGGTAGTTGGTGCAGAGTAGATACATTTAAGAGAATAGTAAGCATCATTGTCTCCCAACCATTTTAACATTCAAATAAACTTCAGATTTCCTCTATGTAGACCAGAGTACATTCTTTTTGGCCTCCTGGATCACATTCCTTTATAATGAATTTATAATAAAATGCAAAGTACATGAACTGAACACTCAGGTGAAGAGAAGAACCTCTCTAGGCGGGAAGGGTTTCTACCAAGAGACTGTGAATATAACATCCTTTGGTTATATTTCTGCACAGATCTTCTGCTTCAAGGCCACCCCTATTCACCTAACATATTAAGGATGTTTCCAACACATGGAGATATTATATGGCTAAGAGAGGTAAATCCTTCTGCGGCTCAGAGCACACACAGATCCTCAGTCAGGGGTCAGTCTTGGACTCCGAATCTTCCTCCAAAGAATATTCTGTGCCATAACGTCATCATAAAAGATGAAGCCTATTTCCCATACCTGGCCTAGAGGATGAGGCCCAAACACCTCCATGCAGCAAAATAGTGTCAAAATCCTTTTCCAATTTTTGATTTAAGCCTTTCTTCCCCAACTAGCTTTAATCCCCATGCTCCAAGCTCCCTACACACAGTCCTTTAAAATGCTGTGCACTTCTGAGGACTCTGTGTCTCTGCTCCTGATCTTTGCCCTTTCTCCTCTTCTTCTGGAAAATGTCAGCTCATCCTTCGGAGTCCAGCTCCTATATCAACCTCTCTGTTAGTCCTTCTCCAATTCTTGCAGGAATAATTAATTACCACAGTATTTTTTATGCACCTCTGGTATTATACATTTTATTTCATATCAAAGTTGTTTACATTCTCTCCACTTTTACTTTATCACTCGACTTCTACCCTTCCTCCCCTACCCTCTCACACATTCTAATCCCCACTCTGATCTAGGAAACCAGGGATTCACAGACACATGAATAAAACCCTGGAAGTGGACCAAATTCTAAAATAACTAAGAAAGCAAAGTATTCTACTTTGTATCCTGAGCACCTTGCATAGCATCAGCATATAAGAGATTGACTCATATTTACTGAACTGAATTCAAAGACGATGCTTCCCACAATAATATTTCCCACTTCTGAACTTCTCCAATACATTTTTGTACACTCTTTTGATACTATTTTATATTTGAACAAAATTACTCATTTATTCAGTTTTCAATATACTTTAAAAATATCTTCTCTCATTTGATCCTTAGAACAAACTTGTGAAATAGGTAGGGATTTTCATTCCCACTTTGCAGATGAAAAAACTGAGTCTCAGTTAAGTACCTTACTCAAGTCACAGGAATAATAAAAGGTGACACTGGCTACTGACACTCATATGGTCTGATCTTTAATCCTATTTTCTCCACTACATTGCTTTGTATTTTTATTTTACTAATGTACATTTCTTCAATTAGGTGGTAAACTCTCTGAGGACAGGAACCTTGCTTTAAACATTCCATACCCTCCATGCACACAGTTATGGATTGATTTTCAATATACCAAGGTAGAAAATTACATATATAGGATTTTTAGTGAAGATTATTACAGAAATTGAGACACTGAATATTTACAATATTGACTCAAT
Source organism: Delphinus delphis (assembly GCF_949987515.2). Lineage (NCBI taxonomy): Eukaryota > Metazoa > Chordata > Mammalia > Artiodactyla > Delphinidae > Delphinus > Delphinus delphis. Next base: position 25,606,234 of record NC_082690.1, on the reverse strand, counting down.
ATAGCATGTCTGAGGTAGCAAAGCATAATGGTTAAGCACATGAATACTAAACAAGTCCAAATTCTGGTTCTCTCTCTTAAAAGCTGTACAACTTTGGGCAAGTTGCTTAACGTTTCTGTTCTGTACCTTAGTTTCTTTCTTGGAATAATGAAAAAAAAGACAAAAACGCAACAACACCACTCCTCATCTGATAGTGGTGCTGCGAGGATTAAATGAATTAATAGTTGTAAAACACTTTAGAATGGTGTTTAGCACTTAGTAATTCCTCATCGTTAGCCATTACTAGTCTTCTGTGGTTACAGAGAATTTCCTGGAGGACTCCTGCAGGTACTCGTAGTGTAATGAGTTAGAAAAGTGTCCTACAGGATTAGAGGCCAGAGTCTCAAAATGCTGGCTTTAGGGTCTCAGTTACATTCTTAAACATGGTACACAGAATATGCTGAGCAAAATAAGGCCATTTTTCCAACCCCAATTCACTCTACTGATAACATCTGCAATTCTGACATGATGAGTCAAACAAACCTCTGTCATAGAGTAACCTCAGACTATCTGAGAACTTCTAGGGCAGCCAAACCTGTAGAACAGCTGTTGGAACTGAAGCCAGAGCTCGTGGATGTTATCAAATGCCTTGATAAAGTCAACAAGTTAATTTTTCAAGGTGTTCTTGAATTTATTCTGCATCTGTTTTCCTGCAAAGGTCAAATCCAGCATTGCATCTTGTGGCTTAAAACCACACATTCATTTCTTCTTTCAGTTTCTGAGTACTCACGTTGTGCCAGGAAGTGGGGATACACAGGTAAGCAGGTATGGTCCCAGTCTCAGGGAGCTCACACCAGCCTAGTCTGGTTATGCCACATTGGAGGTATGTTTCTAGGGGTACAGAGCTGGCATATCAGCTAAGAACAGACCCAGCCTGAATTTGTTCAGAAATAAGGAGTGACCAAGTGGCCAAGGCCATACAGTTTGTCTATTCTCGGAGATGGCGGCTACTTTGATTTTTGATTCCTCGCCTTTAAGGAGATGGTTCTCAGCTGAGGTCAATTTGCTCCTCATGGAACATTTGGCAATTTCTGGAGATAGTTTTGATTGTCACAGTTTAGTGGAGGAGAAATACTGGCATCTAGTAGGATGCCACTAAACATCCTACAGTTCACAGGAGAGGCCCCACAGCAAAGAATTATTCAGCCCAAGATGTCAGAAGTGCTGAAGTAGAGAGGAACTCTGAGCTAGAAGATCTCTAAGTTTCTCTTGTCAACCTAAATAAAAGGGTAAACTGAGGCAAGATCGAGAGATGAGTTTATTTAGCAATAGCAGAGGACTTGCAATTTGGGACACACAAGCTGTAGCGAGCTGCAGGCAAGTCTGCTGAGGGTTTGAGATAGGCTGTATTTGGGCAGGGAATGTAAAGAGGGGAAAGTTCAATTCGAGTCTGTTAAAACAGACTTATATACACTACCAAATGGAAAATAGATAGCTGGTGGGAAGCAGCCGCATAGCACAGGGAGATCAGCTCGGAGCTTTGCGACCACCTGAGGGGGGGATAGGGAGGGTGGGAGGGAGACGCAACAGGGAGGAGATATGGGGAAATATATATATGTATAGCTGATTCACTTTGTTATAAAGCAGAAACTAACACACCATTGTAAAGCAATTATACTCCAATAAAGATGTTTAAAAAAACCACACAAATGGAGACCAGCTTTGAAAATTTCCTGAGCAGACAAAACCAGTCCAGTCATACAAACAAAGCTCAGTTAGCTTATTTTGTGAGGCCAACCTGACCCGGATCATTTTTGTTCATGCCTCTGGAAACCATAAGCAAAACTTTGCAAGGTTGATAGGAGGCAATCCCTGACCAATTCCCTGTCATTTAAGAAAATTCCAATATTATTATCAGTTTTCTGTAAATCAGGCATTTATGGGAAATCAGTTTCTCGGTCCTTAAGTTTTGTCTTCCTCAGGGAACATGTGTCAGATTTTCCATTTTATGCAATGTATCCTCTGGTTCCATTTTATTTATTATTTTTATTTTTATTTTTTTTGCGGTACACGGGCCTCTCACTGTTGTGGCCTCTCCCGTTGCGGAGCACAGGTTCCGGACGCGCAGGCTCAGCGGCCATGGCTCACGGGTCTAGCCGCTCCGCGGCATGTGGGATCTTCCCGGATCGCGGCACAAACCCGTGTCGCCTGCATTGGCAGGCGGACTCTCAACCACTGTGCCACCAGGGAAGCCCTGCTTCCATTTTAGACTGAAATTCTTTCACACATTCTAGCTCTAAAAATTCTGTTTTCTGAAACCCTTTGCTTCTTTTAAGCTGATGTAAATGTTTATTTATTTATTTATTTTTGGCTGCATTGAGTCTTCGTTGCTGTGCGCGGGCTTCCTCTAGTTGCGGCGAGTGGGGGCTACTCTTCGTTGTGGTGCTCGGGTTTCTCATTGTGGTGGCTTCTCTTTGTTGCAGAGCACGGTGCTCTAGGCGCGCGGGCTTCGGTAGTTGTGGCATGCGGGCTCTAGAGCACAGGCTCAATAGTTATGGCGCACGGGCTTAGTTGCTCCGCAGCATGTGGGATCTTCGTGGACCAGGGATCAAATCCATGTCTCCTGCAATGGCAGGCAGATTCCTAACCACTGCGCCACCAGGGAAGTCCCTGATGTATATGTATAAATAGCAGCTTCCTTCTCTCTCTTTTTAAAAAAATATTTATTTATTTATTTGGCTGAGCTGGGTCTTAGTGGCGGTATGTAGGATCTTTTAGTTGTGGCATGCAGGCTCTTAGTTGTGGCATGCAAACTCTTAGTTGCACATGCATATGGGATCTAGTTCCCTGACCAGGGATCAAACCCGGGCCCCCTGCATTGGGAGCACAGGGTCTTAACCACTGGACCCCAGGGAAGTCCCAGCTTCCTTCTCTTTGAATGGAAGGTCATCCAAGAATGTAGTACAACCTCCTACAAAATGTTGGAATCCCCCTTGTACAATTCCTGCTAGGCTACCAACCAAGTGAGAGGAAGTTCATTATCTTAAATCTTGGCAAGAATCCCTGTGGCATCAAAGGCCAAATTCCAGCTCTCTGCAGGTTAAGGGGATAGGACTTTCATGGATAAATAATGGAGATCTACATGTTATACAAAACTCTTGTCTTCAACAATCGTTTCATTATTTTCTCTCTCCTACTTTTTATAATAGTTATTAACTGGGAGCTGCAATCATCAGCTTGAGTTTCATTTATATTCCCAGTTCTTACTTTTTTAGATTGACATGCTCTGAGCAGAAAAATGGTTTAAGGCAAGCAGCAATTAAGAGTGCCAAAGAAGGATATCTACTAATCCTCAGACTGGACTTTCAAATCCCAAGAACTCCAGATTAGCTCTCCTGTTTTATAACTTCTAGGTGCTCGCATTTCTTTTTATGTTCCTCATTTGTTTCAGACCCCATGGCTCTTAAATGGGAAAGGAAGGTTAGCTCTGAGCACTTCTCCGAGGAAAAGCAAGAGTACAGAAGCATCCTGAAGTAGGGCTCTGTCCTTTTAGAGAACAAAGCTGCATGTGTGCCAGTTCAGTCTACTGCTCAGTTAAAGGAGAGTCTGCATGTAGCGAGCAACTGGGGCTCATAAACAAACAGGGCTTTGGGGCTGTTGAAGCTGTAGGCATTTTTGACTTCTGGCTACCGAGTTAACAGAGACCCGGGTGTTTCAATCCTGATTATACCATTTTCCAGTGTGACCTTGAGCATGATCTTTAAATTCTCTGAACCTTAGTTTCTTCATCTTTAAATGGGAATAATAATAGTACCTACTTCATAGATTACCTCTGGGGATCAAATGAAGTGACCCATGTCAAGTACCTGAATGATAGCAAGTTCTCCATCAGAATGTAGCTGTTGTTGCTGCTGGCGTCATGGTTGGGGCTCAAGCATATAAAGGAGAGAAAGTAGCATTACTCTGAAGAAGAAAGGAGGCTCACTTTTGTTTGTGAAGTAAAGAACCTCTGTTTATATGCACTCCTCACCAGAATTCTATCTCATGCTTTTTGAAAAAAGAAGAGAAAGGTAGATATTAGTACTAAGGGCCATCAATTGAGAAATGCCTCTACCTTCCTCCTGCACTCTTAGGTACCTTCCAAAACTCCGTCTTTCTTTCATCTCCAAACCATATGAGTTACACACGAAGACACAAGTGTGTGTAGATCAAAAGTCATGATAGCAAAAAAGTAAGAAACAGAAAACTTAAAGCTTCTCAATCTTATAAGCATGTGAACACAGAGATAAATTTAAATTTAAGCCCTTTAAGTGGAGGTCCTGTTGGGTCAGCCCCCTCATGTGAACCTGTTCTGTCCAAATGCATCTCACCTATCAGTGGCTTCCTCTTTGAATACAAATGATGATCTTGCCCAGAATAGGTCTAGCACAGACCCACACTGGTTTGAAGTTTATTTGGAAATTTTCAAAGCTGGTCTCCATTGATTTTGACAGACTCAAACTGAACTCTCCCCTCTTTACATTCCCTGCCCAAATACAGCCTACCCCAAATCCTCAGCAGACTTGCCTGCAGCTTGCTACAGTTTGCATGCCTCAAATTGCGATTCCTCTGCTATCCCCAAATAAATTCTTCCTCTGTCCAACATTCTAGGGCTGTACAGGACTGACACGTGGTAAAATATCAGAGATACTAACGCTAGTCTCTGTGGACACACAATGGCTTCACTCCTCCTGGCAGAGCCTGCTGTTTGAGTATTTTAGTACCACAGCCAACTGGAAACAGATCACAGCTGGGAAACTTTGAACTCTGTAGGAGAAATCTAAGCTTCTCAAGGAAATTTCAAACTGTGCCAATGAGAATTCTATTTAAGTAGGTAGCCAATCAGGAATTACATTAATTCTGAGTTCTTCAGCATAACCTTTAGTTCTTCGGTTACTTACCAAAGCAGTTCCCCTCACAGACACAGGAGGTATGTGGTCGTCACATCTGTGAAAAGAATTTGAAATAACTTCTTTGAAGAAGTGCCTAACTTTTGGAAAATCAATAGCATGTTTGCTATTATATCTTGATATCTTGAGAAGATATATTTCTGATGCTTAGTAGGGAGACATTTCTTAGTGCACTGTTGAAAAATCTTTCAGAAACATTTTCCTATTCTTGCTTAGGATCAATGTTTTACATCTTTGTCACTCAGGTAGCCAAGAAAAATTACATAATAGTGGATTTGTACTTGAACATAGCATGAAGACAATTACAAAAACAGTTATATTTGTTGAGTGTTTACTGTGTATCAGGCAGTATTCTCATGCTCTATAGGCATGTTATCTCATTTAAATACATCACTCTTGTCAGGTGGATACTATGACAACTCTCATTTTACAGATTAGAGAAGTTAGAAGACACTGTACAAGGTACATAGTGGCTGAGTTCAGAGCCGGCCACAGGCTGACTGAATCTAGAGCTCTCATTCTTGATCAGTATGGCACACAGAATTTTCTTGTAAATGGGAAACAGATTTTCTGCTTCTGTACATTTTTATTTTAAAGAGAGAGTAAGTCAGAACCAGACTCAACAATTCTTAAGGGAATTTTTAAAAAAGCAAACCTTATAAAGATGACTTCAGGATGCTTATTTTTATACATATGTCTTATTTATTATGAAATCATCTTGAAGGAGAACAATTATGCTTTTACTATTTATGTTGCTCCTCTAAAATTCAGTAGAAGGTGAAAAATTTTAAAGACATAGGTCCAAAATTGAGATAAATTTTGATTTTTTTAAATCTATAATCCTATGCCAGGGTATGCTGCCTGAATTGCAGCTTAAGAATTAATAGACCATAGTGACTCAGAGCTCTTGTATGAAATCAAGTCCTCTCCTTCGCTAAGAGAACAGCAAAATGGAATCAAGAATTAAACAAACTGAGACTCTAGGTCAGATCAATTGAAAGTGGCAAGATGCAGTTTTCCTTCATTCAAACTCCTAGTTGCTTCATGGTTCTTGAAAGTTGAGCATAAAACCTGGGAGGCCAAGCAATTTTATATTTAAAAGATAGCAACATGTATTTTATAGTTTAGCTCAAAATTTAAACAGAAATTAAAATTAATATGGATTTTTTTAATATTATTTTGAAATACCAGCTCTACACTAATAATATTTAGAAGTTAAAATACTGTTTTTATTCATATGCTTCCTTTTCATACAGCTTTATTGAGCCTGCAAGCCTTCTACATGCTACGCACTATTTTGAGTGCTTTGGAGGAAATAAATATGCCTGAGATAGAGACCCTGTTCTCTGAGACGCTTTATGATAGGAAAGATTAGATACATAAAGAGCCAAAGTGCAAGCCACAATGTGAAAAGGACAATACAGACAATACAGAGGCTTAAGTATAATATGCTGAAAATGCAGAGGGGCCGGTGAGCACTTGCCGAGATAAATGGGAAGGCAACAGGGAGAGAAGGTGGTGGTTGAACAGGTATGAGAGGAAAAGAACAGCAGGAGCACAAGCCTGAGGTGTAAGAGAGTAAGGGAGGCCGGGAACTGGCAAGTAATTCAATTTGCCTGGAGCCAAACTGTCCAGATTGTGAAGATTCTTTCCGGAGCCCTGTGGAGCTGCCGGCTTCATGGTGTCGCTGCGCAGCTCAACACTCTCATCAGCTCAGTCAGGCCCCTGGTCTGATTTGGAGTGAAGGGAGCAGGGGCAACAATCAGTTTCTGAGGGTAGCAGGTGGCACAATTGGGACAGAGTGTCACCGAGTGGGAGGGTGTGCTGTGAGTGGGAGGATGCATGTTCCCTGACAGTGTGCAAGGCCGTGTGGATTTAGGTTGCAGGCAGGGTATAGGACTCAGGAGGCTTGGAGGCCCAGAGTCTCCATGGTCACTTCCAGGCCCACCTTCAAGTTAATTTATGTTTCTTCCACTGAAGAAACATAAGTATGCTTCCGCTTGTAGAGTGAATAAAAACAACAGTGTAATCACAAAAGCTATGCTGGTTAAAGTCCTCTGGACTGGGTGATTTCAAGAGATTGAAAGCTATCTCACCTGCATTTGCTTACAAGTCCTACTGAGCCATACCTTAAAGATCTCTCACATATATTTCCACTTCACCAGCTATAGGTAGAGCAGTTTCTCAGCCTTGGTACTACTGGCGTTTCTTCTGTGTAGTGGTTTGTCACATGCGTTATATGATGTTTAGCAACATCTCTGACCCCTACCCACTAGATGCCAATAGCACCCACCCTTCAGTTATGAAAACCAGAAATGTCTTTAGACATTGTCAAGTGGCTTTCGGGGTGCAAAATTTCCCCTGCTTGAGAACCACTGTGCTAAAGTGATTTTTCTAAAATGAAAATCTCATTATGTCACTTCTCTATTTAATGAAAAAATATATATACAATATGCACACACGCATGAAATACACCAAAATAATTAGTGTTTGTCCAGGTCGTGGGTGGGGGGTGATTTCATCTGTTTTATATATATATATAAAAATATATATATATAAATATAAATAAAGGAATGCATATACATATATAATAAAGAGAAAAAGTGATTAAGGGCTCCCTGCTGTCTACAGGATCAAGTCCAAGCTCCTTAGCATTGCATGTATAAGGTTCCTATGTTCTGGCCTTTGCCAGCTGATCCCACCCCACCTCTTATCAGTCTCACCTTATACTTGGTCACTGAACCTCAATGACCTAGATGAGTTCTTACTTTTTTCCAGTCTCTGCATCTTTGCTGTATCATTCTTTCTGCCCAGCGCAACCTCCTAACTCTTAATTGCCTAGCTCAGTCCTATGTGTCCTTCAGAAATTGGCTCTCTTTTTCCAGGAATGCTTCTGTATCCTCCAGTCTGAATTAACTGCTTCTCCTATAATGTTCTCATGGCAGGAATACCTTGCATCCACCACAGCACTCACCATATGATACCATAATCATCAGTGTACTCGGCTGTCATCCAGGCTGTCACTCAGAGGTCACCCCTGTGTGTTTTCTAAAGAGCATCCCTTCCTCAAGATCCTTACTGTCATTTGCCAGGAAACTGCCATAATGAATATACGAATAAATCCATGATGATTGTGATGTGATCAGCACTTCCTAGAGTTCTGCCCAACCATACGCAGTCATCTGGTGTTCCCTACTAGATTCTAAAGTCCTCCAGGTGGGGACTTTGCCTTATTTTCACGATTTTACCTCCAGCACTAAACACAGTATCCGATCCAGAGTAGGACTTTGATAAACAAATGAAAGAGAAGCTATCACCTCAGCTATTAGTACCATGCCAGGAATTCTGATGGCCCTTGCCATAATGAGGGTAGAAAGCTCTGTAACCATGGCTCCTAAACCTGGATGAGCATCCAAATATCCTAGGGAATTAAAAATAAATAAAGTGTTCCACTTCAGACCTGAATCAGAATCTCAAGGCTAGGGCCTGGTTATCTGTCATTATTTTAAAATGCTGATGAAATTCTAATAATGATCAACCAGATCATCTGGGAACCACTCCCTTTGTCATGCTTCTCCCTCCTGTCACCACAATCCTACTGTTTATCTGTGGACACCACACCTGGGATCACTGAAGGAGAATTTCCAGAGAAGGATTTTGCTTACTCTGATCTCTCCTTTGATCTAGGTGTCTTACATGCCTGTGTCCTCCAACTGAAGCCTAGTCACTTAGCAGGAAAAAGGAAGGCAGCATAGTAGGACATTTGGAAAGAGAGAAAAAGGAAGAGTGAGAGAGACAGATAGACAGAGAGAAAACAGAATCCAGGGAAAACAATAATCTGCCTTTTAAACTTTCCAAAATAGCATTTGATCTTTTGCTTATGTAAACTGGAGTGCCTAGGCTGTGTACATCCTATGATAGATCAGGTAAATTTGAGCACCCACCAAAAACTCTGCATCCTCAGGTAAAAAATCATCTGAAAGGAACAGGGTAGTGGGCAGGCATACCCTCACTCCAGGAGAGCAGTTGTCACGCTATAATCACAGCTGTGTGGTGAGTGCTTACTGTATGCTATACACTGTGATGGTCCTCAAAGGAAAGAAGCCAACTTAAATTTAACTGTACATGTTACTCATGAGTCTTATGAACTAGTTCTCTTGTACTTCCACTTTGCCCTAGTCCTTGGGACTACAACAAAGGAAAGTATAGAGGAGAAAACAATCAACATCTCTAAAATCACCATCATGAACTGGTGGCACATGGCTTCATACCTTTAAGAATGTGTGTAGACATGAAGGGGCCCCTTTGCAGGGACGACTTCATTGTGGAGTGTGTTGGTGCATGGAACAGAGGGTGGCACATCACCTATTCACAGTGAGGCGTACATCAATGGAATAACTCGGGGTCTGGAATAAGAAAAAGTAACTGCAGATATTGCTGGGCAGCCAGGAAGGCTGCATTTACAAGCTCATGATATACACTATTAGGTACTTGCTGAACTATGTGGAGGTGATGGAGTTACTGAAATTCTGTGGCAGGGACTGAGCTCCATATCTCAGGCAATAAATACCCCAAAACAAGACACAAGGAAACATAACTTACAGGGAAATATTAGGAGAAAGATACACAATCCAGTCAGCCCTCAGTGTCCACAGGTTCTGCGGATTCAACTAACCACAGATGGAACCCTGGTTGGCTGAATTTGTGGCTATGGAGGGCTAACTGTACATTTTGTATAAGATACTTGAGCACCTGTGGGTTTTGGTATCCGCAGGAGGTTCCCAGAACCAATCCCCCGCAGATACCAAGGTACAATTGTATATGTATGTTTTCTTGAATTTTTGGCTAGTAATAAATGAATTAAAACATTAATGGAAAATTTTCTTTGTTCCTGGGTTGTGGTAGAGTCATAGAGAGTACAGTTCAATCATTTACAAATAGGATTAAAATAATAAGGGGATAATTTGGGAAGTACATAAATTTGGGAGGAGAAACTTCAGTAGTCATATTTGAATCAGAAATAGCAAAACTTTTTGCCTTTTCATTAATTAATAAAGTCACTATGTTCCCATGGCTTTCTAGGGGTTGGCTTTCTCGCTGTGATTTGCAGAAGATCCTCTTAAACTGCTTTGCTGACTTGTTCTCCAGAAGACAGTGTGTGACAAAGTCGAGTCTTGATGCTTCAGCAAGTAGAAACCTGCCTCGCACAGGATGACTGTGCTCCCCTCTGGGGCCCTCTGGGGCTCTTTGTCAGTTCCTCCCACTGCGCTTATAGGCAAGGAGGAGCTCCTGAACCAGAGTCTGTATGCTGAAGCTTGATTCTGTATTTTGAAAAAAATCAGAACTGCCTAAGGAAAAAAGCTCTACGTAAGAATAAAGGGCCCCTCGGAATGTATGACACACAATTTATAGTCCTACCATAGTACTATGCTCCCTTAAAAACACCCTTCCCCCAGCACACACATACACATTCAGGATTTAGATCCAGATATTTAGGTCACATTCATATTTAAAAATAAAAAGGGCATATTTTCATGTTTTATCTTCTGAAACCTATTAGGAGCATAAAACAGTGCCTTCATTACATTCTGCACCAGCACAATTATTCCCACTTACAGTTTGAACATAAAATGTATTTAAAGATGGCAAATTCTGAAAACTGTAACACACACACATGCTTAAAGGATAAAATTTGTTTCATTTTTGTATCCTGTGTTTGGCTAAAAGACAGCTACAAGTCATTGTGATATTTAAGAAGAACAATCGCTAAACAGAATTTTGCAAGAGTTTCATTTTTTTCAATTTGGTCTATAACTAAAATACATGATACCCAAAATGAAGATTGTAGAACTTTCATCTTCTTTGATCCACTTTGGCAGCAACTTACAATATGAGCTTGGAAATAACTTGTCAATAGAGTTAACAGTTTCCTCAACTTTTCCTAGTTTACTAATGTTAGATTGTTCAGCTACAATAAAACTCTGCCTTGAAGAAAATTACCTAAAACACAAATTACATCATAAGTCTCAGCCACACTACACATTAGGAATATTTCTTTTCTCCTTAAAAATAATATTTCCTATAAAGGAAATACTCCTCAATTTTTAATTCCCAAATGAGAGAATTACTAGAGTTTAAAACATTTTTTACAAAGAAAAGCAACTCACTATTTGAAGAGTACTTCCTCGTAAGTGACTCTGGTGGAAACGATCACATAAATCTACATTTTGTTCAGCTCTTCACTATTTCATCAAAGACAAAAACAGCCTCAAGTGAAAGCTGGAAGCAAAACCCTTCCATTCCCCCAAGAGCTCCTCTACGAGTCAGGAGCCTCATTGCATGCTTCACCAAGCTGCTTGCTGCCTGTTGTTTTTCAGCAAGAGTGACCTCCAACACCTTTTATTTAGAGCTGCAATGCACTCTTAAAGGCATACATGGAACACATCATGTGCCAAGCCAACACCTTAAGAGGGTGGGAAGCTTTTCAACCAGGAAGACATGCTGAAAATATTTAGCAGTCAGCAAATTGCATGTAAGCAAAGCCTTGCTTGTTTTTCACAAAACAATCCAACAACGTAATGAGTCAAGATGAACTGATTTACACAGTTCTCAACTGGGAACCATCTGGAACAATACCTCCACTGCTCTCAGAGCTTCCCCTCCTTCACCTTAAGTTTAAATTCCAAGCAACTACAGAGGAATGGCTGTCCTCAATATTTTTAATGATGGTAATATATTTTTTCTCCATTTCATAATTCAGTTTTTCTCTACTCTTTGCTCATCTCATTTATGCTCATTTACTCTTTAAACTGCAATTCTCCTGACACACATACTCCCCAAGTAAGGAGTAGTTTCAATTTAAATGTAACTACTTGACCAGGGCAAAGACCAGGCTCTTGGAGCAGTGGAGAAACTGCCAATAATTATTTCTCAACATTTAATCCATCATTCACTATGTCCACCTCCTGAGACCTGTGCAGTTGGTTAGAAGTTAGATTTCAGATGAGCCCAAAGTTTCATAAGAACTTTGTCCCTTTGAGGGCTCAGCCCTGTTTCCTTTGTTACTATCTGAAATTAAATTCTAAGAACATTAAACATTCTGAACACAAAACAGGCTGGTGGGCTCTGGTATCAGATAACTAATGAGCTGTCACAGGAGCTGAGTTTAACTCACCCTTTCTCTCCCAGTGGTTGAAGCTTTAAAGTCTCCTTTCTGGATTTTCTGAATGAGAATAGAGAAGCAAATGATGATCTGAAGCTCAGCTGAGAAGGAACGGATGTTGGGTTTCTTTGATTAGGTATATTTTTAGATCTTGATGTTTGTAATTCCATAGGATCTAAAAGAAAATTGTAAAAATTTTGCATGATTAATATTTCCAGGTAAATACTCTTGGAGAACTAACACCCCCACCCATGCAGTCTAGGAACGCAGGCATCCCCACGTGAAGACCTCGGGACTAGGTGGGGCCCTGTGCCTCTTGGTTCTGCTGAGCGGAGGAGCCTCACTAAGAGTGGGGCATCTTTCAGTAGTTGCTGGGGCCTGCAGCTCCGCAGGACATCCTTCCTCTCATACCAGCTGGGACACTTTCTCAATGCGCTTTCCCCATGGCAATCCAAGGCCAAAGGTAGTGTGTTAGGGACCTCATCCGGTTCTTGTGCTGGTCTTAACTACCCCATCCTTCAGAAATTTTTATTTTGGTGCTTTAAAAACATAGTGATAGGGCCTCCCTGGTGGCACAGTGGTTGAGAGTCTGCCTGCCGATGCCGGGGACACGGGTTCGTGCCCCGGTCTGGGAGTATCCCACATGCCGCGGAGCGGCTGGGCCCGTGAGCCATGGCCGCTGAGCCTGCGCGTCCGGAGCCTGTGCTCCGCAACGGGAGAGGCCACAACAGTGAGAGGCCCGCGAACCGCAAAAAAATAAATAAATAAATAAAAATTAAAAAAAAAAAAACACAGTGATAGACTACGTGACTTTTCATATCAAAGAAAGTAAAGGAAAAGGAAATTAAGCCCTTTAGAGTGCTCCTTATTCCCATTAAAATCTCTGTGCATATGTATTTGCTACATATACGGTTTATATGTGGGTATGCATGTAATATAAATATGTATAATATATATGTATAGATAATATGATATTATATATGAGTATTAAAAATTCTAAGCCATGCTCAACATATACCAGTTCCATCATACTGTAATACTTTTGGACATGCTGAGTTTTTAAATGAGAAATTCAAGGTAAGGGGAAATTCATCATGGTATATATGGGGTTAATCTAAAAATCTGAATTGTGAACTTTTTAGATAAATTTCTTTTTTCTGGGAGTTGCAAAATATTTCCAATATATAAGTTTAGATATATTGTTACATATTTCTCAATGTTACTAATGTTAGTAACATATAACAAAAGCAGTCAATGTGACTCTATACTTTACACTGTTTTACTACTTAAAATTTCTAAATGCACTTTGTTATTCTCAAACAGTCCTGAGAAAGCAGTTTTTATTATCCTCATTTACAGACTAAAAAATAAGTGATTGGTGAAGGTGAGAGACATGCTGGTAGTCACAAAGTTAGAATGTCCAAGGAAGGCATTTGTTTGAGCTCATTTTTGGGGTTTAAGTTACCAAAGTACCAGAAGGGTGGCAGTTTCTCTACCACCTTCCCCCTCCTAACCCCCCTCCTGTCCTGTTCTCCTTTCCCTCCCTTCCTCTGTCTCCCCCTCCTTGTGCATCATCATCCCATTTATTTACATGCTTACTGTGTTAGAGTTCAGTACTTTATATGTATTATTTTATTTAATTCTCACAACCACCCTGTGAAGTAGGTATTATCATACCCATTTAAAGATGAGAGAATTGAGGCTTATAGAGAATAAGAATAAGTAATTTGAACAGAGTCACATGAATTCTGATAGAATAGAGAATACAGAGACAGACAGAGTGGAGATTTGAATCCAGGCCCTTTTTGATACTGATGCCTGTGTTCTTAACCATTGTGCTATCTTGCCTGACTCTAAACATACCCTCAAGACAGTACAGTCCATTTTCAGTTCACTCTTTTTATTGTGAATTTTGCCCCTTATGATTTAAAAATAATCCTGAACATGATTGGTTAAATTGGAGATCCCACTGAGCCTTTATCTACAATGAGGTGTCCTAAGATCTCACCATTTTCTACCATCCCCTTTCTCAGTCTGTATGTAACTGGTTGTTTTAACATTTGGCTAACATCTGTTTCATTGCAAAACTTTTTCCTTTGAACTTCTTCAAACCATTCACCAGTTACTCCTTGAAGCCATCTGATATCCCTCTTTGTCTTCTGGAGTTTGCTGAAATAAAACAAAAATATCAATGCATGCTTTAAATTTCTTTGCATGAAGTGCAAACTCGTGGTGGGTCAAACTTTACCTAGTGGAGGCGTTGCATAAACTATAAGTCCAGGGGAAAAATTGGCTCTAGTCGGAGTTTCCTCTTCACCACCATGGATGTATTTTGGCTGTAATCATATAAATTCGATGACAATCTAAAAGTGTCTGCTAGTAGTTGAAATAATCAAGTTGCTGAGGACAATGTGGGTTGAGCATTGTGCAAACCTGACCTAATAATGCAACTGAATGATAGATATTTTAATGACATGGGGAAACTAGAATATTCCAGTTCTGATTACGCATTCATTCATTCGGTAATGATTAGATGTTTATTGAGCAATGTAGGCAATGGGGATTCAATGGTGAATATAACAGATAGTGTCCTTACTTGCCCATTCAGTGGTCAAAGAGAAAAGCTTACATGCAGAAAAGAAATTGTTGAATGTAATGGTCTTAGATAATGGAATTCTTTAAACACACAGACACAAAAGCCCATGAATGAGGACATGGCTAATGCTCAGTAGTAAGGGCAGTGCGATTTGAGATGGATAGGAAAGGTCATCCAAAGCACAGATGTGTCTGATGCACACTTCCAGAGTGCCAGAACTGAAATTCTGCCATTATTTATTTTTCCTTCTCCCCTGCCCTTACCTGCTTAGTCTTCTTTCAAATGAAAATGTTGCTCTAAGTCCTTAGTTAAATCATGAGTTGTGATTTTTTTTTTTTTTTAAAGCAGATCATTTGCTTCATTTCAGGAGGACCCTAGAACTGTTTGGAAATGAGAGAATATTCAATCCAGAGGGAGACTGCCCTGGACTGAGGCAAATAAAGCAGAAAGGGGAGTCTGAAGAACATAATGACAAATTTCATCAAGTGGTCAGTTTGACAAAGCTCTGATGAAAAAGCCAGGCTTGTTGTTGGGCCCCAAGCTCGAGAAGTTCTGCTGTTATTTATTTATTTATTTTGCGGTACGCGGGCCTCTCACTGTTGTGGTCTCTCCCGTTGCGGAGCACAGGCTCCAGACATGCAGGCTCAGCGGCCATGGCTCACGGGCCCAGCCGCTCCACGGCATGTGGGATCTTCCCGGACCGGGGCACGAACCCGTGTCCCCTGCATCGGCAGGGGAACTCTCAGCCATTGCGCCACCAGGGAAGCCCCAGTTCTGCTGTTTTGGAAAGAAGTTCATGTGACTCCGCAGTTGCCTTTTATCCAGGGTCCTCTGTGAAGCACAAGTGTTAGAGAGTTTGTATTCCTAAGAAAGTGGTGAGCAAGACAGCTGCAGAATGGCTAATTTGGGGTTAAAGGCAATGAACTGTGATGGTTGCAAGTCAGGCTCCTGCTTGGGGCTATGATACTGTCATTTTATAAAATAATCAAGAGGGAAGCCAGAGGCCATCCTGCCCAGACTTGCATTTTGAAAAGCATTACGCAACAGTCATCATGTCTAATCCGCATAATTTGCATTGGTGCCTCCCATTTTGCCATTGCCATCCCTCTGACACCTGGTCACTCCTGTCTCTATTGCTACTATTCTTACTAACAGACTAAGAGACCACAAGTACCAGTTTCTAACCAGTACTGGCTGCCTCCAACTTGTTACTACCTCATTTATTAATGTCATATATATATATATATATATATATATATATACACACACACATATACATACATACATATATATATATATATATATATATATATATTTTTTTTTTTTTTTTTTTTGGCCACACCTCACAGTTTGCAGGATCTTAGTTTCCCAACCAGGGATTGAACCCGGGCCCCAGGCAGTGAAAGTGCTGAGCCCTAACCACTGGATGTCCAGGAAATTCCCTAATGTCCCACATTTGTACATGACCTCTAGTTCCTCAAAAACCCTTCCAAATTATCAGACCCCAACATTCAGCAGCATCCCTGCCCCCTTCTCAACACATCCTTCTCATTTCAGAGGACAGTCAAGCTACCCGACTTAGGAACTCTCTAATAAACGTAACTTTATTATTTTTTTCTAAAGCCTCCATATAACATTGAGTCTCTTTTAAAATAATCACACTTCATTTAATTTCATCTCAAGCACTCATTCCACACTTGCACTCAAATCCATCACTGACTGTTTCTTGTTAACATTTGGCCAATGAAGTCAGAAATCTGTACCTCTATGTGAATACTCAGACAGTGTGAATTCTACTCCAGGACATGTATCTTAAAGAAATACCCTCCCACTCCCCACCCCCCGCAAAGTACATTAATTTAACTGAACATTATGCAGTTGCTAAAAATAATTACTCAGGCAATGTAGCATGTGACATAACATGAAGCAGAAAAAACAAAGTACAACATTTTATCTGTGCTTATATCT